>NC_040903.2:212719133-213019133 GCF_004126475.2 Phyllostomus discolor | reverse complement strand
AACTAGCCAGAGCATTGGCCCACCGCTGGGGTGCGCGTGCTTTGCGGTGGCCCATTTCAAGCTCTCTACCTGCCGCCGCTCACCGAACTTGGAGTTGGGGAGAGAGGACAGCGTCGCCGGTTCTTGAGGGCAGCAGAGGGCCCACGCATCCCCACCGGCTCCTTCGTCCTGCAGCTCAGTGGGGTCACGCGATCAGTACTCTGTGCCCCTGCGGGTGCAAACCCCGCCCCCGCCACTGGAGAGGACCAGGAGAGGAAGGCGGAGCCACGAGGTGGGAGGAGCCACGAGGTGGGAGGAGCCTGAGCCCCGGAGTCACCGTATCAAGGAAGCTGTTTCCGGACAGAAACATCCACCTCCTCGCACGGTTGGGAACTGAGGATGAAGAAATAAGGGGGTCCCTTAGGTCCCAGCAGCCGGTATGACTCCAACTAAGGAGCCAGCATTTGGGGACGGTAATGATGGTGCTTATTGCCTCGTAGAATCATGCGCAAATCACTTAGCTCAGGGCCAGGCACCCAGGGTCCCACCGTGTCCTTCCTGTTCCCAGAGGAGCACCAGACACGGTTCATCAGAGCCACACATCGCGATGCGGAGAGAAACCGTCCACGCGGCTCAGACACAAACGTGCTGCTGCTAGCAAACACCTGTTTATTAATGACGCACATTTCCTGAGCATCTACTAATTGTCAAAATGAATAAGTTATCTTTTCCTCCGACAAGACACCTGACCTGCAGTGGGGAGAGAGCCCACAGACATCCGTGACCACGAGAGATGAGGCGGCCAAGTGCTCAATGACAGCACTCTTTCATAGTGGAGAAGGCACTGGCACCAAGGGCAGGTTCATTATTATCTCCGTCTTACAAATCTAGAACCTGACTCTCCGTACGTGTCAGGACTGGGGATCGAACCCAGGCATTCGAGTCCAGAGCCCACACCAGGAGGCACAGGGCAGTGCAACTCCCTGAACCAGGGTTCACCGAAAGCCTGTGGGTGCTTTTGGGGAGGGGCCTGAAGGAGCGGTGGGCCAGGCGTATGACCCTGAGGGCAGACGAGGTCAAGGCCACGAGACTTTGGAAAGGAAGTGGGTTCCTGAATGTGATGGTTCACAGGTCTGGTTAGAAAGTTTGGCCCTGACTCCCAAAATCAAAGCACTTGAAAATAAATTAAATGGCCCTGGCTGGCGTAGCTCAGTGGATTGAGCACGGACTGCGAACCAAAGCTTCACAGGTTCGATTCCCAGTCAGGGCACATGCCTGGGTTTCGGGCCAGGTCCCCAGTGGGGGCCATATCAGAGGCAACCACACATTGATGTTTCTCTCTATCTCTTTCTCCCTCCCTTCCCCTCTTAAAAATAAATAAATGAAATCTTTAAAAAAATGGGGCAACTAGCATAATCAATAAAATATATTTTAAAAAAAGAAAAATAAATAAATTAAAGGAAAAAAAAACAAAACAGACAGAACTTGGATTATTCAGCTTCCTCTCTGCAGACAACGGCACGGCCGTAACTCCAAATCACAGCGGTTCCTCTGATAAGCTCGGATTCCAGAGCCGTCGCGGTTTCTCTCCGGGACTCAGATTTATTTCAGTTTCCCATTAACATGCAAGCTGGGATGCGCTCGCACATCTCCATAGCGATGAGTGTCCTCAAAACCAGCGCCGACTGTAATGATTACGTGATCCCTATTTTATTTTCGGTTCTTACATCCCAACATTTCCCCCCACACTTTATGATACTTTGATTAATTCGACTGCACTTTGCCAACACCACCGAGGTGCCACCCCCCATCCCCCAAAAAGATCCGTTCCAGAGACACAACATGCACGGGTAGGACACCGCAGAACACTGTCATGTTAGCAGGGTTATGGAGCACCGTATCCTAATAGTTTTAAATCCCAGTTTATAATCCTGACTTATACAGAGAAAATGCTGTAGCCCAAGGAGTTTCTGTGCTAATGGTGTGATTGCAGGGAGTGGTGGAAAACGCCGTTTCAAGAAACCCTTTTTCCTTTTTCCGGTGTTTTACAAAATGCTTAAGAGAAACTGATGCGATTGTGATGGTGGCTGAGAGTGGGCGACAACCTCAGGGACAGCAAACCACTGTGAGCCTCGTGTTACAACTTGCATAAACTGGGTTTTAAAACCACAGCCACAGGCGGGCCTGCCCCGGGGCCAGCGGACAGAGGCCCCCCTCACACGCCGAGTGTCCGACCCACTGGCCGAGCTCAGAGGATGGCCTTATGGAATCCCGCTGGGAAGGTCACGTGCAGGAAGCGGAGAAGCACTGTGAACACTTGTTAGAAGTCACTTTATTCACCAGCTCAAAACCTTTGGACCTGGCCCCGCCCACCCCCCTTCACTCTTTCAGGGAGCAGCGTAAATACCACCTCCGCCAGGAAGCCTTCCGTGCAGCTGTCCAGGAGGTCCAACCTGCCTGCTCTGCGTTCCCCGAGTTCTTCCTGAATGGGGCGTGCTCACCGGGAACACGGCAGAGTACGTATTCTTCACGGGAGTTGTAGGTATCTGCTGAGTGGCCCATCCCCCTCACCATTGGACCAGGGCCCCTTTGGGGATGAGTCTGACACCCAGCCTGGTTAGCTCTCCCTCAGGCCCCTGGCTCCTGCAGGTCCCAGGCCCAGTGGAACCGCAGCCCAGATCACTGGGTGGGGTGGCATGGGGGGAGCCCACCAAGGCCTCTTGCTGCTAACACCCCCAGGTCATTCCATGCCCCCCTTTGCCCTGCCTGCAGTCCGAGAGGGAGTCTCTGCTTCTGCCCTCCTGGGGCCCAGCCCCACTGTAAGTCTCTGTGCTTGCCAGTGTGAGGGTCGTTTCCCTCGTAACCGGCTCTTCAAGGAAACCTGGGTGGGGGGCCTGTGCCACCGTGGCTCCCCGAGGTAGGGAAGGGGGGCGCAGGAGGGGGAAGTCATTCATCCGACGGCCTGTAGCTCCTTCCTCTCCAAGGAGGCCTCTCCTGGACCTGGCGTGGGGTGGGGGCCTTGCCTTGCTACGGAAAGGGAAGGATGAAGGCCTTTTCCGAAAATAAACACAATTCTCTGGGAGAAGAAATACCCTTCACATAACCCAACGCTCATTCCTTAGGTGCTCCACAACCGTTCGCCGAAACTCCACCGGGCATCCTCCGGAAAAGGCACGAGAATCTAACACAAAGAGAACAGGCACTCCATCCAGGAGTCAAGGGAAAGACAAAGGCTGAACATGGAGCCTGTCTCGACCCAGACCTTGTCAGACGCCAGGTGCAGCCCTAGCACTTGGCTTTGTTTGCTTTACCGCCTTTCTCGGGGAGGATACTCGTGCTACCCCATTCCTCAGGTGAGGAAGCTAAGGCACCGAGCCGTCCAGCGCCTGGCCCGAAGTCGCAGCTACTCAGTGGCAGCTCTGGCACTCAAGCCCAGCAAGCCAGGCTCTTCCCGCCCCTTCAAAAAAACACCGCCCCCCGTCGCAATGCAATGGGCTGGCCGTCCCGGTAAAAGTGTACGTGAACATAGAACCTGCAGGTGTGCTAAAAAAGGAACAAAATACTATAATACTCTAAAGTTTTCTTGCAGAGAGAAGTGTTTTTGTTGGGGTTTTGAAGGATGAACAGGAGTTGGCCTGGGTGAGACGTGGAAAGGAAGGGCATTCTGTGTTTGAGGACCAGACCACAGTCTTACAGGGCTGACGTGTGGAGGGTGAAAGAAAAGGAAAAGAAACTACAACGTCAGTCTGTGGTCAGACCGGAAAGAATCTTGAATACAATGATAAGAAACCCATTCCGCTGAAGTTAGTACGAGCTGAGAATAACCGGCGTTTGGGGTTTTTACCTTACTTCCTTTCCCGCCTGCCTCTCCTAAGCATTCAAGACAGAGCTCCGGGAGGCTGTAGAGACCGGGCGGGGCCCATTCCGTACGCTTTGCTTTGGAGCAGGGGGGCGGGGCGAGAAGGAGGGCGCCGGGCCCCGCCTCCAGGAACCCGCAGCCCAATCAGAGACCCGCGTGGACAAGCGCCACGTTGCACTGGCAGAGACCGGGCCAAGTGGATTCAGACGCAAAGACTCAGTCTCCCCGTTGTCGAACATGAGGAAACCCCAGAAGCTCGTATCATGGGTAACCTAGACCTGAACCCCAAAACAACAGAGTGTTGTTCCGCGACGAGGCTATTTTTAAAACGTACCCATCCGGTATATTTATACCCCGCGTATTTCCATTTAAAAACACTTCTTGAAGCAGCTTAAACAAGCAACACGAAATAAAATTAACGAAGTGGGATTAGAAATAAGAAAATGCGACTTGAACTCACAAGGATCAGCACGGTGGCTGCCACTCGGTTTAGAACCGGGCTCCGAGTTTCCTGGTGGCCAAAGCAAAGCGGGAAACTCGGCACAGCTTCGAGGGTCCGGAAGCAAGGAACGATGCCAGCCCACCTTCCAGGGCAGACAGACTCTCTCCCAGCCTGAACTCTGAATGAGATCCCCCGACTTAAATGTTTCCCAGGAGATGCAGAAGGGGCATCAGATGGCTTGTGGGAAGCTCCCATGTATAAGTTAGAGACGTGACCTTTAGAGCAACGGGCGGGAGAAAGGGGGTGCGGTCCCCACACGGGAGCTTCCTGAGATCCGTTTCACCCTGCGTGTTCTTTCACCCCTCCGCTGACAGTCCTTCAGGGCTGCTGAGAGCCACCGTGTCGTCGAGGCCCTGGGCTGGTGGGGGAGTGGGCCAGGGGAAGAGAAAGAAGCTGCGGAGAGGCGGCACGGGAGCTGATGATGGAGGAACGCTTAGCCGCCAGGAGGCGCAGTGACCCCAAAGTCACCAAAGTGACGGAGGCTTGTCCGGGGCTACGGGGTTCTGGTATTGCTCTGGGCCTTTGATGAGAATGAGTGGAAACTTACTCCAGCTCCTTCTGCAACAAAGTCAGACTGTGTTCCTTGGAGGAATCCTGGCGGTGGACAGGCGTGATGCGAGGCCGAGGACTGTGCTGAGGTCGGACCACAGAGACTCAGCAGCAGCTACCTGCAGGGCCCGCCCAGCGGCCACCCCTGGCACAGAGCTGCCTCTGGGGAGGCGTGTCCTATTGGCCGAGCCGAGGTCATGGGCCTGTCCCCCAGCTGCACCTCCCTGCTCGTAGAAGAATCTGGGCCTCTTGGAGTGGGCTTGGGAGGTGGCAGAGCTGGAGGGCACTCAGAACTATTCTTCTGCTGGGTGTACTCCGATTCCAGAGTTTTCCCCACAGGGACAAAAGCATAGATACAAAAGGTGGGTAAGGCCAGGCTGTCAAAAAATAAAAGCTGTTTCTCTACTCCGCCTCTCCAACCTTCCTATGGCGATGGTGGTCTGTGCCCTGGGCCTCCACCCTAAACACAGAACAGAGTCACAGGCACCACTGAGGCCGTCCAGGGCCCCCACCCCTGCGAGAGTCAACATTGCATCATCAGCGGTTACACCAGTTGGCCCAGAACTCCTGGAGAAGGAGACTGCTGTGTGTGTTCAGTCTCACGTCTTTCCTCCCGTGCATGTGGGACCCAGTAACTTGTCCTTGCTTTTGCATAGAAGCAGCTTCCTTTCACTCACTAATTTTGTAAACATAAATATTATCCATTTGCCTAAAAGCCACTCTCCTGAAATTTTCCACGTTAGGGCACTAACGTATCATAAATGTTTTTCCCAGTCTCTGAAACCCGCCCCCGCCCCTCCCCAGCTCGCTCCTTCATTGATTCCCCCACGGGTTTGTGCACTCACTGCACTGTTAGCAGCCGCTGAACGAACCCATCCCGCACGCCTGCTCTGGCCGCTGCCGCTGCCGCGCACCAGGCGGGCGCAGTGATGGGCTGGGCGGGGCCTCGCCCTCTAGGAGCTGGCAGCCCAGTGAGAGGCGCACATGCCACCTCTGACTCTATCCCTCAGGGTGACACTAGCTCGGATGGGAGGCCTCCAAGGTGCTCTGGGCTGGTTGAGAGAGGTGGGGAGGGAGGGTCAGGATGAGGAGCGCTCTGCTAGGAGGAGGGTTGCCTGCACCGAGGCAGGAAGGGGGCGGAAGAGCTCTCTGGTGATTGGGTTCCAGTGAGGACCGCACTACCTCCTGGGGAGGGTTTTCAGGCGGAGGGATGACGAGACCCGCAGGACCCTTCCCTGCTCCAGGGAGGAAGTCGGCCCAGCAGCCTTGCCGGCTGTTGCACACAGATGGGGGTCACGTGGCCTGGGGGACACTCCCTAGAAACGCGTGGATTGCAGGCACCGTGGCTCCAGGGTCCCCGTGTGAGGGGCCTACGGCGGCCTCGAGCTGGAAGACGGGCCTCGGGGACGGGTCTGGGAGCGGAAGCCCCATCAGGAGCTCACCGTGTGTCTGGGTGTTTCAGGGGCGATTGCACGACACCCCCCCAAGCCACGCCTTCCGATTGGCATCAATTCCACCATCACCACCAAAAACAACTGATGCAGCAGGTGGCCCGGCTCGTTTGCACTTCAAGAGGGACCTCTAGGACGGAAAGCAGGGGAGCCGCGCCAGCCCCTCCAGGGCGCCCACCAGACGCCACGCGGGAGGCCCACCCCGTTCCATGTGAATATCAGATGCGCGAGAGTAATTCTTCTGCGTAACTACTTCCCAAATATCGCATTTTTCGTTGCCTATCTGGAATCCTAATTTAACCAGCTTGCTCTATTTTTGTTTGCTGAATCTGGGCCCCCCACCTTCCGCGCTGTCTCCAGATGGAACAGCTCAGTGTCCCGGGATGTCCCTCCACCATGAGAGGCGTGGCTTTCTGTGCGCGGGCGTCTCTCCACCTCCAGCTCCCCAGTGACCGATGTTGGACGTTTCCGGGGTACGGAGCTCCGGGGGAAACTTCCACCAGGTGGCACTTTGTGGGGTCTCTGGGTCCTTCTGGGGGCCTTAGTGTCCCTTCACGGCACTGGAGAGCAGGGGGCCTCCCTGGCTTTGGGGACTGTTTTGTTGACAGTGCCAAGAAAAAAAAAGGGGAGGGGGGAAAGACTGTGAAAAAGAAACTTTAGAGGAGAGAGAATGTCCACAAGGAAAGGTTTCTTACACTCGTAGAGAATGGCCCAGAAACCCGTGCGGCACATTCTGCAGCCCTGCCCCGCCCCCCATCTGGAGACGAGCCCGGGAAGTAATGGGGGGCAGAGGCAGCAATGCTCACCGCCTTGCTGCTACCCCCAGCTCTCAAGTTCTGGTCCTACTGAGGCCTGACGCCACTCCCTCCCCACGCCCACTCCCTGCCAGGGAGCAGCTGGAGGAAGCACACTGGGACAGCCTGGAGTCCGGCTCCCTGCTCCGTCCCTGAGTATCAAGGGGCAAGTGGATGGTCTTTCCCAGCCAGCAGGTGACAAGACAGGGTTAAATGATCTAAGGTAGACCAGCTGTGGGGGACAGGGACACTCGTCCTTTCCCTCCGCACGGGCCACGCTTCGTGGAATGCCCAGCGCATAGTAGGTGCTCAATAAATCTTGGCCGCGTCTGAACCTGGAATGAGGAAGTGCGGGGCTCTGCTGCCCGGGCTGTTCCGATCATAGGGATGAATAAATGGGCTTTTCTGCAACAGTGGGCGCCGTTCACTACTAAATTCCCTTGAAGTGCAGGGGGGAAAGGAGGGGCCTTCTGCCTCCCGCATGGCCACTGAGGGAAGAGACAGGGCTTAGGCTCGGAACGGATTCCGGCGTATATTTATGTAGAGAAGCAATCAGACCATCAAAGCAGAACAGGAAACTGGAAGGGTGTTAAGACAAATGAATTTAAAAGCCCACCATAGCCGCCCCTGACGGGCTCTTCCAGGCGATGAAATATTTCAGAAGATTAAAAAAAAAAAATGGTTATGTAACACCCAGACTCCACATTGTCAGAAAGATTTGTAACTCCGTGTTTTTCCTACCCGGGCACCGAAGGGAAAAGTTTCATCTAGGTTTTTGATCGCGGCGATTTTTTTTAAAGATATAAAAATATATTGAAATATTTAAATTGCTTGTCAAATATAAGCTCGCCCCTGCCCTGACACGTTTAAAATATAACAGGGCCTCCAACGTCGCTTCTCCTGATCAGATTTTTTTAAGTTGTTTTATAACGCATTAATAGTGAAGAGCAGACTTCGAAAGACTACTGTGTTTGGAAGAGTCACTTTTTTTCCCTCGTCCCCTGTCATTTCCGGAATGTAATTCTGCCCCCAGCTGGTTAAAGCATATCTGACATCAGCGAGAAGCTGGAAACCTAACCGGGTCCCTGCTCCAGGGCGTCCGCCGGGGGGACGAGGGCATTAGGTTTGCAGGAATAACCGTTGCATTCCAGAACGAGCTTCCCCAGCCCTGCAGGGCGCTGTGTGTTTTGTTCAAGGCACGCACACGGCGGCGCTTCTCCGCCGGAGCGAGGAGGCCTAGAAAGAGGGGGACGCATCTCAGAGAGACCCGGCCTTGTGGTTCCCACTGCAGAGCCTCCCATTAATGAGGTATCGATCGCCTGGCCGTGATAATTGTCACCCGAGATCGAGCAGACGCAGAGTTAATAAAGATGACTCTCAGCGCCGCGGCCCAAGTCCAAAGGCATGCTGAGGAGCTCGGACTCGTTTTCTTAATGTGCGTGTTTTTTGCCTTTTCCATTAAGTTTTCTAAAATGTATTCTGCCTTGATCGTGTCCCTGCGCAAGCCACGCGACAGGCTTTCCTGGTGGTGGGCGGGGGGGGCACAGAGTCCCCCCACAGCCAGGTGGTGCACCTGCCTCCCCAGACCAGGGGTGCAGTGGGTACAGGCCGGGCACCAGCGTGGTCCAGACGGCAGATGGTCTCAATGGCCGGTGCTGGTGTCGAGAAAGGCGACACCAGCCCTGGCTGGCGTAGCTCAGTGGATTGAGCGCGGGCTGGGAACCAAAGTGTCCCAGGTTCGATTCTCAGCCAGGGCACATGCCTGGGTTGCAGGCCATAACCCCCCAGCAACTGCACATTGATGTTTCTCTCTCTCTCTCTCTCTCTCTATCTCCCTCCCTTACCTCCCTAAAAATAAATAAATAAAATCTTAAAAAAAAAAAAAAGAAAGAAAGGCCACACCTTTGACCCTCCCAGGCCCTGCCCGTCAGCCACACACTCTCAGTGGAAGGAGGGAGGGAGGAAATCTCACCACGCCCATCCGGACAGCGCCTCTGGAAGAACTCGGGACTCGACCTGCATGGGCAGCACCCCAGCGAGCAGTGAGAGCCTGGAGGCCCATGAGACTCCTCCCAGAGGCGTTGAGACAGAAAGGCTGTATTAAAATTTGAGTGGCAGCATCGGTGAGAACAGCCAAGGATCATGGCTTTCTTACCCGCGTGTCTTAAAAATGACCTGGCTGGCAGGCAGCCACACAGGGTGTGGAGGTCAAGGATGTGGAGGTCAAGGGTGGGCCCGGGGGCCACTCTAGAAGCCATCTGACCTATCAAGATCTCCACCACCATTTATAAAACGTGCAAAGGCATGGTCAAGATCAAAAAGACAACAGTGCATCTGGAAGTCCTGACACAGGCCTAGGCACGCAGCAGGCCCGCAGTGAGAGAAAGCTTCTTTCTCTGCCCAGGGCTTGGGACGGGTCCACGGATGTTTTCTGTGAACGGGCCAGCGAGCACGATAAACATGTTGGGCTTTGCGGGCCAGGAGACAACATCAAAGACATCACGCAGGTGCTTATATAATGACAGAGGAAAGTTATTTTCTTCCAATTTTTACTGATGAAATTAGAAGTAGAATTCAGTACAAATTTTATCATGCAGGTCTACACATGAGAATGGAATTCTTTTTCTGAGATAGAATGTGCTTTAACTAGCCTTCAAAGAGTTTCTTATCCTCAAATCAATTGCAAATGTTCATTGTAAAAATCACACTTAGCTCACAAACCGCAGGCTGGATTTGACCACCAGTGTGCCAGCCCGGGCTTTAAGACAGGCCGGCAAACTCAGGCAGCCGCCTCTGTCTCTCAGTCCTCTCCGCTGTGTTGGGCTCCTGCATCTCTCTGTTTGCCTTCTCTGCTATCACGACAAGGCCTCGCTCCTGTGTCACCTCCTCGGGGAAGCCTTCCAAGATCCTGCCTTGCCCTGGTAGGCGGTAGAAGGAATAATTGACCCCACTCTTAACATAGCCTCCAGTGGGGGACCCGTAGGACAATGCCCTTGAGGGCAGGCCTGGGGCTTCTCATTCAGCTTCCCCAGTCGGCGTATCCCCAGGCACCTGCCCAGCTACCTGCAGGTGCTGGGAAAGGAAGGGAGGCGGAGACGAAATCCAGGCCAAGCCCCTGGGGCAAGAATCCTGCCTCCTCCCACTGTGGGGATAAATAACAGTGATCAGAGCTAACGTGCCCCTGGATCCCTGCTAAGTAAACACTTTGTCGTATTATCTCATTTAATGCTCAACGCTGAACGTCTTTGGACCCACTTCTCAACCACCACACACGAGGGCACCTCCTGCCACACCATGCCCTCAGACACCACCCACGGGGGGGGGGGGTGTCTTCAAGGCACGGCCCCTCTGACTTCACGCCCTGAGATCTGGCTGCCCTGCCCACACCACGACCTGGATGCAGAAGAAGCAGCTCAAGTTGAATACAAATAAAACAGAACGTCTGATCCCCTAAGACCCTCCCCGAAACAAATAAAAGGAAACAAAGTCTTGTTCGGTCTCTCCATCCGAGCTCTAAAGACGGAAACCTTGGTGTCCTCTTTCCCGATCCTCATTTTCTCCCGCACACACCGTGCTGCCATTCTCTCCCACCACCCAGCCTTAACCTCCCACCTCCAGGTCGAGGCCAGACCTCTGCAGCAGCCTGTGAGACCACCCCTCCCGCCCTGCCCTCTCCTCTCCCCGCTCCGGCCAGTCTAGCTGCCCTGCAGCTGCACGCACTCCCCAGAGAGTGTCCGTTGGGGCCGCACTCAGGGCTCCTGGAGCCTGGCATCCCTTCCCCATACACCCCCATGGCCTGCGGCCTCTGCTCATCTGAAGTCCACTCAAACATCGCCTTACCCAAGGAGCCCCTAATGAACCTCATCTCCAAACACACTCCACGGTTGTGGTTCTCTCTGCCCTGCTTTCCCATTCTCCACAGCCCTCACGGCCGCTCGACAGAGCAGGACGATGTCAGTGTGTTGGTTACCGACCTCCCCCCCAGGAAGGGGACGGGGGCAGGGGCTTCTCCGTCTGTGTATTGCTATGGATACGGTGGCTACAGCAGGGCTGGGCAGAGAGCGGGAGCTCCGGAGCGTTTGTGGGAGGGAGGGAAGAAGGAGGGAGGAGGAGGAAGAGGAGGAAGAGGAGGGGGAGGAGCAATCACCAGTCTGGCCAGCTTTCCGCAGGGCACGCTGAGGACTCCCGTCCTCCCTCAGGAGCCGCGGCCCACGGAAGGGCTGGGAGCAGGCCATTCGCTCCTCGCCCAGATCTGCGTTTGTGCGCAGCAGTCAGACCTCAGTGAGGGACACGGTGAGGGCGCCGTGGCCGCAGGACTGGCAAAGATGCTCCTGAAACCACCCAGGCCTCCCTCCCAAATAGCGGGGTCCCTGCACCTGCCTTTAAGTGCCCGTGGGCTCCAGGATAAAGTCCAGATGCCTCTCCCGTGTTCTCCGGCCCACCTCTTCCAGCCAGGTGTCCTGGGCCCTACCCTCTAATGGGGCCAAAGCTTTCGATGCACCCAGGTGGCTGCTTGGGCTGGCCCCGCTGCCTCTCCTCACCCCAACTCCGACCCCAACCCCCCCGCTTGCAGCACAGTCCCATTCTTCTAACAAGACCCGGCCCCCTCAGACGCACCAAGGGCTCTCTCTCAGGGCCTGTGCACTTCATCCCGCCCCGACCTGTCCCCTTGCCCCACTCTTGCACCATGAACTGCTCCAGCATGAGGGGCTTGCCTCTTTCACAACGGTGTGTGTGTGCCACGTACTTAGTCCAGTGCCTGGACGAAAGGCTGTGGATTCGGAAAGAAAGAAAGATGGAGGCAGAAAGGGGGGAGGGAAAATGAACGGAGAGAGAGAGAGAGGAAAGTAACCAGCAGAGAGGGAGGCAGAGAGAGACAGACAGGTGATCCTAAACTCTCTAAGGCTCCTCTCTGTTCACAGCTTATCAGGAATCTTGACGCCAGCTTCTGAGACCCGTGAGCGTCTTCTCACATACCGCTCTCTGCAACGCTCCCCCTTTGTTCTGTGCTCCCGAAGCCCACAAACTTTCAACGCGCCCTGCTTCGCGTCAGGCGGAAGCACACTCGGCGTCAGAAACTTCCACTTGCAAGCTCGTCTCCAACTTCCTCAGGTTGTGTAATGACCCGGCGTCTTTGTTCTCGCCACGCGAGTGTGCACAAAGAATCAAAGAGGCAGGAGGAAGAGGAACGTTCCAGGCTATTACTGTAACAATCCAATTACAATGCCTATCAAACTTAACTTCACAGGTTATAGCTCCTAATTGCCTGACAAAAAATTGACACTTCAGTCGCAACAGCATAATATAATCAGAGTCCAAATTAAATTTGATCGTGGGCAGAAAACGATGCTATCATTCGAAGGCATGCAAACCGGAGATCAGCTAGCATGATGCCAGGGATCAGCAATGAGAATTATTCATTAATGGCGATGCGTTTCTGATAATGGAAATGACACAGTTCAGACGGCTTCGTAAAAACACTATTAATTAAAAAGATGATAGACCTAACAAGCCATAGAAGCCAGAGGACTTTCTCTGGGTGTGCTTGTTAAGGTGAGGGATGGTGATGCACAAGAGCCAAGGGTGGTGTGCTCCGGAGAGGACCGTGGCGCGGACCCGTGAGCCTGGTTTACCGGCCCACCCTTGCTCTGGGAAGTGCCTTTCTCCGGGGGCCTGTGTTCCAGGCCCCGCTCTCTCTCTCTCTCTCTCTCTCTCTCTCTCTCTCTCTCTCTCTATCCCCCTCTCTCTCTCTCTCTATATATATATATATGTATATATATATATATATATATATATACACATACATATATATGTATATATATATAATCTGTGGCCATAATTTGGCTTTGCAGTAAGTGCAACTGGTGCTGACGATAAAACACAAGGCTCTGATTCATTAGAGAAAGGCAGAGGGGACTTCACATCCAGTAAAAGACAGAAACCTGGAAGAGACTCCAGAGTGTGTGTGTGTGTTTCTGTGTATGCATGCGCTGTGTTTTCCATCTCGAAAGGTCTGTGTGGTTTCTAATTTAGAGGATTGACACACACAGAACAACAATCAAACTTAAGATGACATAAGGACTTGGGGACAGAAATTTAGAGTACCTGCTTTTAGTAAAAAGGAAGGAAGGAAGAGAAGGGAGGAAGGGAGGAAGGAAGGAAGGGAGGGAGGGAAAATAGGAGGAAAAAAGGAAAGGAAAAAAGAAAACCTCCATAGGAAAATCATACCCTGTGGAAAAGAATTATGTTTTCACCATTAACCATTCAGTAGAAATTTACTGAGTGCCTTCAATGGCGATGCCTCATACTAGGATCCGCGTGTAGCCCGGAACAGGACGGGGACTGTGCCTGTTCTTGGGGACTAGTCTGTCTAGCCAAAACAATGGGCATTGGCCAAGCGAAAGGTGCAATGAGTTTGGGGGAGAATCACAGAGAGATACGCCACTAAATGACCAGAGGACTTAACTATCTGGGAGTCCAGGAGGGCTTCTCAGAGGAAGCAATATTTAAGGTGAGGCCTGAAGTGAGAAATGAATGAATAATAAGGGGTGAGAATGGGAAAGAGTTCCAGCATGGGAGATGGCATAATTGGAGCCTTCATGGCAGAGTGAGGAGGCCCCTCGAAATGTGAGCGGACGCATCAAGTGTGTTCACAGGGCACCGGAACTGAAGAGAGGAGAGAGATGGCTCAACGCCACTCGAGGCTGTAGGAGCATCAGCTGGAGGGGGGTCCTCGGCTCTGGGACTCTAACGGTTGGCAGAGTGGCGATGTGGAAGACAAGAGGGATGGCGCATCCCCCACCGGCTGAATTCAGGCGTCGTTGTGTGGCTCACTTTGGCCAATAAACCGTGAGCAGAATTGCATCAGCCACTGTTGAACTGAGGTTTCACGAGCCATCACACGACTCCACCGTGTCCCCTTCCCCTCTGTCATGAGGACTAGCCAAGACCCAGGTCAGGGGCCCTCCCTCAGCCTGGATCCCGGAGTGAGAATGGTGCGGAGAGGAGCTGCAGCCCCCACCTGGATGGACAGCCTCTCTCACCTGGCTGTACAGCCTCTCACCTGGATGGGCAGCCCCCACCTGGATGGACAGCCCCCCGCAGGTGGGCTATACAGTCCCTACCTGGATGTCATCAGGAGCAAGCAGTCTTTGTTTTTGTAAAACACTGAGGCATCTGAGTTAGCTGTTGGTGCAGCCCAGCCGAGCCCAACCTGCTGGGGGCTGTAGCCCCCTGGGCATGCCATGGAGGAAGGGCCAGGTGGGGATTCCTGGTGTCTCGTTAGAACTCAACAGCTAGAGAAGCAGAGAACTCAGGGCCTGGAGGAGAGAGGATCCAAATGGCGGATGATTTGGGGAGAGAGATCCGGGTTCCACGTAAGGAAGACCCTTCCAAGTGGACTGACCAGTAGTCTTCATCAAATGATCCGTCTTCAGGGGTGATGAGCGCCCCGTCCCAAGAGGGGATCAAAAGCAGGTTGGGTAGTGAGCGTGGCTCATCTTTCAGTACCAGGTAATGTGGAGGAAGACCCTGCCTTCAGCGGTTCATGAGGTCACTCAAAACCCTGAGATTCGCTAATTGTCTGAGTCTCGGAAGGAAGCCAAGGGCCACCCGCCCTGAGGACCTCCAGGGACCGAAGAACAGCACCCCAGAGACCGGACTGTTTAGTCCAAGTTGATTCGGTCCAGGCCAACGCGGTTCAGCGAGAACTCCGTGTTGAGCCAGGCAAAATGGCCTAAAATGCCCTAAAACAGGCAACACGCATGCTGCCGCAGCCCTGGCGTTTCTGCTACCGTCTGTTCTCCGTCACTCTGTCTCTCTGCTCCCCCTCTCCCCCTCTCCCTTCCCCTCCTCCCTCTCGGTTTCTGAAAGGCTACGTTCTCCACTCCGAGGAGCTCAGTGGACAGGGGAGGAGTCTTTATCTTCCGTGCAGCAGTTTCCAGGACAAGGTGGTCTGCAGGGGACGGGGGGACCAACCAGGGGAGCTCTGCAGCTGGATTACAGGCTGGCTCTCCAGCCTGGCACGGCAGGTGTCTGTGTATCTGGGCTCTGGTGGTGGATTCCTGGTGGGCGGTTTGGAGGCTGGGATCCACCGTGAGACTGGCCTTGATGGAGCACCCTGTGGCGAGGTTCATGGCCTTACACACGGAGTCTGACGAGGCGCCAGCAGGCCCATCAGGAGGAAGCTGACCCCTCGTGCTCTGCAAACAGCCTGCACTGCACCGCTGTGTGCGACCTTCCTCCGTCTCCCCCGGTCGGTACTGTGGCTCCCACGAGCAGCCTCTGCTCCCGGCATCCCCTGCTGGCCCACGTCCCCCAGTGCGTTCCAGCAACACGGAGGCAGGAGTAGGGACGGCTGCTGAGGCTGGTTCCATCACACTGTTCAGGGAATCCACCCCAGACTCCCCATGAGGAACAGGCATGCCCACTTCAGGGTGGTTCAGGGGTTGCCCCCAAGTCGTGCGGCCAATAAGGATTCAAAACCAGGTGTGATCTTCAGAGCCCGTGCTCTCCTCATGGACAAGGGGCCGAGAGCAACAGCAGGGCTTCTCCCCTGGGCCTAAGGAAAGTTCTGGAAAGTGCTCTGGGCAGCCCTGAAAGTGACCCTTTCCTTCACGACACTCCCTTCCCAGCACATCAGGGGGACCCCGACGAGCAGGGCCCAGCGTCTGAGTCCTCGCTGCCACTGCCGTGTTGCAAGTCAGCCTCTGGCCCAGCAGCCATGCACATGCCTTCCAACCCAACATGCTCCACACGGAGCTTTAAACACTCACATCAGATGCGGCCTTAGCTCAGGGAGCAAACCGGCGCAGGCTGTGCCCTTGGGGAAGACGCGGTGCTGAGGACGCTTCTTCTAAGAATCTCTTGACGTCCAAGAATCTCCATTTCCACATCTTCATTCCCGCTCCCCGCCTGCAGTTCGGAAATCCTCAGTCCATGAGAACTGGTGTCTTTGTGTTCCTAAGCAGAAACTCTGTTCCAAGAACCAAACAAACACTTTGGATGTTCAGTGTATTTATCCTAACTTCCACAGGTTGATGTTTAAACGTATTTGATTAGAAAGAAAAAGAGTAAAACAACGTAGGATTTCACCACCTTAGAGAACCCACTGCTACATCAGCTCAGGCCCTTCCGCCAGCTGGCAGGGTCTCCCTCCCGCCCACTCTGTACTCGGCAAACTCCTATTCATCCCTTCAAACCTTAACTCCCATGCCCCTCCACCTGTGAAAAAGCTCCTGACTGCACTGGCCCCTTTTCTTCTCCAGAAACCATTCAGTGCTTCTTATCCAATGCAGTCACACAGCTCTTACTCTGAAACTTGTCTTTTAACCTCTGTTCATAACCCCCGTCTGCATTTTCACCTGCTAAGTTTTATGGAATGTTTACTACACGACAAGGTGCCAGGTGTTTCATTAAATGCTCACAACAACCCACCAAGGAGATGTTATTCTCTCTGTTTTAAAGATAATCGAGTTGAGGCTTAGCACCTTGTTCGCAGGACTCACACTGAGGACGCCGGAAACGGAGCCAGCACCACCCGTGGGCCCGGACGAAGGGAATACTGCAGGTGGGCAGGGCGCCCTCACCAAGCCCTCAGCCTTCTCCTGCAGGAACACGGAGGGAGGAGTCCTGGCCCTGCCTTCTGGGCATTTGCAACCTGGTCCGGACACCAGAAAACACTCACTCCATTTGTCAGCCACCAACTCGGAGGTAGGTTTGAAAGACAAAGAAGAAACGAGAGATGCCGCTTCTCCGCGGCTGCGGACATGGTGCTGACTCGGCCCGTTTCACGGAGGCCCCGGGCAGGTGAGCTCTGGTGGCTCCTCTGCAGCAGCGCACGGAGTAGTCTCTGCCAAGGCCCCGGCGGTCACCTCTCTGAACCCCGGGTTTCTTAGCTGGGACTCAAGCTGTCAGCTTGCGCCAGGGATGTGCAGCTCGCGAGGCGCCCGGTGAGGACACACAGCGTGACCGGGTCACTCCCACCCCGAGATTCTCCGCATCTACAAATGGAGAGGGCTCGACCAGCACAGAGCCCTGCATACAGCAGGCATGTAATTGTTGTGATGTTCGTTGTTTTTTAAATATTTTATTTATGTTTTTAGAGAGGGAAGGGAGGGAGAGAGAGAGAGAAGGAGAGAGAGAGAGAGAAACATCAATGTGCGGTTGCTGAGGGCCGTGGCCTGCAACCCAGGCATGTGCCCTGACTGGGAATTGAACCTGTGACACTTTGGTTCACAGCCCGCACTCAATCCACTGAGCTACGCCAGCCGGGGCATGTTCGTTGTTTTTCATGAATAAAGCTTCAGACCCTCAGAATCCCAGGGGCCTCTGCGAGGTGCTGGTGGAGCTGCTGCTGGTCACGAGTAGGACCGTGCACATTTTGGGCAGAAAGACCCTTGCTTCAGAGAGCTCCAAGCGCTGAAGAAGTTGACTTTTAAGTCAGGATCAGTATCCTCCAGAGAGCCCGTCCCTGGCTCTGTCTCTGCCACTCCCCTTCCACGCTGCCCCATCCCCACCCCCCTGGAGCCGGGGAAGCCAGAGCACCACCGTGAACGCAAAGCGTGGGACGAGTCCGACCGCAGTGAGGGAGCCAGAGCCCAGTGTCCCGAGTTGTGGGACCTGCGAGGCCTGAGAGCCTGCGTCCCCCGTGGTGATGTCACCTGTACCCTTCTCAGCCGCACGCTTTGGGTTCTTGCAGAAGGACCCAGATCGCTTCCTGACAGGCCCCGCCCACCTCTCAGCCGCTGTCCGCCTCGGGGAGGGTGTGGCTCCCAGCGGGGTGAGCTCAGACTGGGCGCTCCCCGGAGGCTCCACCCACCATTTATAGACCGGGGATCAGACCACCTCCTCCAAAGGCAGCGAGAACTCAGTCCAAAAACGGCTCCTGGTGCATCGTTGCTCCTAGGGAAAAACAGCGATTGGTGCCATCGAGCCTCGGGCCGCACTGGTCGTTAAAACTGGCAACTTAAACCTAACCGGGCCAGAGGTCCAGTCGGTACGTAGAGTGACTTTCAAATAAAAGATTGACAGCCAAAAATAAATAAAAACAAATTTAAATCTTTTTCCAAAGTCTTTAAAGATCACTAGAGGAAATTCAGTTCATATTCTATAGCAAAGATGTCTTAGAGGATCGCCCCCCACCCCCTGTCGGCCCCCCTCTCAGCCTTCGGCCTATCTCACAGCTGCACCCCCCACCCCACCCCCACCCCCCCGCAGGCCCTCGCCTCCCCCTCATTCCCGAGTCAGGCCCCGCCCAGCTTTCCCATGACCTCCAGGCTCCCCCGGTCTCTGTCTGGAGATCCCCTCCCCTCCGGGAGTCAGGGCCTCTCCAAGCCTGCCAGGGCCCCCCGGTCCTGTGGCTCTTCCTGCCCGTTCCAGTGCCCAGCCCTCAGAAGGCCGAGCGGAGGTAGGAGGACCCAGAGTTTCCCTGGGGAGGCTGGGCTGCGAGAGGCTGGAGGTGATGCCCATCCCTCGGTCCGTCCCCACCACTCGGCGGTAACCGAATCTCTCGTACAGACGGGCACAAGATAGAGGGTGCCCTTGCTGCCAGCGAGGGCTCCACTCTCCATCCTCACCTGGTCTCTCACCTGGAGGATGACCCATGCCATGTGCCTAAAGGACCGTTCTCGGCACTGGGCACAAGGCTAGAAAGGAGCCAAAGAATTTTGGGTCAGGATCCCTCAGTGGGCCTTCCGGACCTGGCGACAACCACTGGGGGAGGAGAAGGAGAAAGAACCCTTCCCTCCCAAAGCCAGCTGCCCGCTCCCTTCCCAGCGCCTGGCCCTGATTGGCCGTCCAGTGCAGAAGACGCCTCCCGGTGATGGGACCGTCCTTGCACAGACACACGGCAGAGAGACCACGAGGCAGGGGTGAACACTGACCCGAAGGAGGAAACGGCCTCCTGCTCCCTGCTCTGCATCCACCAAAACTTGAACCGCCGCTCAAGGGGCCTCGTGGGGAGCTTCCGAGGTCTCTGTTTTGCCCTTGACACCAGGGCGGGGTAAAGGAAGAAGCCTTGAACTGTCTGTGGAAGACAGCGTGTGTAGACCGAAGTCCAACCCAGCCCCCTGCAGACATGTGCGAGGTAGAGTCTTTGTGTCTGGAGCCAGCACGGCGCCCACTGAGACCTCTGAACTTCAAGTCCAAGATCACCCCGTTGGAACCCGAGCAGGGTCCCAGCGCCCCGGCTCCCTCAGAGAAGGAAAGGCCCACCCCTCAGCAAGCCACCGCAGGGCTCTGCGGGCCCCAGTCGGCACTGCACACTGTTCCTTGTGGCAAGAGGTGGCTGCGTTCGACGCGTGTGGGTTGGGATGGGTTTGGTTTGCCATGGAAAGGTGTGCATGTGACTAAATGGGGCTGGTCATGCTGGCGGGGGTCACTGGGACGCCACAGACAGTAACAGCAGCAGCAAGTGACCTTCCCAAGTGATGCATCCAGTGCACGTCTGCATTCGATGGCGCCATTTTGTCAAGCGTCAGCGGCCCCAGCTTTGCACAGAGACACACGTTTCCTGATGGTGACCACCAGCTCTGGAGCGGCCACGCGCCTTGGGCCGGTGCACGTGGCTAAATGCAGGCTGACGCTCGGGCCTCTGATGGAGCTGCAAACGCCACTGGCAGTCTAAAAATACCCTGCAGTGTAATGACAGGGGCTCGGGAGACACGACCAGCTGTACTCCGGGCACCGGATTACGCTGGTCAATTCATTGTCCCCTTTCCCTGTGGGCTGAGGGCTCTTCAAGTGAGACCCACCTCTTACTCGGCTCTGTCTTCCTAATCTTAGGACAGCCCTGGCACACAGCAGACACTCGGCAGATGAAAAAATGCCCTAAGTTTCCTCGATTCCAGCTCCAGAGGGATGAAGACTGGGCAGATGTGTAGTTTCAAGCGGTGAAACGGTGAAGGAAACAGCCTCAGGACCTTATACTAATACAACAGCACGGCGTAATACGGGGTAGTCATTAAAAATAATGGTGGGTCCACCGACAGAAAAATAGACAATATGTGGTCTGTCCATACAGTGGAATATTATTTAGCCTCCAAAAAGGAGGGAGATTCTGACACACGCTACAACATGGATGCTGTCCGATGACATTATGCCGAATGAGATAAGCCAGTCACACAAAGGGACAAATACTGAGTGATTCCACTCATGCAAGGCCCCCGGAGCACTCAGATCCATGGAGGCAGAGTAGAGTGGGGGTCGCCAGGGGCTGCCGTGGGGAGATGGGGGTGTTTGAAGGGGACAGTTTCGGTTCTGCGAGATGAAAATGTTGCACAGCCAGGTGAATGTACTTAATGTCACCGCGCTGCGCACTTCCACGTGGGTGCGATGGCAGACTTCGGTTGTGCGCATTGTAACACACACCACACGCAAGATTGGTGGGAACGGGACATGCGGCGTGTTCCATGCAGACGGCAGAGGCAGAAGGTGCCTGCAGGGAGGCCACGGCACGGCGGGGGTGGGGGTCCGAACCATGTATGATTTTAAAATGTACTTAGTGTTTTCACATGTCCTGCTGGCATCCTCAACAACCACCACCAAACCCAGACGCCAAGGGGAGGCCTGCCGGGAGACAGCAGCAGACAGGCACACAGACCCGCCCCAGACGGACAGAGTCAGGGGCCTGACAGCCTGGCAGAGGGTGCGCGGGGCTCAGCCAGGGCCCGAGGTCCCTGCATAAAGGCCTTCGGATGATATGATGATGATGATGGCGATGAGCCAGACTGTGCAAGCACAGATTGACCAGATTAGGAGGAGTTCTAGAACACAAAGGGGACGCTGACACAAGAAGGACAATGAGACATCTAGGCAGAGACTCAGAGAGCCGCAAGGCAAACGCGGTGGGACCCCCGCTTACACAAGGTGCCCCACGTTTGGCCTGGCATGTTGGGGGTGGGGTGCACACCTGCGTGCAGCTGGTTGACCTGGGGACCACGAAACCTGACTCCCGGCGCACCCTGGGCGAATCCCGTGTCTCCCAGTGGCCTCACCTCCCTCGTCCCTGAAGGGAAAGTCTGCCCGGGGGCCCTCTGAGAGGCCGCGGCCATGCGTGGGGACCCTCTGAGAGGCTGTGGCCATGTGTCTCTAACAGTCGGTCTCCAAGCGGACGGGGCCCCTCGGCCCTTCAGAAGTTAGGGGAGAAGGGAGAAATAATTCAACGTCGACTCTCTAACAGCCTCCCGTGGCCAAAGGATTTCCATGAGCGTTATTTTTAAATTAATCGGGTGCATGTTGCAGCGTTCGCAATAAATATATGAATACCAACAAGAGGAATTCATGTAAATATATAATTATATTATGCACATTACATAAATGCCCTATAAACTCGGGGAGGGTAGGAACAAACCATGACTACGGATAATCATGAATAAATAACTTGTTATGCCGGGCCGTTTCTCGCCGCACCGAGTCTCCATTACGGAAAATGACTTCCGTCACCCTCCTCCCCTGGGCCGGTTTTCACGTGGGTCTTACCCACCACAGAGCCCTCGCGGCGCTAAAGCAGCTGCCAGCGCAGCAGAGTGGTTCAGAAGATGCCCAAGGGCCAGGTCTTTTGAATTCACATGAATATCTGAGGAGAATGCCCCTGTGACCGAATGCAACCGAGGGATAAGTGGCAAGGGTGGGGGGTGCCTAGGAGGACCTTGGGGGCACAGCCGAGAGAGGCAGGACAGCGAAACAGGCTGGTGACCATTCACAACATACAACGGAGGCTGGCTTCCGCTGGGGCCGCGAGACAGGGTCTGAGGACCTGTGGCCTCAAGGTCAGCCTTGAGCACGAGCGCTGCCCTGCTCAGCAGGGAGCTGGAGCCACCGGGGGCTGTGTGAGGACCAGGGGGCCATTCTGAGAAGGGGGTTCGGGGGGCATTCTCCTGGCTCTCGCACAGTCCGGTGCATGCCCAGCACCCCGAGGGCCCAGGGGAAGCTGAACCAGGCCGGTGCACCTCTGGGCCTTGCAAGACTCGTCGGGGAAAGGCCACCAGCGGCTGCAAGTCACGGGAGTGGCTCTGCGAGCCGAGGCCACCCCCCGCCCCCCCTCCGCCGGTTCTCAGAGTCTGCACACTCGGTGCTGCCTCCTCCAGAGTGTGGGTTCGCGGCATCTCGGTGTGATGATGCCGTGGGAGAGCCACGGCCCCGCTCTGCAGGGGGGTGCACGGGAGTCGGGGAAGGCCCGGTGCTCTCTGTCTCTGTCTCAGGCTCATCGGTCGAAAACCAATCCACTAAGGTGAACAGTTACCTGGTTTTCTGGGCACACCGTGGCAAAGAATCGATCTTATCACACTGCCATGACCGGTCCCCTAGGAAGGTCACGGTAAATCTCGGGAGGAGGTTGTGGGGTATGGAATCCTTGTGTTCCTGGGAGGTGGTATGTGGAGGTGAGGCCTTTCGCAGGTCATCAGGTTTAGAAGGTGTCACGAAGGTGAGTCCCCGTGATGGGATAGGTGTCCTTACAGGAAGACGATGAGGGGAGCTCTGCTGTGTGAGGACACAGGGAGAAGGCAGCCACCTGCAAGCAAGGAAGAGGCCCTCGCCATGCACAGAACCAACAGGCACCTTGACCTTGAACTTCCGAGGCCCCAGAACCATGAGACAGACGTGTCTGTTCTTTAAGGCCCCCAGTTGAAGGCATTCTGTGACAGCTGCCAGAGTGGACTAACAACACAGATGCAACGACTTCCCAGACTCACTTCTCAGCTAAACAGTGATGAGGGTAATAGGATGAATTGTGTCCTCCCCAAAAAAGATAAATTAGAGTCCTGAGCCCCAGCACCTCAGAACGGGACCCTATCCGGGAATGAGGTCTCTGCACATTATCGAGGGAAGGTGGAGCCATCAGGGCGGACCCTCATAACAGGGGGAAGTTTGGACACAGACAGAGGAGACCGTCTCGGGAGGATGAAGGCAGAGATCGGGGTGATACGTCCACCAGGAACGCCAGAGACTGTCAGCAGACGACCACCAGCTCAGGAAGGGGCGTGGGACGGACCCTCCCTCGGCCTCAGAAGGAACCAGCCCTGCAGACACCTCGGTCCCCGCCTTCCCGTCTCCAGACCTGCGGGACAGCAGTTTCTGTTGTTTAAGCCGCTCCATCCGGGGCCCTTGGTTACGACGGCCCCAGGACCTAACTCAGGGGTGACGATGGGATGGGCGTACTGACAGGTCGTCCAGGTAAATGGGGACAACACCACAGGCTTCAGGGGGAGAGCCCCTCGGCAGTGACTCTGCCACCACCATCCGCGTCCCCTGGAGCCAGTGGCCTCCTTGTTCTGCTCTTTGGTATCATCGTGGTGGCTGGGACGGTTGCCCCTTGCCACATGAACGGTGGGAAGTAACACACACCCCTGCCCAGGCCAGGGCCCTGGGACACACTTCACAGCCGCCAGCCGCCAGGTTTGTGTTCTGGGGCTCCCAGCTCACAAAACCCTTTGCAGCTCACTGCCGGCCTCACGATGCTCCCCGCTGCAAACGCACGGAAACAGAGGCTTGCGAGAGCCCTGGCTTGATGCCTCATAAATTGTTGCACCCCAACCCAGCCCGGGGACCCTCACTTTTTCTCCAGCCCCTTGAGTCTTGCAGAACCTGGAGAAAAAAATAAATTGTGTGTACCACTTAATAAGCCATTGAATGTGGAGATTTTATACCCTAAACAAAGATAACACTAATGAATTCACAGCCAACCTTTTCAGCCCCGTGATAGCAAAAGATTTTCAGTCACTTTAGCCCGAGCTCCATCTGCACCCAGGTCACCCAAAGAAAAGGACAACACATTAATCTTTGTCCCCCTGGTGTTGAGCAACCTCACAAATAATCCATCGTACGGCACCGAGCGAAACTGAAAACCTTAAAACGCCATCTATCTGGTCCCCAATTAAAACATAATCTTTTTAAGCTGCCAATACCCACTGGCCAGATCAATAGAGGGGACGATTATGAATGGCATTTCCTAGTGATCTGGTCCGACAGGGAATGGATTACTGTTGTCGTATCCAGAGGGTGGGGACGGGGACCCCCCTCGGTAACAGCCGGAGAGAAGGGGAGGCCGCAGGTAACCTGGCTCACTGCTCTGGTTTCACGGACGTGGGAATCGTGTCTTAGGAAGACAGCCATGGAGGTGGTGCTTGTGAAATTCCCGTGGAGCCACCGTACAGTTTACAGGCCATAAACTGCGGCAGGCAAAGGGGCAAATGTTGGGAGCGCTTCTTCCGAGCCCAGGGCTGGGAAAGTGGGCACAACCGTGAGGTTGTTGCTTGGGAGGGATCCCCGGTCTTTCTCCCGTGCCGCTTCCAACACAGGAGAGAGAGAAGACTCAACCGTGGTGTGGGGTTTCCCGCAGGTAAGAGAGGTCTGCCCCTGGACTCGGGGTTCCCCTCCCCCAGTCCTTCCAGGCAGGAAGGCCAGGTCAGCCGGCTCCGGACCCCACCCCTGTGGGACCCTCCCATGGCCCAGACACGACTTGGCCCCTGGGTCTAGCAGCATCGCACTTGGCAGCAGCTTGGGACTTCTCTCTGGACATCTGCCACTCAGAGTAAGGAGGAGAACGGTGGCCGGAGCATGACTCTCGTGCGCCAATGAAAATGAACTTCAACCCTCCTGAAATGAATGAAAACTCTGTCCTCTGGTCCCGTGCCCTTTCCAGGCCAGGAGGCTGGGCTGACGGATAGCCGTGCTCTGAGGCCCCGACCTCAAAAGTCCACACACGCTTACAAACTGGCTCCTCCCTTGCCATCTCCTTCCAGGTTCTGCCCCTCCCACTTTGGACACTGCCCTGGTGGGAAGGGGCTGTGGGATGAGGCTAATGGTCAGCGGGCGTCTCCGGGTCAGCAGGCGTCTCTGGGTCAGCAGACAGTATGACGCAGGGGGACGGTGCAGAGGGGAGGTGACCCATGCACCTGCTCCCATGACCCCCCAGCCCAGAGCCAGCAGGGAGGGTACCATTCTTCCCAGGCAGCAGACCCCTCCCCCTACCCCTACAGAGTCTGTTTCTGGAAGAGGTGTTCCAGACCCCAGTGGAGAAGAGAAAATGGACCGTGAGAGCGACCGAGGGTGGCGTGAAGGGGATAGTTTTCAATGTGTTTCAGGAGATGCAAGTTCAAGATTAGCCTCATTTTCATTACTTGGCTGTTCCGATTGCTAACATCTTTGATTGTGGCGATTTTCCTGTGGATCTAGAGGTCAAACGGGTTCTATCCTGGGGGAGCTTCTGGTCGGTACCTTGGACGTAAGGGCAGCCCACAGGACGGAGATGGGCAGCCACGTCCCAATGGAGAGGGACCCTTGGAAAGATCAGGCCGTACGCCCTCAGTGGCACCTGTTCGACAGCAGAGGACAAAGAGGGCTTAAGTTCCCTCGGCTCCCTCCTGAGGATGAGGAAGTTTACTTCCCAGAAGCACGAGACGTGCCTCTCTGCTTCCACGGGGCCGAGCTGGCTTCAGCCCACCCGTCCCTGACCGGCTGGAGCCCGGCGGGGCCAGCTGGGCCCGGTGGGCTCCGGTGGCAGGCACCCCCACGCCCACTGCGGGCTCCCCGCTGGCAGGTGTCTGAGAAGGCCTCGGTGTTGATGAGTCGCCAGAAATTAATGATAAAATATGTAACGTATGCGGCCATCGCTATGCGTGCTGCTGAAATATCTGAGAGCGCACGGCTACTTCACTAATAGGATTTTAAATGCTGGTTTCTGACTCCCGAGCAGGTTAGCCATGAAAGACAGTCTCGGGCCTTAAAGGAAATGCCACACACACAATCACACACACACACACACACACACTCACACTCTCTCTCTCTCTCTCTCTCTCACACACACACACACACACACCATCTAAACCTCGGAAATAAACCAAATAAAACCCAATGTATATACTATGGAATTTTTCAGTGTACGCAGGAATTTCACATTTTACATGAGATTCATATTCCAGCGTTCACAAAGGTTGATCAGAACACACCCGCCCACTCACTCACGCCCCGTCCCAGGCCGCTCTCAGGAAACCAGAGCACAGCCGCATAGCTGAGACCGAGACGGCGTGACCCGCAAGGCCTCACACCCTTGCCGTCTGACTGTTTACAGGGAGAGTTCGCTGACCCCTGGGACAGAGAATTCATCTCGTTCAGGGTATCCAGTTGTTGAATAAAGCAAAGCAAAATAGAAACAGAAAGAGTTTGTGCACCACCCCCCAATAAGGAGGAAGGAAGGAAGGAAGGAAGGAAGGAAGGAAGGAAGGAAGGAAGGAAGGAAGGAAGGGGGAGGGAGGGAGGAAGGAAGGGAGAAGGAAGGAAGGAAGGGGGAGGGAGGGAGGGAGGAAGGAAGGAAGGAAGGAGGGAAAGAAGAGAGGGAGGGAGGGAGGGAGTAAAAGAAGCGTGCAGTATCGTTAAGAAGCTATCAGACATTTCTTTCTTGATGCTTTTAACTCTACACTTCACTTTTTAAAAATATACACATGCCAGAGATTGCAAATAGAGAGTTTCAGAAAGAAGAAGAGGAAAAAATTTTAAAAAATGCAACACATTTCAATTTTCTAGCAAGAAAAACAAAAGTGTAATAAAACAAACGTTCTAAAAATTGCCAAAACGATCGCAAAGAGCCATTTGGCTGAGGTCAGACGCAGGCTCACCTTGCTCGCTGGGCTGGGACTAATCCTCCAACGAAAGACGCGGGATCGGCCTGCAGCAGAGACTCCAATGGCCTTCAAGTGCCACCCGGCAGGCCCTCCAGCTCGGAACAGGAGAGCGGCCCCTCCCGCCCCCCTCCCTCCCGTGGTAGAGGCTGCCCCTCAAAGTCAGCAAGTAACTTGCAGTAATGGATTTCAAAGTCGGGAATCTAATGCAAATCCAAGGATTTGCTTACACACTCTCCGAAGTCCCGACAGATTAAGTTTGGAGGTATTTTCATAGATCGTATCTGCATAATCTAATAGAGGTGATGTCAGGAGCGCGGGCGGCGCGCCTGCTGATGGACTCGCGGGGCGCGGCTCCCGGCCAAGAGCATCCAGGAGGCACGCATCTCTGCTGGAATTTTTTTTTTACTCCGTCCAACTTACAGAGCGATGCTGAGGGGTTTTCCATAATGTTCTGCTTCTGTAGCAAGGTCTTCGTCTCGGCCACAGTTCTGGGGGGGAACGGGTGGTTCCGAGGGTCAGGAATCTCTGTGGAGCTGATGTGATGTCACTGACTTTGGGACAGGACGCTCAGGAATCGTGCGACTCACCTCTCGGGAGAGCCTCCGCAGCACCCACACAAGGTTCCACTCGTTTAGATGTTTTATTCTAAACGGCGTGGCAGGCCCGTAACCTCATCAGCACCCGCCCTCCCAGGCGGAAACGGGCTCTGCAGGCCCGTCACCACACCCGGACTCAGAGCAATGGCGTCTCGGCGTCTCTTTTCCTGACCAGGGGCCCTGTGCTGGCCCGTCACCGATGCCCATCAAGTCACACGAGGCCCCGGCCAGGTTGTCCCAGGCTGATGTCTTGAAGGGACTGGAAAAGATTATACTTTTAAAATTTCAACTTCCTAGTGTAAGTCATTTTTTTGTTTCAGATGTAAAGTGTGCCCGTATCTACAGGGTCAACGGGGAGGCGGGGAGGGGCCGGCTCACGCTGCTCGTCCTGTGTGGTCTCGGATAAGTTGCTTGACCTCTCTGAGCTCCCCTCTCCTCCGGGGTGAGCCTAGGCCGGTAACATCGGAGCCGCGCCCGCTGATGGCACACACCCGATGAGGAATGCCGCTCTGCCAGGGCCAGCGTCACGGGGACAGCCGGCTCCCGCGCTCACGATGTTCTGGGAAGGACACGTCCTCCTGCCGAGCCCTGCGGGCAGGCACCCGGACCAGACGCCACATGTCTGAGAGCACAGGATGCCGTGAGGGAAAGCCGCCCGGGAGACCTGGCAGAGGTGGCTGGCGGCAGGGAGTCGGGTGCTTCTTCGGAGAGGGTGAGCGGGGTGCACCCCTTGGAGCAGACGCCTGGGGAAGGGAGGGATCCGCCGGACACGGAGCGGGGGCCCAGCCTGCAGGTGCCAGGGCTCCAGGCAGGTTCAGGGGGCAGAGGGCTCCAAGGCAGGCCAGTGAGACGGAGCAGGAAGGAGACGAAGGGGGGACACAGGATTCGGGGGGATGCTGAGGCCCCAGGGCTCGGGAGAAGGACTTGGACTTTACTCCTGGGGCAGTGGGAGTCCATTCAGAGTGGAAGTGACATGCGTGAGCCGATGAACGGACATGAATGAATGAGGCCTATGAAAGAACTTTTTAAAAGTCTGTGCAAATTTTCCTGGCCGGTTAGAGTGTCAGTTGGTTAGAGCATCATCCAGATACTCCAAGGTTATGGGTTCGATCCCCAGTCAGGGCACGTACAAGAAGCAATCGATAAATGTACTAATAAGTGGAATAATAAATCAATCTTTATCTCTCTCTCTCTAAAATTAATCAATCAATACAATTTTTTCAAAAGCCTATGCAGCCCTGGCTGGCGTAGCTCAGTGGATTGAGTGCGGGCTGCGAACCAAAGTGTCGCAGGTTCGATTCCCCGTCAGGCCACATACTTGGGTTGCAGGCCATGACCCCCAGCAACCACACATTGACGTTTCCCTCTCTCTCTCTATCTCCCTCCCTTCCCTCTCTAAAAATAAATAAATAAAGTATTTTTTCAAAAGCCTATGCAAATGTAGACACACACACAGACACACACCACACGCACAGAAAAGAGCTATGTGCTCATTGCCCCTTCACTCTGTGTGAGCCCAAGGACACGTCAGGCGCGAGGTTGGTGCAGTAGAGGATGGAACGGCCTCAAGGTCAAGGCCAGCTTGGGATACGGACAGCGGTCACCTGTAAGGAAGCAAAGGCACAGGGTTTACCTGTCCCTTCCACAGGCGTGAGCTCTCCACTCCAGTTGCCGATGTCACTTTGCAGACGCCCTTTAGAGACCGTGTCACCAGAGCAGGTCACAAACGTGCCCTTAACAGGACGGTTTTTGTGAACGATTGTAGCCTTATTATGTGAATGGGCGCAGCTTCCAGCCCAACTCAGGTGCAAAGGGCACCGTGTGTCAAACAGCGTGGGTGGTCCTGCCTCCAGCTCACGGCAGCACATGTCGGCTTCACGTGACAAGTAGTCATCACATGTCAACCACATGCAAACTTCACATGCGAGACAGCAAAAAAGTATTTTTAATTACTATTTTCATTTATGGGAACTTAAGTGTTGGATATGTTAGTAATTAGATGGGTAAACCAGCTTCCCTGAGTTTATGTTGCATGTGGCCAGGACACTCGGCAGGGCCGGGGACTGTTCTCACGGAGAAAGCCAGGGCTGTCCTCCCACTGGGGGCCGTCTCCCTTTGAGGCGTGGGGAGCTCCCATAGAAACCGCCCTGCCCGGGGTGCTCGGGGAGGCCTCCCTGATACAGGGCGGCAGGAGCTCTCTCCAATGCCAGCTTGAGCGGATCTTGATCTCGGTTCCTGGCCTCCGGCCTCTCAGCACGCCCCTGCTCCCCTGCTCTAAAATGCTGGCGCCCCAGGAAACGGGTCCGGGGCTGGGATAGCGAACTCCGCATCACCGGTGGTGTGCCGGCAGATGCCAGCGGGTCGCTCACAGAGCAGGGAGCCCCGTGGGTCCCCGGGTTAGGGGGCTGCCCTGTGCTGAGACGCTGTAGCCAGAAGCTGGGGGATATGTGCAGGGGCACAGTGCCTCATGTGGGACCCCTTCCAACCCTCTCCCTGAATGCACAGTGTACTCCAGCCCTGGAAATTAACCTGTGCCTCACAGCCTGGGGCACGTCCAAGTTCAGTGCCAAGTCCATCCTGCCTGTGGGCCTCAGGAAAAGAGGCCTCCGGGCAAAGCGAAAGCTTCCCAACAGGAAGAGCATGCAGCCTTCGCAGGCAGCCTCAGCTTGGAGCCCGGGCCACCTCCTCCGAGGGGAGACATGGGCAGCCAGACCCCGCCCTCCCTGTCGGCTGATGCGCTGTCCCCTCAAGTGTCCTCCCTGGGAAGCCCCTCTCCTGCACTGTCCTGGCACAGCTGGGCCAGCCCTCCACCTGTGCCCCAGCCCATTGTCCATGGGAGCTGTCATGCCTCGCTGTCACCCCTGCCCGTAGAGCAGCCACCGCCAGCACATGTTCAAGGGAGCGAGACGCCGTCATGTCTTTATGTTTCCGTGACTGGACTGGACTGGACCTCAGTGTCGGCGCTGTGTTGGTGAAAGGAAGCTCAGGCCCGGTGCCCTGGCGGAGTCCCCAGACCGTCGCCTTAAAGGAGAGAGAAGCTCATTGCTGTCTCACATGCGAGTCCAGAGCACGGTGGGAGAGCTCCGGGGCTCCCCAAGGGGGGCCGGAGCTGGTGGGGTGTCCCTGCCCCCTCCTCACGCAGCTTCCCTGAGTGGGCACAGGTTGGGCGGCCCGACTATTCCCAGCCTTCGGTCTGAAATGGCAGCGCTTGGAGGGTGAGAGGTGGGGAGGGGGCCTGCGTCTGCGTGCAGCCTCTGCGTGTGTGCATTTCTGTAGGCTCCCTCACAGCGGGGCCACTGCCGGACTCCTGACAGTGAACTTGCGGGGGAGGCAGGGGAGAGCAGTGAGGGCCTGGCCTCCGCCCACCGCTGTGGCTCCTGCCACAGGACCGTTTGTAGCCCAGGCCCAGGGCATTTCTGGGTTAAGTGGTTGGTTCACCAGCCACGGCTTAATGTCATTCCCTGCCCTGGGCAGTCCTGGGCTTTCAGAGGCAAGTCCTCCACCTGTAAAACACTCACCAAAGGCAGGACGGCAACAGGGATGCTCACGGAGCCACGAGGAAGCAAGATACCTCCCAAGCGGGCGGGGTGGCGTGACTTTGCAACCAGATGAGAAAAACCAGGGACCTGGGAAGGAGGCCACACTCCAACTCCCTGGGGTTCCCACTTCAGCCAAGCTGGCCAGATGACACTCACATTCTAGATCCCTTTCACACCCTTCTCCCTCCTATGCCACCTCCTCCAGGAAGCCCTCCCTGTCTGTTCCAGCCCAGCACAATCTTTCTTGCAGCCCGTGCTTTTCCTTAGTACCTCTCACCCATGTCCTCTGGCACCAGTGGCGCTTTTGCTGGGTGCCTGTGTCATCTCCCCAAGGAAGGTCCTGGGGACAGGAGGCAGAGCTTTGGCCGTCACCACCCGCCAAACAGGGTGTGGCAAATAACAAGGACAGGCAGAGGTGCTTGCTGATTAACCGGCTGGTGAACTCCCGTGCACCCTGCAACACTCAGGAGCCACAGGCCCCAGGAAGCCTCGAAGGGAAGGACCGGGTCAGCCGTCTGGGGTCCCGGCTGTCGGCACGGGGTAGTGTGTGGAGACGGACCTGCATGCCTTGTTCTCAGTCCTCGGACTCCCTCCCTCCCCGGAGGGATGCGGCGGACACAGGGCGGTGGGCCCCGAGCAGAGAGGGTCTGGGTGTGTCTCCCTGAGGCTGCTGCTCCGTAGACGGGACACGCGCTCAGTAAGCACACGATTACGGAATGACGCAGCAAAGGCATCGGTCCCCTCCTTCTCCTCCTCGGCCCCCATTGACCTTCCGACCAGACTCTATGGGCCCCTGACCTGCACCCCCGCGCTGCACTGGTCCTTGGCGACACAGGGTCACACCGGTAACCTCTGCCCTCAGAGAGGTGACGAGGAAAGACACTGGTGGAGATCAGGGCTCCGTTTGTCCCACTTAATCCCCACAACTGCTCCGTGTGTCAGGTCGTCTCGTTGCATTTTGCCAGGGAGGAAAAAGGCTTATCGGGGCAAGGTCGGCTGTCCAAGGTCATAGGCGGTGGGGGCTTCTGTTTGAATCAAGGACCGTCGGACTCCAAAGCCCATTTCACCGGGCTTTCTTATCATAGGACGAGTTAAAACCATTCTAAAAGGACAAAAACAGGGCCCTGGCTGGCATAGCTCAGTGGATTGAGCGCGGGCTGCGAACCAAAGTGTCGCAGGTTCAATTCCCAGTCAGGGCACATGCCTGGGTTACAGGCCAAGGCCCCCAGCAACCGCACATTGATGTTTCTCTCTCTCTCTCTTTCTCCCTCCCTTCCTTCTCTAGAAATAACTAAATAAAATCTTAAATAAATAAAAATAAAAATGTGAAATGGAATGTCTGCCACTAACCCCGCCCCGCTCACAAGGGCTGTTTTCGTCCTTTCCTGTTCCCTTTCACCGTGGTCACATTCCGGCCCCTCTTGCCTTTGGAGCTGACGACACTCTGCGCTTTCTTCAGCCTCACCCGACAGTTTGGGGGGTCCTCCTGGGGCTCCCCGCGTGTCTCACACACACCGATGTCGTACCTGGCAGCAGGGCCACGTGCGTTCAGGGACCGCCCCCTCTGCTGAGCGCAGTCCCAGGCTCACGCTATTGTCGGAAGGGGTCACATTTAAACTCACGGGACATATGTTTGCAATCCATTTGTTTGCTCAGCATTCTATCAATCACTACCCATTTGTCGGCAAGGAAAGCCACACCCGGTATTTTTAATGGCTGTGTAATATTCCATCCCATCCCAGTCTACACATGTTTATGGAGCCCCTGCCGCATGCAGCACTGTGCTAGGCCCGGGAAGATGAAGAGACGCCCCGCCCTCTGGCCCTGAGACCAGCGCAGGGCAGGGGGTCATGAGATGCCAGCGGGCACCCACCCATGCTCGTCCATCCCTTTGACAGGGGAGGAGACAGAGTCACTAGGGGAGCCCTGTCTGGTTGCCGGAATCCAGGCCCAACGCCCGGGCCCCCTCCCAGCACCCTCCTCTCTCCATTAACAACAAAAGGATGTGCTGCTTTATTAGGCTTCTGCCAAGTTCTAAATCAAACCAAAGCACTCGGAATTTTAAAGTCTGATCAGCTGAGAAACAAGGATATTAACTATGGCTAAATAGGATTGCATTTCAGGGCACAGCCTGTTCCTCCATTGCCTGCTCTGATTAAAGAAGAGCTCTCTGGGCTGTGGGGTGGGGAAGTTGCATGCGACACGAAAAAAAAAAGCCTTCGAGTTTGCTGTCGTTCCTCCTTTCTGCCAGAAAAGAGGATTGTGTAAGGTGCGTCCATCGCCGCCTCGGGAACACGTGCGTTAGCTTCCACGCTTCCTACCCCCCTCCCTCCCTAACTGCAAACAGTCAGAGAGACGAGGAAGAAGGGAAAGTTATGCCTGTGAATCTTTAGGGAACAGAGAAAATGCTGCCCCCTTTTTTTTAAGGGACCCTAGACCAGAAGCTCGGATTCCTTCGCTGAAATGTAATTGGTGCGACAGTGAAGTTTAAATAGTAATAGTGACGTTTTTGTCTTCAGGATATGAAGGGGAAATTATTCGTAACATTATTCAGGTTCCGCTGTCTTAGCTGCTCGGCCCGGTCTATCTCTTTCCTGAGATGATGATGATGATGATGATGATGACCGTTCTGTTCGCTTCCCATGCTGCACCCCTTCCCCGTCGAGCTTTGCATGTGATGGCGAACCTCAGGGAGCTTCTCGCAACGGCTGGGACGTCAGGCAGATCACAGTGGACCTGGACACAGCCTCCTTCCAGCAACGCTACATGCCCTGTCCTTGAGGGATGAGATGAGTGGCCGGGGATGGGGGGGGGGGGGGCTGTGGGGAGAGACCGAGGAGAGCGGGCCTGGGTAACAGCTCACTTATCTCCACCTTCTAATTGAAGACTTGGCTGGGACTCAAACCGTGGTGCCGACCCACATCCCCACCAGAGGGAAAAAGGATCAATCACAAATTAGCCTCGCATTAGTGAAAGCCGAGACTGTCGCGAAAGGAAGGGGGAACTATAAAAACGGTTTCTGTCAGGGTCGTTGGAAGACCTACAGGTTGTAGAAGCCCAGTGATGACCGCTGTCTCGTAAGTGACCACAGAAACGAGGATCCAGATGTTTGCAAAGCGTGAAAACTGGACTCCAGCTCCTAGTGGACGTGCCCTTGGCCTTGGCTAAGTACTTGGCAGTGCCAGTCTGGACTGACTTTGTTTCCCCAGGGCTGTAACAGTGGGGACTTAAACCAGGGCTTTTGTGGGACCCACTTCACTCCTAGAAATGTCAGGGTATGAGGCTGTTGATTCAGCAAGTAAAAATACAAGACGCCGGTTAAACTGAGTCTATTTCGGTATACGTACACCCCGTGCCATATTGGAGACATATGCTAAAACATCATTGGTTGTGTATCTGAAATTCAAATTTTACCGTGTCCTGTATTTCATGCGGCAGCCCTGGGCAGGAGTCGAGCTAGGCGCCAGCCCTCACCCTGTCTTCCCCACCTTTGCCCCCAACGTCCCCAGAGTTTGGCCCAGAAGACCCACGGGAGACTTGGGCTGGCTGGGGTCTCAGGCAGGAGGGGGCTGTCAACAGGAGCGGGGGGGGGACAAGGACAAGGCCCCTCTCCAGGAGCACAGTCTACAGTTCTAACACAGACCCTTCCAGAGAGCTCGCCAGTGCCTGGTGCAGAAGAGAGGCACAGGGTCCTTGGGGTCCCTCGTTTGGAGTCATGTGACAGGTGTGATGTACTGGGTTTGGGGCTTTGAGGCAGGTCTAAAGAGACTGAGCTCTTGTATCCCTTCCTCATTATTAGGCACCTGCCGCCAGGTGAGTGACGGTGTTTGCAAAGGGTTCAGGCAAGAGACCACCAAACGTATATGTACATAAACATCACCAGGGAGAATTGCTAATAATCCAGAGACCTGGGCTGCACCCATCCCTCAAAATCTCTGACTCAGGAGTCCTAGGTGCACCCAGTAATCTGCATTTTAGCAAACATGCCCCCTCCCCTTGCGGGCACGCAAACCCCAGGGGACCCAGACATAGGCGGACCCTCCGAGAAACAGTGACCCGGGTTTTAGGCTCTCCCCAAACACCGACGAAGACAGGCATTCTTTTTAAAGTAGCATATGATGAAAACCATTTTCTCAATGTTAATATCATTCATTAACTTGGCATTTCACAATTTGATTAAGGCTAATTTCTATTTTAATAACGTAATGTAAGAATCAAAGGGAAGAGTAATCCTTCTACAAATGGACCGTTCTTAGGGAAATCAATTTTCTTGTCTCAGCCTATAGGTTTGTTTCTCAAACTTAATCTAATTTCCCCCGAGAGGAGGACCAAGTTACATTATTCATTAGTGGACATCTTTGGTCCTGCCCAGACACCCTTGGAGACATCTGGTCACCAACCTCAGAGCCCACGTGCCACTTCCAGCCAGGCTATCGGAGCATTGGCAACACAGTCATACCACAATGAGAATGCAGTATTTTTATGTATCTCCCTGTAAACCAGAAATATACCATATTTTTTGGACTATAAGATGCACTCCCCCAGATTTGGGAGGAAAGGGGGTGCGTTTTATAGTCTGAATGTAGCTTACCTGGCTCGCTGTGGGCGGGCGGGGCGGGGGGTGGGGGGTGCGGTGGTGGGGCGGGGTCACAGATTATTAAATATTTTACCACAGTTTTTGCTTCAAAAATTTTTTTCCTATTTTCCTCCTCTAAAACCTATGTGAGGTGCGTCTTATGGTCCGGTGTGTCTTACAGTTCTAAAACTACGGGTAAGCAAACTTTATGGGGCATTCATACCTCGGGACATTTCCAACGGCCCACAGGTCCCGCAGATTTTCAAACAGTTTCCTTACAGGCGCGTGGGTTCATTTCGTGCTTGCAAGGTGAACGCAATCACGGAATGTTAGCATTGTAATGGAACATTAAAAGATGAAAGCGATTACAGAATTTTAGAGTTATAGTGGGAAAAAGAAAGCTAGCGACTTACAAAAATGTAAGTTCTACTCAAAAGGGCATTTTCTTCAACATGTTTCAAAGTAAATGGATAAGAAAATAGTATTCTTGTACATCATATGTAATACTAAAAATGTATTATCAAATTCACCTATAATATTATTAGACACACTGCTATTGATTGAGAAGAAAACAAGATATTCTCGTCATTGAGTCTACGTCAAAATACAGGAAGGATCTTGCCCTTAGGATGGGAAAAGTTCCATGTGACCTAGGCGGTGCCAGAAAAACACATTTCCCCACCAACTTTTAAAGTAGGCCCCCAAGGGAAACATCACTCTCAAGGAATACAAAAAATAACTTCAAGGTGCATAGAAAGCTCTTTGCTGATTTTAACACAGCACGGAGATAATAGTATTAGCCTTCGCCTGAAGAGAAGAAATCGGACATTGGAATGTGTGGTGTTGTGGTTGGAACTGCGTCTGCCCAAAACGTAGGTTGAGGTCCTAACCCCTGGTACCCCTGACTGCGACCTTCTTCGGAGAGAGGGTCTTCGCCGATTGAGCCACGTTAAAACAAGGTCATCGGGGTGCGCTCACTCCAGCACGGGGTGTCTCTGTGGCAGGGGGAGTGTGGAGGCACACTTGCAGACAGGAGAGTGCACTGGGGACTCAGCGGGGAGCTGGCTGCGTGAAGACACCGGCGTGGGCTGCCCGGAGCCACCGGCAGCTGGAAGAGGCCGAAGACGCCTCCCCTGGGGCCTCGGGAGGCCGCGCGGCCCTGCCACGCCTGCGATTCAGACCTCCAGCCTCCGGGACCTCGGGAGGGGCCAGTTCTGTTGCTGTGAGCCACCCCGTGTGCGGTCCTTTGTTGGGGCAGCCCTGGGACACGAATGACCTGAGTGTTGCCTCAAGTTCGCTGGAAAGTTGCATTTTCTTTTTGAAAATCTTAATAAAGGGAGACATTAAAAACGTTCAGCCCTGGACCGTGTGGCTCATTGGGTTGGAGTGCCGTCCCATAAACCAAAAGGTCGCGGGTTCGATCCCCAGTCGGAGCACGTGCCCAGGTTGCGGGTTCAGTCCCTGGTCGGGACACCATACAAGCGGCAACCGGTCGATATTTGTCTCCCTCCCTTTCTCCCTCCCTTCCCCTCTCTCTGAAATCAATAGGCATGTCCTTGGGTGAGGGTGTTGAACAACGTTCGATAGAACTAGAGTGAGACCCCCAAACCTGCTAGGAAATGGCGCCTCCCCCGCAGCCCTGGGGGACCCCCGCCTGGGGCCTCCGCTCCCTGTTCCAGTCGGTGCCTCCGCACCCCGGCAGAGGCTGCTGCTGAATCTTTGTCACATGTGCCTTTTCTCTGAGTGTCTCCCCGTCTGCCTCTCCTTGCCAGGGACCTCTCCCTTCCAATGCCCCCTCCCCCACCACGCCCAGAGGTATCCCCTTCCTCTCTCCCAAGACCCCCCCCACCCGGTGTTTCCCTCACACAGAGCTTCCCACTGCTCTTTCCCGCCCGGCCCCACCTGATGCCCTTCCTGCAGCCAGTTCTCAGAGCCGCCAGACTTTTTATATCTGCGGACACGTCAGCCTGTTTGTCAGAAGGCCGACCTAGCGACTGCTCCGCAGGGCTGTTGTGCCGAAGGGGGCCAGCACACAGTAGGTGCTCAGCACAGGAGGCCGGGGCTTCCCCATGCCCCACTAGGGGAATGGAGGACATGGCTCTGGGACCTGGAAGCCGGGGGGAGGGTGCAGGCCTCTCGTTCAGCAGCACCAGAGACGCCAGGAAAGTGTCACCCTGTCTGACGGCCTTTCATTTTTGCCCCGGTACCTCACACACAGGACCAAACGACCCGCGTCCCCTGAAGGCGAAGTCCCCATCTCAGAGGCATTCCAGGTGGTCTCGCTGAAAGGCAAGCTTTCACGGGCACCGCCCTTGTCACTGGGTGAGACGGGGTGGAGGCCAGGCCCCTGGCCCAGGGACGCTCAGCACCTCACAGCAGGTGTACACGAACATCCTAAGGAAACGCGAGTCCTTCAGAAAGCGCGGCCCACTTACACAGCGGGCTACCGCTCGGCCCTAGAAAGGCGCAAAGCTTACCGTTGGAGACAACGCGGGTGGGCCCCGGAGGCACTGCGCTCAGTGAAACAAGCCGGTCAGACAAGGACAAATACCACACTCTCGCCCTGACACGTGGGGCCCACAGAGCCAGGTAAACGAACAGGACAGAACAGAAACAGACGCGTGGGTGCAGAGGGCAAACGGGTGGGTGTCAGGGGGGAGGGGGTAGAGAGACCGGGCGAAAAGGTGGGGGGCTGAGAAGCACAGCCGGCGGCTGCAGAACGGCCTCGGGGCGTGGGGCGCAGCTCGGGGAACACAGCCGCACGGTGGCCATCGCCGTGTTCAGGGCCCAGTGGGCGCTGCAACGTCTCGGGGGGGGGGCCGCTCAGTAAAGTACGTGATTTCCTAACCACCATGCTGCCCATCTGAAACCGATACCTCATAATACTGACGGTCAACGGTAACTGAAAAACAAGTACATAAGTAAAAATAAAGCACAGTAAAAAAAAAAAGAATGATATCATGAGGGGATTAACTCGAACAATCATCTTAGGCTTCCTGGGGGAGGTGCCTGGGCCAAATCTCACACACACTCACACATACATACACACTCACACACCCGGACACATGTGCATGCACACACATGCACACATGCACTCATACATACTCACATGCTCACGCATACCCACATACATATGCTCACACACATATTCACACACTGACGCATACCCGGACACATGAGCATGTGCGCACATGCATATACTCGTGTGTACATGCTCACACTCACACATGCATGCTCACACACATTCACATACATACACTCACACATATTTACACACTCACCCACATGCTCCCACACTCACGCCTACACTCACAAACACATTCATATCTACACACACCCACACACATACTCGCACACCAATAAAACACTCACACCCACACACTAATATACTCACACTCACACTCACACACAAAAGAAGGAGAGAACTGGATATGATGCCTATCCAGTGGCTATTTCAAATGTTACACTTTTCATCCCCCCACCCCGATTAAAGGGGCTCTTTCACAAACACACGAACGGCGTTTAGACAATAAACTGATGGGTCTGGAGAGCCACGTCTTTGTGCAGGCCAGGCTCCCACGAAGGTGCAGCTCCAAGGCCCCCCCGCCCTGTCCCCGTCACCCCTGCCCTGCCTCCCTCCGGAATCACACCTCAGGTCCGCGTTAGAGCCCCAGGAAGCCCTGGCTCGCAGGCGTCCTGCATGGCGACAGCATTCACTGTATTTACTTACGGCGAGGCCTGCCCGGGGGTCTCCAGAGAGGAGACAGCACATCTTCTGTTCCTGGGGGGGCCAGGCACCATCAACAGTGACCTCATCTCCACACCACTGCCACGGGGCCGAGGTTAAAAGCACTTTCTCAGACGTGAGGAATCAGAAACATCTACGTGGGGGGCATAATGTGAATGTCACTGTTGAAATAAAACCAGTGGCCCTTTCAAACAAGTCTATCTAATTGGTGTCTGGAGCCACGAGTCCACCGCCTTCCTTCATCAGTGGTCAGGAGGGTGGGCAGCGGGAGAAGGCTGAGCCCTCCCTCTCTTCAAGGTGCTCTTCGGGGTGACAAGCCTGGGGAACCAGGCCCCTGGTGTTCCCTGGGGTTCTGCTGTTCCCCTAATTCCTATGGCCATGCAGAAGAAGCTCAAACACGGAAAAAGAGCAGTAAGAACTCGCTTTGGGCGACTGGATCTCTAAGCGCCCTCAGCAGACACTCATGGCCTACGGGTGGTGTGCTGGGAGCTGTCGTGGCTGCAGACGTAGGATCTGAATGAAGTGCCTCCCCCTGGTCTTTGCAGTATGATGAAGACAATAAGCAAGTAACTCTGATGCAGAGAGCTGAAATAACATTAGCGGGAGGGCAGAGGGCCACAAAAATGCCAATGTGCGTAGCTCAGTGGATTGAGCTTGGGCTTCGAACCAAAGTGTCGCAGGTTTGATTCCCAGTCAGGGCACATGCCTGGGTTGCAGGCCATGGCCCCCAGCAACTGCACATTAATGTCTCTCTCTCTCTTTCTCTTTCTCCATCCCTTCCCTCTCTGAAATAAATAAATAAAATCTTTTTAAAAAGGCCAATGTGACAAAGACGAGGGAGTGCGGAGTCAGCCGTCTGGAGGGAGGAATATTTGGGTTGACTTTTGAAGCTTAAACAGGTATTTGCAAAGTGAAGGAGAAGAGGAAGCAGAGGAGAACCTTCCGTGGAAGGGAAGGAGGGGATACCGCACAGTCTGAGACGGAAGAGTGGTCTATAACGGGGACGGGACCGTTGGCACAGTCCAGAAGTGGGTTTGGACAGGCAGCCGGGAGGTGAGCTGGGAAGGGCCCCCTTAGCCCGGCTCAGGGAGCAGGACTTCCTCTTGGAAGACTGGATTGCCAGTTTCCTGAGACGTCACTAGGTGTTACAAGCATCAATAGGTTGGAAAACACCGCGGGACTTCTTGGAGCCTTTAATGCTTGGATACGCACCGGAACTCCCAAGATGCACCACATCTCAAATATTTTAATGCCTGTTCCTTTTTTTTTTTTTTAGAGCTACCCGGGGGATTGGCCTTCCAAAGAATATAACATTGGGAAAGGCTTGCAAAGCAGCCCGGAGGCGCGGGGTGTGTTTTGAGTAGAACTAGAACAAAGGTCAATTTTAGGATAGAAGTCTGACACTGGTGGCAAGAAAAATATTGACACGGGGGTGGGAGGGGACAAGAGTCCGTGACCAGCTGTACCTACGGAGCAAGGAGCCAAGGACGACATGTGTTGCTAACTTTGCCGCTGAGAAGATGCCACAGTCAAATGTGAGAAAGGACCCGGAGTTGGGGCAGGGGACAGGGGGCAGGGGGCGGGGACCGAGGGCAAGACAGCAGTTTGGGGCACACTGAAGTCCTCGCTGGCATTCCTCGGAAGGCAAGCCGCGGCATTCCTTTAAACTCGTTTGCTCCTGAAAAGTCGAGAGCAAGGCGCAGTTATTAATGGAACGCTACGAAGTGCATTTTAATTATTGCCCAGACCTGAGTCTTTTAGTGAAATACATATTTATAAACCTCGGCGGAGCACAGATCATTTACCTAATAGAGCGAGACTGCTCCGAAGTCGCCATCCTAATCTATCAGGTAAATACCCACTTGTAATTGGTTATTTAATCCTTGCTCTGTTCCCGATAGGTCGGAATGGCCCGTACGGCGGCTTCATGCCTTAGCGGAAGTCTGTTATCATCCATCATCATGTCAATAGACATATATACATTAAAGAAATTATGAGTTACTGCCTGGGACGAGAGCTAACATTTAGACTGAGAGAAGCGCAACACATAATGAAGCAGCCGCTGCGGGCGAGCGAGAGAGAGGATTCTTCATTTTAATAACCAGTCGAACGCCCGAGGAGCCCGGGGGAGAAAGCAGGAGGGCGGCGGAGGGCCGGACCGTGGCTGGCGTGCTCTGACCCTCCCGGCCGGCCCCCGGCCAGAGTGTCCTCCCTTAAACCGAGAGGAAGGTGCATATTCCGCACCGAGACCCCTCCCTGGGTAGCACCCCCACACACAGGCACACACGCACACACACACACACACAGGCACACACGCACGCACACACATGCACGCACACACGCCCCCCGTCAGCAGGTGCCTCAGAAGCCTCAGAAACAGGCCGCTCACTCAAGTTCAGCATCTGTGACGTGCCACATGCTTCTGTTTGCTGGATCTCACGTATTTGTTATTTTTAGTTGTTTTTCCCTTTTCCATGACAGTTGGCTCTCAGTACTGTTTGGTGTTGGTTCCAGGTGTGCAGCACCAGGGTTACACAACCCTATGGTTTTACCGAGTGTCGTCCGCATATTTCCAGCACCCCACGTGGCCCCAAACGCAGTTATGGCAATGTGCGTGACCTTGGTCCCTGTGCCGTCCTGTACGCCCCTGCGACTAGTCTGTAACCAAATTGTACTTCTTAATCCCTTCACCTCTGCCTCCCTGTCCCCCGGCCTCCCTCCCCTCCTGATCTCATTTGTAGTCTCCACAGTTGAATCCTCCCCATCATTTCAGTGTTGTTCTGCTGATGAGGGGACGGAAGCTCCGAGAACCCCAGGGTCTGCCTCAGGACCCACGCCCAGCAGGGACAGACCGGGCTTTGAGCCCGGGACCCCACTCTCCCTCACAGCGTCCTCCCTGCTAAGACTGAGGCTGGTCTGGGAAGCTCTTCAGGTTTGCTGGCTCAGACTGTGGAGCCGAAGGAAGCCGCCCACCCCTCTCATGGCGATGGCCCAGGGAGACCCCAGCGGGAGTCAGCGGTCCCCTCCTGCCCACCCAGCTGGTCTGAGAGTCAAGCTTTGCAAATGTGTGTGCATATGTCTGTGTTTCTGTGTGTGTCTATGTGTGTCTGTGGGTGTTTCTGTGCGTTTGTGTGTCTGTGTGTGGCTCCATATGTGTTTCTGTGTGCATCTCCATGTGTCTGTGCCTGTGTGTGTCTATGTGTGTCTGTGGGTGTTTCTGTGCATGTGTGTGTCTGTGTGTTTTTGTGTGTGTCTCCATGTGTATGTGTCCATGTGTGTCTATGTCTGTCTGTGGGTATTTCTGTGCGTTACTGTGTGTCTGTGTGTTTCCGTGTGTGTATTTCACAGGACACGTTTTGTCAAACTCCGTGTGCCGTCCCCACAGAGAAGCACACCAGGTGCAGGTGCAGCAGATAAAGTGGGGAGCCAGGTCTCCGGAGCCTGACCCCCATCCCTCCACAGGGCCCCCCACTCTCATCCGTGCCCCCGGTGGCCCCTGAGACACTCTCCATGAAAGCCCAGCAGAGCCCAGGGGTGGCTGCAGCTGGAGACCACCGAGGGAGGTCAGCACACACGTGGCTGGAGCCAGCTCTCCGCTAGGAGTCTCCGCCTTGGGTGCAACAGCCCCCTGCGGGGGGTCGGGGAGGGCGTCCCCGCACCTCCATGCACCCAGGTGACGCTCACGGCTTCCTGGTGCCAATGTGCTCACAATGAACTCCACAGTGGCGCGCGGTGTAAGCTTCACAGGCAACCACAGAGCAGGATGCTCAGAAGCAGAAGACCGGCCGTGCAGAGCGAGAGAGCGTGCGGCCGGGCTGGGGACTTGGCTCTGAGTGCCGTGGGCCAGGCCCCTGAGAGGACGGTGGCCGTCTGGGGAGCTCTGTGGGAAACAGACCCCGGCGGTCAGGGGGCAGGACGTGACGCTGGCCGACGATGATAGGTCGGAATTTCCTTTGAACTCCACCGTAGAAACTGTGGTTGGCTTATGACAGATGGAGAAACTGAGGCACGGGAGCCCCAGGGCTGCCCCCAAGGTCTCAGAGCTGCTGAGTGAGGGCCTGGGGGCCTGTCTGCCTACCCACGGGCCACCTCGTCCCCGAGTCCCGCCTCATAGAGAAAATACGGTAGCGTCTTCCTTCCCTGGGATCCTGAGAAAAATGAACTGTTTCGCTGAGTCGATTTTCTAGGTAACTAAAACATATACCTTTGATCCCCAAATGTTTTAAGATTTTAATTATTTTAATGGAAACATTTTCTCTGTCCTTAAAACAGCCTGTTCTGTGTGATTAACCGTGTCGTGTTGGCTCGGGGCCATCTGCCCCAACTGGGGCTCCGTGCTGGATGTAACCCAGGAATAGATCATCCCAGGATCTCCCAAGGCTGGTCATCCGCCGCCTTCCCCCACCTGCCGGCCGAGGCTTGGACCCCCTGGCATCTGGACCTGCCCCCTCCCAACCCTTCCGGGGCTCTTCCTGCCATTCTGGGGGGGCGGGGGGTCTTTCCCCGAGGCTCCGGTCAAGCCGTGCGTGATTGACTCCCAGATTTGCGGAGCTGCGGTCAGCCAGGCGGCCTCAGCACTCAGGCTGTGCCGTCCCCTCCAACAGCAGGTCCCAGACTGCGGGCCGAGGATGCCTGGGGCTCTCCGGAGCCCCCGGTGGGTCCCTGGGCCCTGCCTTTTCCTGCGTCTTATGTGTGTGAGGCCAGACATTCCCCATGTACGTCAGCCAAAGGGACACATCGCAGCCGATGGAATAGAGGCCGTGGAGGAGGACCCAGCCGTCTCCCAACAAAGAGACTTACAGAAACGTAGTAGAACAGGGCCACTTTCTGCGGTCTGTGCTGTTTTGTTTTGGAATGGCTTATGTTTCACTGAAAATATGCATATATTATTTATGTCCACGTGTAAGGGGTTCATTACTGTCACTTTCAACCCCCTGGTCATTTACCGTTTCTCAGTGGTGACGTCTAGTATGGCAAATAGCGCTATAGACCCACGCAGCCACAGCTCTTGGGGTCTGCAGTGACTTGTCAGTGTGTAACGGGGCCCCGGGGCCCACACGTTCAAGCCCTGCTGGCCAGAGCACCCACGCCTCCTCCTCTGCCTGCCTGACTCTCAGCCCTCTTCCCAGGCCAGGCTCAGGAGCCACCTCCTGGGGGCCGAACCGCCAGGCCGCACAGACGCCCGCTCATGCACACACGTACCTTCCCCTCACCTCTCCCTTACTCCCCTCGCACAGCTGGGCTGCTTGTACCTGTGTGTGTGCCGCTAAACCGCCCTCTCCCGGGGGGGTTGGGGGGGGGGAGGGCGTGGCTGTGCCCTTCCTGTCCTGGTACCCAGGTCCCGAATGAGCGAATGTGCGCGTTGGACCGAACTGGGTCACAGCATCACGGTTCCGGGTTGGCGGGCTCCCCCCTCTAGTTGACCTGCCTCAGGAAAGCTCTTACGCCTCTTAATCCTCAGCGTCTTGGGGAATAAAAACAATACTGATAGCCATGGGGTTGGATGAGGCCTGTGATCTCATCGCAGCTGCGCGTGGACTGGAAAGCACACCACAGTGAGTTAGTGTCCCCCTGCCTCGGGAGCCCCGCCCCCCCCGGGCGCTCCCCAGTTTGCAGCCAGTCCCCGCAGCCCCACCCTCGTGTTCTGGAGGGGGTCTGGACCAGCCTGGCAGTCACGCTGGCTGCGGGCACTCATCCTGGAGGCTGGAGACCCCTCCCCATGCCGCGGCTGCTTCCGTCCATCTGGGCTTGGGGACCTAGAGAACCAAGATTTCTGGAACCAGGGGGCGCTCCACTCTGAGAGCCCCCGTCACAAACCACCACAGACTGGGGGCCTGAACAGTGCGCATGGGTGCGTTCTGCAAGCCAGCCCAGGCAAGCCGGGCTCCCTGTGAAGACTCTTGGGAATAAACCGACACTGGCCCCTCCTAGCTTCCGGGGGTTCCGGGCCACCCTGGGCTCCCTCGGCCTGAAGCTGCGTCACCCCTACCAACCCCTGCCTCCTTCGTCACACGGCCCTCTTCCCTGAGGTCTGTGTCCTCTCCTTTCCTTACGGGGACACCAGTTGTTGGATTTGAGACCCACCCTCATCCGGTACGACTTCACCTTTCCTCTGCGAAGACCGTGTTCCCAAATAAGGCCCCGTTCCAAGGTACTGGTGGTCAGGACTGGCACATACCTTGGGGGGTGGGGGAGGGGATGCAATTCAGCCCACGCCACAGGGTTACGACGGAAGGCTCTAGAAGGACAAAGAGCATGAGCAGCGAGGAAAAGCGTGCGGGCGTTAGAGCCAGACTTCACGATCCCTTTTCTGCCGTGGAGAGATCGAGTTTGCGTTTATGAGTGTTCATGAGAGCGATTTGCAGAACTGAGAAGCCTGAGGTCCGTCCGGAGGATAGGGGGCCGGCAGCAAGCAGGCTGCAGAAGAAAAGGCCCGAAACCCGGACACAAACTGGAGTTCCTCCACTTACACACTCTGTACGACTTGGGTAGGTTGAGTCTCAGTTTCCTTATGAGAAATAGGGGTCTTTGTACTTTCCCGTTAGCATTCTCTAGTGACCGAATAAATCCTAGCAAGTGTCCGTTATAACCCTGGCATGCAGCAAGCACTCGATAAATGGAAGCTGTTATTATTACTACTACTACTGTTGTCTCACACACTTTCCAGGCCCCTCAGCCAACTTCACTCCCTCAACACGATGAGATACACAGGTTCACCCAGAAGGCCACATTGAAATGCCACCCCACGGGTTTCGGGGACTTCAAGGGCAGTTCAAGGAACGCAAAATCCAGTCCGCAGTGAACATTATCAAACTGTCCCGTCTCCTCCCCAGGCATTTACTTCGAAAACCAATGACCCTGGTGGAAAAAAGGGCCATATGAACAAGCAGAACAAAATTTAAATTCCCACAACTTCATCGCCCCCAATTAGAGGTTATAATCATTTCAGGTACATCTTTCCAATATTCTCTCTGTGTACAGATTAATCGTTTCTTGATGAAGTGACAGTGTCCTGTTCACGGTCAGTTTCGTTGGACAGCTTGCTCTTCGCTCTGTGCACCGCCGTCTGGTCTCGGGCCGCCACCTCTCACAGCTGTCCCTGGACGCAGCACAGCTTACGACACCCCCTCCTGCCGGATGCTTCGATTTGGTCGTCGTCGTTTGTTGGGGCTGCCTTTCGGATTCCAACGCTGCAATAAAATCCCGGTGGATAAAACTGCACGCACAATCGCGAGCTTCCGCGGAAGCCACTTCTAGAAACGGAATGGACCGAGCAAAGCCGGTGGACGTTGCTAGGGACCTTGACGTGTCCTAAGCGAAGGTCTTCCCGAAAGGCCTCCCCAGCGCCCCCTCCTGGGCTGTGTGCGACGGTTTCCTTCCCCACCCCACCGCAACACCGAATTCTATTGTTTTCTTTACATCTTTGCTTCTTTGGGCTCATCGTGTTCATCAGGTCCCACTTTACACGTTGTCAACTGAAAAGAAGCTCCTTCGCCACGGTCTCGTCCTCCTAGGATCTGATCCAAGGCCCGGCAAACCCTTGCTGCGAGGATCGGTTAGTAAACGCTGCAGGCTCCGCAGCCCACGGGATCGCCGTTCAAACTGCTCCGCCGCCGCTGGAGCCCCAGTGCGGCTGCGGACAAAACGCGCAGATGCGCGAGCGTGGCGCTGTGCCAATAAAACTTTATTTATGGGCACTGACATTGGAATGTCGTGTCCGTTTCACGTACCACGAAATATTCTTCTCCTTTTGAATATCTGTCCGATGACTTAAAAATGTTGAAAACTACTCTTAGCTCACACATTGTACAAAAACAGGCGGCAGGCACAGGACACGTCTGGCCCACGGGCTTGATTTTGCTAACCTGCTGATGGAACTGAAGGTCCTGTCCACCCCGGACCCTTATCCTTTTAAACTTGCCTTTGAGAGAGGATTTCCCCCCTGCTAAATCTAATAGTTTTCAACCCTGGCTGCACATTATAATAACCTGGAAAGTTAAAAAAAAAAAAAGAGGCCAGGGCTGCCCCACCCCCCACAACCTCCCACCCCGAGGAGTTCATCCCATCAGCTCTCGGGCGGGTTTGCACAGGCACGGCACCTGCCAATCTCTCCAGGTGACCCCGACGCTCAGCTCCCACTGCACTTCAATTAGTCACAGCCAAACGCAGCTCCACTCTGCTGGGCCACCTTCACTGGGGACCCGGGGGCTGCCAAGAAGCTACCAGCCCCGGCAGGAGGGGGTGAAACTCGGTGTGTGGCGGCTGAGGGTGACCAAGCAGTTTACATACGTGCTGACAAAGGGCTGCGGCTTCTGGCTTCCCTCAGAACTCACTGCCAACCTCCCGAGGAGGACAGGCGGTGAGGAGGTTTGGAAAACACAAAAATTCTTCCGGCTACGGGGATCTCTCTGCCCCAGCTCTGCGGACAGTGACCCCCAAAGCAGCCTCAGCCTGCAGCGTGGGAGCCCCCCCCCCACCCGCTGACCCTGGTGCTGCCCTTCCCAGCAGACCCAGCCTTTGGCCACTGTCAAGGACAGGCGGAGAGAGATAGGGAGGAGCAGCACCCAGGGCTGGCTCCTGCCCTGTCTTCTGCTTCCACCCACCAGCCAGGGCACCCAGCTCTTGGGAGCCCCTGCCCCTCTCCTCGGGCTCTTCCCGCTCTCTGCTTTTCTTTGCAGGTTTCAAGGTGATGACAAAAGGCAGAACGGTCTTAGCATTTGTTAATACCCACTTGACCCACAAAAGAAAATTCACCAGCATCGCACAGCTTCTAATTTAAAAACCATTAGACCGTTCCGCTTGGCGGACCAGATCTAAATATTCTTAAAGGGGTGGTTTAATTTAATGATTACCTTAACAAGCCCCCTTTTAAAATGATGATCCGCCAAATGCAGGGGATTTGTTTTGGAATCTGATCCAATAAGTGGCTTTGTACAAAGAGGAGCAGAACGGAATCTGATTTGGTTCAGAACCCGGTGAAAATCATGGAAATTACTTTGCATATTTAATCACTGTGGAAACATGACTACAAACTACTTTCTAGAGATTACCTTAGGAGGAAAAAAAAAAAAAGCTTCAGGCTTTGCAGCCAGCATGCCAAGTACTTTGATTTACAGGGAATTATTTGGATTTGGTAGAACACTCAGTGTTTCAAAGACTTCCACCTGCTCAGCCACGGGCAGAAAGACACCTTTTAAACAGTGGGGCAAGGCGGGGGGTGGCTTTGGAAACGGAAGTGACATGGGGGGACCCATTTTTCAGGGCCGCAGGGAGGCCTGAACCTCCTCGTTTTCTGCAGCCAGAGGTGACCCATGGCTGACCAAGAGCAGCTGGGAAGAAAAGATAAGGGGGGGGCACCCCAAGAGAAGCCCTCTGGGCCTGTCGTCAGGAACTGAGGGCAGCAGGTGGCCCATCTGGGGGAAGCGGGTCACCTTCCTGTCCATGCCCGGAGCTCAGAGCGCGCAGAGAGCTCCTTCCGCTCGGTGCAGGGGCGCTTGGAGGGGGCGCTGCAGCGAGGGTCAGGCCCTGGCCGGAGCCCAGCCCACTGCTGAGAGGCCATGTGACCTTGGCCAGGTCCCTTCACCTCCCGAATCTTCCTTTTCTCATTTGCTCATCCCTTCCTCGGGATTTCTGCTTGATGATCACTTTGTTGATTGGCAAGATTTTTTCTGACCGTCTCACTTCAAAGAAACCCCACACACACTTTCTTCCCTCCCATGGTCTTCGCTCTTCTTCTTCCCACCCATTCTCACCTTCAGGGCTGCCCACTAGCTTGTTCGTGCTTGGCCCTTGCCTATTAGACGGAGGCCAGTACCTCGTTTGCGCTGTCCATCGGCTGTTTCCCCAAAACAGCGCCTGGCTCAGTAAATATCTGAACGGAAGGATGACTAAGGCCCGCCTCCCCACTCCTGGTGTGAGGAGGAAATGTGACCAAAGATGTGAGCGCTTCACAAGATCACAATGAATTACATACACACACACCCCAAGGCAGTTCAGATTTTAGGGTGGAAGAGGCCTGTGTTGGACCCTGGCTACTTCCTCCTTCTGTGACCTTGGCCAAGTTGCAGAGCTGCCTCTCAGAGCCTCGGTGTCCCACCTGCAAAATGGGCCAACACATGTTTCATGGAGTCATCGCGAGGTCAAGGGCCAAGCCTGTGTTTGGCACGTAGCATGTCGCCGAGAACAAGGAGTCGCGATGTGATTTCATGGCTGTGATGGTGAATTAGGTGTGTCACCTTGCCTGAGCCTCCCATGTCCAGATAGCTGGTTACATAATTTCTAGGTGTGTCAGGGTGGGGGCTGGAGGGGGAGGTTCTGAAAAGATCGGCATTTGAATCGGTGGATGGAGTGAAGTGGACAGCCCTCCCCAAGGCGGGCAGGTGCCACCCAGTCCACCGAGGGCCTGAACGGAACAGAAGCTGGGGAAAGGTGGGATCTGCTCTGCCTGCCACTGAGCTGGACCATCCATCCCCTGTCCCCTGTCCTCGACTCTCTGGCTCTCGGGTCTTGGAACTACACTGCTGTCCCTCTTTCCTAGCTTCCCAGCTCACAGATGGCCGGCAATGGGACTGCTCAGCCCCGTAACCCCATGAGCCAACACCTTATAACAAACTTCTTTCCATGGAGAGAGATGCATACCCTATTGGTTCTGTTGCTCTGGAAAACCCAGGCCAGTACAATAGGTAAGGAAATAACTATAGTACGGAAGGACATCTGTCTACCCTCCGTGGGGACATTCCCCATCTAAGGCTTCCTTCCTTCCCGACCAAGACCTCGTCTCAGGCACGTCTGTGCTGCATTCCATCGGAACTGGAAAATCGATGGGTAGTCTACAAAGCCCTCCAAAAAGCGCAGTGTTTAGAGACGGGTCCCGAGCTCCAACAGCTGGCGGCCCGTTCCCATTGTAAAACATTGGCGCACAAGCATCTGTCTCTATGGGCACACACTCGCGGAGGGCGTCAACTTATGCAGCAGCTACGCGCTTCGCGAGATATATGTGCTCTTGGGAGGGTGGGTGTGTGCTGGGTGTGTTTGGGTTTGTGTGCTTCTGAAACGCATCGCAGAGACCAGATGTGTGTACTGCGTGTGTGTGCAAACACAGAGGGGTGCCTACACTGCAGTGCGACACACCTGCCCCCCCAGGCTCCCTCCTCACGGGGTCCTCGAACCTTCCCTGTTCCTTGAGGCTCCCCAAGTTTCAGAGCTCCGTCGTCGAAAGGTTAATGAACAACGCACGCTTTCCCATATGCGCCGAACAGATAATTTTCTTTTATTCTTTATGATAAGTTGAGAAAGCGTCTGAGTGACAGGACAATTTGTCAATCAGCGGCGATGCAGAAGGGGAATCTCCTCCGCATAATTTGACACCCAGAATCAGGCGTGACCTCTGACTGCACGCGGCGCTGGGAGAGCCAAGGGGGCCCCAAAGTTCCGTGGCGCCCGCGAAAACCGTATCTTCTTCCAGCTTCCAGGTCCTTCTCCTTCCCGTTTGCCCTCGGAACCTGCTGAAGAGGATTTGCCCAGAGGCAGGGGAGTCCATGTAGCCTCACTCTGGGGAATCCTTGAGAGGCTCAGCTGCACTTAACCCGATGGCCAAGGTTCCTTCTCTCCTGGACCCGCCCCATCTCCGCCACTCCTTCCGCCCCCGTGCCTCTCCCCAGCCCGGCCTGGCCACTGGCTGTCCCTGACACCCCAGTCACCGCCCCAGTCTTCCTCCTCCAAGCCTCGGTGTTCTCTGGGCTTGCCACCCAGAACTCACTCATTCATTTATTCATTCATTCAGCAAAACATGTCTAGGAAGCCTGCTGTGACTCAGGCACGGGGCCAGCATGGGGGACTGGCCTCGGGGAGAGAAGGGGACAGGCACAGTCCCTGACCCAGAGAACAGGCAGCTATGGGATGGTGGCCGCCCCTCCCCCACCTCCTGCCCATCTGGAAAACCCTCATCACTCACGGATGGGCTCAGCTGCCCACCCTCCACCTACTCCCAGGTGGGAACAGACAATGCGTCCTTTCCACCTTCACGGTGTCACTGTCACACCCTGCACATACTCACCACCCATCTTCTTTTGCCCATTAGACGAAATCCCTGTGGTCCTCGTTACCTTCAGGCCCCGATCCCTGGCACAGAGCACAGAGTGTACCACCCATTCTGAAAGTGTCTGCAGACTAAACGAACCCGTCAGATGGATGGGAGGCTGGGGGGAGGGAAGGGGCATTCCAGTGACCAGCGGGGCAGAGAAGGGGCAAGACACCGAGGTGACCGTTCACGCTCACATTTAATCGCTCCTTGACGTTTAAACAGCAGCACCATTGTCATTGTTAACGAAGTAGAGCTGCCATGTTGACCTTCTTTTTTGTTCCGGGTGTTTAAAAATATTATTTCGAATTTTCCTAACAGACTTACAAAGCAAAAATCATCACTGTCCCTGAGGGTCAGAGACGTCGGGCAGCTCCCCCAAGGTCAAATGCCTGGTGAGAGGCAGAGGCGGGGTTAGAACTCAGGCTGGCCCGAATCCAAAGACCCTGCTCCGTGCTCCCCTCCCCTGCCCCTGCCTGCTCCATGTGTCCACATCTGTCCGTGTTTGCGCTGTGACAGTCACCTCAGGTCTCCTCCGTCCAGGGACCCTGGGCCGGCTGCCCTCCCAGCCAGCGACAGAGGTCCTTCTTGAGGAGCATGAGCCATTTCGGGGGACGGCTCTGCTGAAACCTGGGTTATGGAAATCGGTTGTCAATTACCCCGGGTGGCTGTGTAAAAGAATTATTGCAACAGTCACAGTGAAAAGAAAACTTTATTTTCACCACTTTTCAGTAAAAGCTAATTCAGAATAACTCCATTTAACAGTTATTTTATGCTGAAATACTGAATACCTCGGGGAGTCTTTTAGGGATTTTAAAGTCTCTTTATTTATAAATGATTCATGCTGCATTTTCAGAAAAACCTACAATTAGTGTGGGTAGCACAGAAGCTCCTTAGGGAAAGGTAAAAAAAAAAAAGGGGAAAAAGAAAATACACATGCATTCTCTACACCCTTTTATCCATTGTTGTTTTGCAGTGGACTATAAAAAGAGAACGCAAGGAAAAAGGCAGGGAGATATTTTGTCTAACCTTTTAAACACATGCCCCGTTTGACAGTATTCGGAGAGCCGCTGTTCCCGTGATCTGCTTAGCCCACAGAATTCTCTAACGCGCGTCTCAGTCCGGCTCCCGCTCCCCATTCCTGCAGGAGCCCGAAGGAGTCCGAGGGGCTGTGGGAAGACCCCCGTCTCCTCCGCAGCATCTGAAATGAGCCAGCGCCGTGGCCTTGGGGGTCAGCTCAGTGGCTGGAAGAGATAGCATAACAAAGAAGAAGAAGAAACTCTCGCTTTTTCATCTAAAGCCAGCCAGGAGACCCCGGTGCGGAATGTCTCCGTGTTTAGTGCCCTATCCGGGGCCCCCACTGTCTTCACCCTTCCGGGACGTGGACCCGGCGGGTCTCGCAGGGTGTCGCTGTCCGGTTGTCCACGGAATGCCCCCTTTTGGGGACCGGCTCCGGGTCACATGCAAAACGCTCTCTGAGTCCAGGGCGCACAACCTAGTGGGGACGTTGGGCAGGAAACAGTGTTGATGGCGGGACAGAGGGGACAAGAAGCTCAGGGAGCACGGAAGGACACAGGGCCGGGTGCCGGGGTCAGGGAAGGCTTCATGGAGGAAGCGGTGCCTACGCACCACGAGAAGGAGGAGCAGGCGCAAAGGGGAATCAGATCTTGGGGCTGGCCGAAGGCTGCAGCGTGGACAGACGGCGATCTGGGGGAGAGCGGACGGGGCGGAGCCTGGGGCGGAGCCTGTTTTCGGTTCAGCCCCGCTGGGGGAGTTCAGCCTCTGCTGTGGGACGGCGTTGAGTACGAGCTTTGGAGATCCGCGAGATGATTATTTCAGGGAGGGGACTTTGTGAACTCGGGGCTTTTCAGGGCCCCGCACGACGTCCGTTACTACCCGGCATTATTACCGCTCTGGCTAGAAGGGGAGAGCAGTAGGTGAACGAGGAGACGACGCGCGACGTTTTCAAGGTCACTGACAAAGGACGTCAATACCCCCCTTCCCACTGTCCTCACACAGTTCCTTTATTCCACGTGCAGGACGGGCGGGCTCACCGCTCTCCTCCACGCACGCATTTGTATGTGAAATCAAATGTTTGGTTTTCTTGGCACTAGTGTTTGGGGTTATTGAAACTAAATACAGTAGGACTCAGAGACGTTGGAAACCATAAAAAAGAAGAGGAAACCGTTTCCTTCCTGAGAAACCTGCCCCGTGGACGCCCAGGGTCCCTGTCTCCCACCCAGCGCTGCCACCTCCCCGTCATTTGTACCTGTCTGTCCTCGGAAAGTGCCTGGCCAGGCAGGGGAGAGAACACTGTATGTGCTTAGTTGAAATATTTTCCATTAAATGAGTATTTTTCACATCTCTACTACGTGCCAGGCAGTGTGGAAAATGTAGCCAGAAGACAGAAATGAAAGAGAGCCAGTTTCTGCTCCCCGAGAGCTCACTCTTGTGCAGGGAGCTGTCGCAGGAGGCTGGGGCAGGAGGCTGGGGCAGGGGGCTGGGGCAGGGGGCTGGGGCAGGGGGCTGGGGCAGGGGGCTGGGGCAGGAGACACAGGGCAGGGGGCTGGGGCAGGAGGCACAGGGCAGGGGGCTGGGGCAGGAGGCGCGGGGCCTTGTCCCCGGGAAAAAGGCGCAGAGCAGGTCTAGGGGGCCAGCTCGAAGTACGGCCACTGCCTCAAAGGGAGGGGGATTCTGAAGCCAGCCCTGAGACAGCCACGGTGCAGCCCTTTCTAGCACTGTGACCTGGCTCTGGCGCGGCATCCCGCATCCCGCATTCTCAGCTCCTGCATCTGCGAAGCGGGGATGACGACCCTGCCGCCCTGCTCGCTTGTTCTGATAAACTCAGTGCGGCCCACGGGCGCTCTGCAGAGCGTCTGGCGCGGAGCGAGCGCTCAGAAGAGCGAGTGCTCAGAAGCGCTGGCTCATCTTATCGTCGTCGTTGCCACTGTTGTCACCGTTGTTACACTAGGTTCCGTAGCGCACGGTAAGGGAGGAGGTGAAGGTAAAAGTCACGATGTGGGGCCGCTCCCAAGTTCATGCCCAAAGAAACAGGAACCGACACCCACACGAAAGCTTGTCTGGGAAGGCTCAAGCCGCATTACTCGAAATAACTGAAACCGTGAAAGCAACCCAAATGGTGGTTGACCGACGCTGGATGGAAAATGAGGGGCATCGCTCACCGGGGTACCGTCCAGCCATGAAAGGAAACGAGATGCTGAGACCGGCTGCGATGTGGACCACCCCTGGGAACAACTGTGCCGGGTGGGGGAAGCCGGACAGAAAGGCCGTGCGCTGCACGGTTCCATCTGCGTGAACCGTCCAGGACAAGCGAAGCGCAGGGGACAGAAAGTGCTTGGTGGTCGCCTAGGACCGAGGGGGTGCAACTGCTGACGAGGGGGTATTTTTCAGGTGATGAAAACGTTCTTATGTGCAGTTACGGTGACAGTCGCACAACCCCGAAACTCTACTAAAACCACGGAATTGCTCACTTCAAAACCATGATGAGATGCGACAACGCCCCCATCCGAGTGGTTGAAATTAAAGGGGAGCAATGAGGGGCGGGGGGGGGGGGGGGAATGAAATGGTGCCGTCACTCCGAAAGACACTTGGACAGCTTCTGATAAAGTCACGCGTGCACGCACCATGCCATGATTCGATCCCCGAGTACACATCAGAATGAAGCAAACATTTACGTCCACACAAAAACCTGTAGGAGAGTATTTATAGCGGCTTTCCTCACAATCACCAAAACCTGGAAACGACCCAGGTGTCTCTCGACTGGGGCGTGAATAAACCAGCCACACCAATTCATTACGGGACCACCACTGGTCAGTGAAAAAGGAATGCCCTGCTCACTCACACGAAAACAGAGATGACCCTCAAAGTCGTCGTGCCAGGTAAAGTCGGCCCGGCTCAAAAGACAAAGCTCTGTGTCCTTCCATGTCCACCACATTCTTTTTTTTAAGATTTTATTTATTGATTTTAGAGAGGGAAGGGAGGGAGAGAGAGAGAGAGAAACATCAATGTGCGGTTGCTGGGGGCCGTGGCCTGCAACCCAGGCATGTGCCCTGACTGGGAATCCAACCTGAAACACTTTGGTTCACAGCCCGCACTCAATCCACTGAGCTATGCCAGCCAGGGCTGTATACCACATTCTTGCAAAGGCAAACGCTACAGGGACAGGGACAGATCAGAGGGGACCCGGGGCTGGGGGAGGAGGAGACGGTTGCTGATGGAGGGCCGTGGGGCTATTTGTCACCTGATAGAAACCTCCATCTTTGTGCTGCTATGACACAATGTCCACATTTGCCAAAACTCACAGAACTATGCACCCAAAAGGGTGAATTGTGTGTATGGGATTATACTTTAGTGGTAAGGGGAAAACGAAGCCCTTATTTGTTTTTTTTTAATCCATAGGAAGATGCAAAATCATCCCCTCAACGAGTGAGCACCCCTTTCATCAAAGGGCATCGAGCTACTCTTCGAACACAGGATTTTCATGTTTAACATGAGAATGAATGCTGTGCAAAAGGCACTAACTTGTACTGAGACGCAAATCACCGATATGATGCTGGATTTTAATTTTTTATGAGAGAGAGAGGTCCAACTATCTCATCAGCACCCACTCTGTGCCCACACCCTGCCTTGTGCGCGTTGTGCTTTCATTAATTGTAGGAGTGGAAATGAGCCCATCATTTGGACTAATTTCTCCTTATTTTCTAAGTTTCGTTCCTGAAACTTCCTTGCCAGAGAGCAGTGCAAAGCACAGTGAGCCCTCCGCTCCCCCCACCGAAACATTCATAGTTCAGTCAGTCACGGTGTCTGCACAACAGCCAACTCCGGGTTGACTGATGCTATTTCCCCCTAAATTGACAGAATCAAATGGTTACTTATTTATTTACTCACTAATAATTTATGTCCTGTCTCCTTCCGAAAAGTATCTGAGTGCCTCGCTAAGATGTCTTGGCATCACCTCCAAAAAGTGTAAGCAACTCGAGGAAGGAAATGCCCCCTGGAGGAGTGGTCTCGGGTCCCATCGCAGCATCCCCGGCGCGGGGCGGTGATGGGTAATGAGCCCGTGACTGCAGAGCATGAATAATGGAGCGTCTGGGCCGGCTGCGGCATGGGAGTGGGATCTCAGACATGACACCACCCCCGAGAGCTGTGGGTACAGGGGAGGCGGGGAGACCTGCTTAATTGGGGCCTCAAGACTCGACACACTGGAGAAGCCGGCGCACTCTTTCTGTGCAAGTCATTTCAGCCACAACATCGTCGCTGGCCACTCAATGTCATCTGTGGATCAGCACTTGACCCGCCGAATTTCCGCAGCTTGGCGACGGAGGCCCTGGGGCCATGTGGAAGGACAGAGGCTCAGAGAGGGTCGGCCGCTCGCCAGGGTCACGGAGCTGGTGAGAGTGGAGCTGGATCGTGAATCCCGGTCTCTCCCCATCTGTGCTCATCTTCCCCCTTTTTCCAAGTTGCCTCTGGGTTCTCCAGCTTGACCTGCACGTCTGGCACGGGCCGTCCGTACTCATCCAGGCTGTTAAAGAACGCTGACGCCCTTTGCTCTCTTCTGGACGTTACATCGAAGGATGTTCAGTGCAGCCGTGTCGGATAGCACGGTCTCAGGCACAAGCAACAGCAAGGCCAAGTTCAAAGGGGCTTCCACAGTGATGGGTGGTCCACCACCCATCAGCAGAGGCCCAGAGCAGGCAGCTTCCAGCACCTTCTGCTGGGGGATCTGCTTTGCTCCTCCAAAGCTCCCTCTGTTTGGCCCTGCTCCAGGTGTGTGCTTCCTCCGTGGACAGGTGTGAGCCAGGATACACTGGCTCTAGAAATTCCTCCAAAGGCAGAAAAGGGTGCATCTCCTTAGGTGCAAGAGAACCATCCCTAACAGACCCAGGTGTCCTCAGCTCCAGACGCACTGGCCAGAGCTGGGTCCGTCACCCTTCTTAGGCCACCACTGGCCAGCGGGAAAGGGTGACGATGGGTCTGTGCATGAATCTGGTTGATGTTTTCTGAGCCATTTTCCCTCCTGGACACCCAGGGGGACTGTACTTCTCAGCCTCTCTCAGGGTTCACATGGAGTCATGTCACCGGCTCCTACCGATGACCACATGAGAGAAGCATGAGGCCACCTCCAGGCCTGCCCATGAACACCCTGTGTGGCCCTCCATGCTCTCTCTCGGTGCTGGCCCTAGGAGATGACCCCAGCAGAGGACACCAAGGTCCGGGCTCCTGAATCAGTGGGTGAGAGGCCACCCACCAGTCTAGACACCACAGAGGTGGCATTATGTGAAGCCCTAAGAGTTCGGGGACACTTGGGACCACAGCTAGCATGACCCTGACTAAGCCAGGCGGCTCCAGCTACCTCTCTGCAGGGGGAGAAAAGCTGGGGAGTCGGCCATAGTAACCACGCACAGTGCACATTATGAACTTCACACATGGCCGAGGGGGGTAAGCTCCAAGGTCTCCCCCGGCCGGGGTGGGGGGTGGACAGAGAAAAGATATTAGTGAGTGGTTCTGAAGGCCAGAGGTTGACAATGACAGAACGGCTTGGTGGATTCACATTAGTCTCTGTGTGACCTTGGGCAAGCCACGCCCCCAATCTGGGCCTCGGTTTCTCCAGAACACGATGTCACAGGTCTCTTCAGGCTCCCAGCGGGCTGCGGTGGCTCCAGGAGCTCACCTGCACTGACCGTGGGTCTGGTGCTGTGGAGTGGCCTGGGCAAAAGGGTCAGTTTCAGAACCAGGACCTCTGGCACCCACCTCTGAGATTCTACCCCAAGGAACACCAGGCCAACCCCCCCACCACCTTGGGGACAGTGACATCTGCAGGTAGTGATTCACAGGGCGGGTGGTTCTTCTCTTATTGAAACAAGTATCCCAGTGTATTGTATGTCATACTCACAAAACAACATTTCCCTCACTCTAATCAGGGAGTCAATTAATATAACCATCGCTTAGTGTGACTGCCTTTGTATAAAAACCCTCCAGGTCAAACCCGTCCCTCAAACCGGCCTGGATCCCCACGTTGCTAAGTCGCATCCATGGTACTGCTTTATCGTCGCTTTTGTACTTTTTATTATTAATGCTACCAATACAATACTTATTCGCCGAGAAACAGCCTCCCACTTAGGAGGGAAATGCCTTTCTCTGGACGTGCGCCTAATGACCCCTCCCTGCACGCACGCGCGGGCTGATGCGCTGATGACCGGCCACGGGCGGCTCGAATAAAAATAACTGCCCGTTATTGAAGACCTACTGAGTGCCGAGCCAGGCCTGCCATGCACTATCTATTTCATCTTTTTTACACTCCAGGCCCTTGGAACCCCACCGTGCAGACAAGGACACTAAGGCGCGGGAGGAAGAAGTAACTTGCCAAATATCCCACGAGCCGTCGGTGCGGATCGAGGTCTCCTGCCCCAGACTCCACTTGGCCACGTGGCCCAAGTGCCTTCCGGTTTTGAGAAAAAAAAACAAAACTAAAGCGAGATGGATGCGGAGGACAGCATCTGCCCAGCCGAGACTGCAGCTGCTTTTACTTCCCCTCATCTTCACCTACACATCGCCAGCACACCCACGGGACTCAGCCTCAAGGACCACGGTGAACAAACAAGCTCACGCTTTGCACAGTCCAGTGACTTTGCCCAACCAGGACATGAGGCCACACTGGATGCCACCAGCTCCGGGCACAGAAATGTGCGTTTCTCCCCTCTGGGAGCAACGGAAGCCGTCTGCCACATTGCTGTGCCACACTGCTGTGCCACACTGCTGTGCCACGTTGCTGTGCCACTCGCACGGGAAACGCCTTGGTGGGTGTCTTTCTGTTTCTCCATCTCTTACCCGCTCACACACCGCAGCCCCCGCCCGGAGCCGGGCTACCTGACCACAGCCACCTCCGGGCAGCTCCAGCACGGCTGGCCAGCCGGCCCAGAGGTAAGCAGGACAAACACAAGCCGATGGGAGGAACCGCCATCCTCACTCCAGAGCATTTCCCACACTGTTCCCACCCCCGGAGACCACCACACAGAGGGTGAGGGCTCGCCCACGTGCGTGTGTGGCGTTGGGGGCACAGTTCGGCTCACGGCGCCTGGGGCAGATTTGAATTTCACAGAAGCATCCGATCATTTTTAGTAGGAATATGCCCCCCATAAGTACATCTGAAATTCAAATCTATCGCGGCAGCCTGTATTTTTATTTGCTAAATCTGGCAGCCATGCCAACCACGTGAGGAAGGAAATGTCTGCCGTCCTAATGCTCCCTCCTTCTCTGGTCCCCTCCCCAGAGCAGCCCCAGGCCTCAAAGGAAGGGACATCGGGTATTTGATGAGTCAGACCCCCGAGGCAGCCCTGGTCCAAATTTTGCCTGTGGGTAAGGTCTCCGCCCAGGTTTCCCTCTGGCGCTGCCGGTGGCGGCTGGTGAGCAGACCCATGACGGGCCTGCCTCCGTCTCCCCTCTTCCGTCCGCCTTACCTGCAGCTGGGTGGGGGCACAGGCGGCCCCTGTTCTGCAGACACGGATCTCTGGGGCTCGAGAGGAAAGTGGGGAGCAGAGGCCACGCCCCTCACCGCAGTGTCTAAGGGCTGCATCCCACAGCCAGCTGGGAGGTGCAGCAGGGCCTGTCACCCGGGGTACAGCTGGGCCTGTACCCCTTCCTCCACCAACGCCCCTCCTGCGGAGGAGGGGTGAGTAGAGAAGCCGGCTATGAGCCCCGTGGGGGGAAGGGACGGCCCCCCACCTAGAAGCCTCAGCACACCGGTCCAGAGGCGTCCGCTGCATGGCCTCAGCCAGACTGGCCCGGAGTGACTGTCACCAGCGTCTGGTGCCCTCCAGAGAGTGGGGCTGCATGGGCAAGTTCAAGGGCCCGTGCTGCCAGGGCCCAGTGCCTGGTGATGCCGCCACAACGCAAGAGCCCTGAGCACTCTCCTCCTGACCCTCTGCAGACCCGCACGGCACCTGTCCCTCCCAGTGACCCGGGTGTTCCTACACGTGAGGCCACTGAAAGAGGGTCATTCCTAAAAGCGTCCGTCCTTATTACTTTCGGGGAGGGACCGCCGAGCAGGGCTCCGTAGACTCCGACCTCAACCTCAGATGGCCCGGGGCCGGCGGGCCCACATCCCACTGCACGCCTCTCCTATGCTCCCTGCCGGCATCCCGCAGCCCCTGTGGGACCCTGCAGAGGCGACCGTCCCTGTCCTGCTGTTTTCCCCTTTAAGAAACAGTGGTGTAGCCCTGGCCGGTGTGGCTCAACGGGCTGAGTGCTGGCCTGGGAATCAGACGGTCACCAGTTCAATTCCCAGTCAGGGCCCGTGCCAGGGTCACGGGCCAGGTCCCCAGTAGGGGGTGCACAAGAGGCAACCACACACTAATGTTTCTCTCCTTCTCTTTCTCCATCCCCTTCCCTCTCTAAAAATAAATACATAAAATCTTTTTCAAAAATTCCAATAGTCCTTTTAAAAATAAAAAATAAAAGAAACAGTGGTGTAGCCACCAAGGGAAAAGGAGGTTCTTAAACAATTAAAAGCAGAACTACCATGTCATTCAACAATCCACCTGTGGCTATTCATCCAAAAGAATCCAAACCAGGTCCGCTAAGAGCGGTCCGCACCTCCCCCCCCGCCCCCCCACCGTGCTGCAGCGTCGTTCACGATGGCCGAGACGTGGGAACCCCCTCACCGTCCGTGGAGGGCTGAGTGGGCACAGAAAACATGCCCCCCACACGCGCTGGGGCACCAGTCACCTGGGAAGACAGAGGCCGGTCCTGCCATATATGCAGCAGCGTGGCTGAGCCCAGCTGGCTGGAGCCCTCGAGGAAGGAGAAGCATTGCAAGATCCCGCTTCCATGAGCTTCCTAAAAATAGTCAAGTTCATAGAAGCAGTGACTGGAGTGGCGGTTGCCAGGGGCTGGGGAGGGGGGGCAGGGGGCTGCTAACCAACAGGCATAAAGTTGCAGTGGTGCCTGGCGGGTGGGTTCCAGAGACCGGCGGGGTGACCCCCTGCGTACAGATGACGATACGCACTGGGCGCCTGAAAGTCTGTGAAGAGGGCAGGTCTCGTGGGAAGTGTTCCTGCAGCCATAAAATAAAATTTAGAAAAAAACTAATCAGCAGCCCAGCCAGAATCAAAGAAAGCCAACATCACGCATGTGTCTAGAGGACCCCAAAACATCAAACACCCGAAGCTAAAGGATATAACCGTAGCAGAAGGGGAGGAAAAATCAGCCCTGTGAGTTATTTTTAGAGGCCCTGGTCCTCACCCCCCCTCCAGACCGCCCCCCCCCCGTTCCCACGCTGTGTGCCTGTATCTCAGAAATATCTGCTTCTCGCAGATAACCAACCCTCCCAATTAATAACGCAGAGTCGCGGGGGGAGCTTTCCAACTGCAACCGCAGCGGGAACAGATAAGGAAATGTGCCGGAGGTGCGTGGCTGTGGGCTTGCATCTCCTTTCTCCGGCTCCCACATTCCTGCCGGTACTCCACTGTGTCTCCCGCGTCTGAGACTCAGGGAGCGCGACACGCTGGAACCCATCGTGGGCGTCCACCGGAGGTAAACGGGTGCCAGAAGAGGCGTTGTCCCCGAGCCCGTCAGAAACACGCACGGCGCCCCTCCTCCTGCTCCAGGTCCCCGGGGTCGGGGACTTGGGTCTGGACGACGACGAAGGCTGGAAAGGAGAAGAACCGGCCCCCCCTTTTCCTGGACACCGTCCTTTTCTAAAGAGGACAAGGCAGTCACCCCCGGAGCACAGGGTCATTTACCTGCCGGGGACATCAGGTGGACACCGTGCCATCTGTGCACGCCAGCTGTCGCCACCTGAGCCCCCGAATCAGGTTTGTCTTCGAGCTAAAATTACAACCCACGGCATTTTCCCGAGAAAACCGTGTATTTCGGGCTGCAGGAGCCTCCCCGAGAGCGGCAGCACTCTCGGGGCGAGTGGAGAAGCAGCGCGTGCGGAGGATGCACGGGGGCACCTGGTCCGGCCCCACGGTCGCCCGAGTGTATTCCCCACACACTCTCCTGCAGCGAGAGGTCCGGCCCATCCTGCAGATGGGGAGACTGAGGCCCAGAGAGCCCCGTGGCATGGCGAGGCCCCGTGCCCTGGGAGCAGCCCAGCCTGGCACAGACGGAGGTCCGCTCCCTGGTCCAGGGCTTGGTCCCGGGCCCCCAGCTGTCCCTCTGTGTTGGCTGTCACACATGTGGCCACCTACACTCCACCCCTCCCCGTCGGCTGCCCACCAGGCTCCTGGAACATCACAGTATGGCCCTTCTTGATTTCTGGGCGCCGTAGAGGGTCATCAGAAGTGGCCATTTGGGGGACCAATAGGAGAGAGTCCCTTCAGAGTTCAGTGCCCCCCCCCCACCGAGAGAAACACGTATCCCACTCCAGCAGGTCCCAGCTTGCGACCTGTGCCTGTCAGTGTTGTGAGGTGACCCACAGGCGTAGCTCTCGGGGATCCCTGGCCATCGGCCGCGCTGGTCTGTCAGTCCCACTGACGTCGCCGGGAGCCATCAGCGGCCACAGAGCGTTCGAGACTGCTGACGTTTAGTCTCAGAGAGAAGCAGTGTGGAGTGCCGGCAGTGGGCAGAGGGCCTCAGAAGCAGCACGGATCTGCAAACGTCGGACAGGGTTTTCCAAGACCGATGGCCTCCCAAGATGCCTTTGCTGCCGTCGGACTCGGGGGGACAGGGGGGCTTTGTCCAGAAAGGGGGCGCTCTCTCCCAACTCCCACGGCAGCACAGTGCTGGGTGCCCGAGGAAGAGGGAGGGAGGGAGGGTCGTTTCCATTTAAAGGATAATAGTGATAATTCTGCAGAAAGCTCACAGTCACGTGACCTATCTCCCCTCAGTCTCCCCATCCTAACCACGTGTGCTTGTGACGACATTTACCCGCACTTCTCCAACGACGAAAGGCTCAGAAACGGGAAGGGCCACGGTCCCCTCACTGTCCCCACCCTGCGCTATCATGCGGCTCCCCCGTGGTTACCTGGAAGGGCTCTTTCATTTCTGTGACCCCCGGGACCCCAGCCGGAACCCAGTCATTTCTGATGTTGCCGTCATTCCCCGAACGTGCCGCCAAGCCCAGTCTTTGCCTGGAAAGGTTGCTGGTCTGGAAAGCAAATGGACTAGAAGGACCAGTCAGTTCCGGAGGCTTCTGAGCAGAGCGGCACCGGCTGGACGGGTGGCTGTGACCAGACACCGCTGGGGACGTGTGTCCCGAGAGCTCCTCCTCTGTGACAGCTGAGAGCATGAGGGTCCCTGCTTGGGTCTGTGCTCGACCTCCTGCCACAGCTGCACACGGAGGCTTCCCTGCGTCTGAGGCCCGTGTCCTTACCCGCCTGGGGGCTCCCCCAGGCCGACACTGGAACGGGGGTGTGGGGGGGCTGTGGCGAACAGCAGCCCTGTGGGGCGAGTCCCCACCGAGGTACAGCAGAGGTCAACAACATGTGTCAAGCTAGAGGCCCGGGAACGGGGGGGGCTGACATCCTGGGTTCCCTTGGGAGGCCTCCAGGGGCCATGTCCTGTGTGACCTGTGTCCGTGGTGTCTCGGGGCCACTGGAACGAAGAGCCACAAACGGGAATGTGCTCCCCCCCAGCACTGAGGCCAGAGTCTGAAATCGGGGCGTAAACAGGGCCTGCTCCTGCTGGAGAGTCTAAGGGAGGTCCCTCTCTGGCCTCTGCCAATTTCTGGTGGCGCCGGGAGTCCCTGGGCTTGGGGTCCCATCACTCCAATCTCTGCCCTAGTCTCCTCACGGCCGTCATTCCTCTGTCTCTCTGTGTGTCCTCCCCTGTCCCGATAAGGACGCCCGTCTTTGGACTTGGGGCCGCCTGACTTCTGGGGTGATGTCACCTGCTGGTCCGTCACTAGCAACACCTGCACAGACCCTGTTTCCAAGTGAGGCCATGCTCTGAGGTCCTGGGTGGGCACACATTTGTAGGGGACACTCTTTACCCCACCGTGCAACCCGCACACCCCTTTTTTTGTAAAACAGATTTAAGTGGGTGAGTGTAGTTTCCTGGCTCAGAGGAGGATCCTAACACTCAGAAACATTCCCCCCGTCGGCGATGGCGTTTACGGCCGTGACGTGTGGCAGGCACTCCCACTCGCCGTGGGCCACCGGCGCTGCCGACAGGCCAACGACCACACGGCCCCGGGGGAGTCGGAATGCCGGACCATTGCCAGGCAAATAGCCTAAAGAAGCCAGTGGGCCCTGGTTCTGCGAAACGAATCTGTGCTTGCCGAACACCACCCGGAATTTTTCCAAGAGAAAGTCAAATAAGACCTGACAGTACATTTCATCTTTAATCTGCTTGGCGTACCTTCACTTCGCACGGCACTCGCTTTGCGTGGCATGATGGTATTTCCAATAAAGTCTCCAAATCCGCAGCCTCCGTCTAGACGGAGGGCAAAGCACAGCGAGCAGAGAGGGCAGCTGGGGGCTGCAGGCAGCCAAGGAGCCGGAGGCCGCGGGACCCCCCGGCCTCGGACGGGAGCCCCAGAGCCGCTCCCCAAGAAGAGAGCCCCAGGCACCCGCGCACAGGTCTCCTGCCCCTGCCTCTAAAAACCACAACATTCGAGAGACACAGGAGAACCACCCAACTTCTTCGTTCCCTGCGCCTGGAGTTAACGCCTCGGAATAGAAACAAACCACACCATCGCCACCTGCGCCCCCCCGCCCCCGGCCTTTATGTGGAAGGAGGTCGCCCTGGCTCGCTGCGGGGTAGAGCTTACATAAAACGCCTGCCTACAAGTGTTATTAATTTCTTATGGGGATGATACAGGTTATAAATCCAATATCCAGCTTCCAACTAAGCTCCAGGAGGAAAAGCATCGCACCGGGACATGAATGCCCAATTGACAAAAACTTTGCAGAAGTCTACCTACGTATGTATAGATGCACAGATAGATGCACACGTGTGTGTGTGTGTGTGTGTGTGTGTACAGATATATACATATCTATGGGGAGGGAGGGGACTCTGAAGCCGCCACGCCGCCCTCCAATGTCACATTTTAATGTGATGCCGTGCCTGATGCATATTCATGAGGCAGGATCTTGGCAGTGGCTCAGGGAAGTGGGATGGAGTGTGTTTGGCGGAGTGCGTCACGTTTCCAGGCCAGTGGATTTTTTGATTAAAGTCCCTTATCCGTTTTATCATGCATATCCACTCTCTGATTAAAGTGATCTGGGGCTGACACTCACAATGTCAGTCTGCGCTGAGACCCTGCACACACAACACGGCTGGAATTTATATCCTTTGGAGGAAAAAAAAAAAAAAGGAGGCCCCGCACGCCCGGCAGCAGCTCTCACCCCCGGGCACCGAGCTCGGAGACGGGAGGCGGTGGCCCGGGGGGAAGGCGGCGAAGGGCTTCTGTTTCCTCGCCCTAGTCGATTCCACCCAGAATATTCATCAGCGTCCAACGTCAGAGGCTAAATTTCCTTTCTTCTTCTTTTTTTAAATCGAAGTTAAGTTTCTTCTTTCTGATTTCTTGGGCTTTTTCCCCTTCAAACGTGTCGTTCACTGGCGGACGCCGTGACCACCAGACAGGCCCCAGAGGAACGTGAATAGCGAGTAGCCACCAGGCGCCGGCCTGTAGAGCGCACATCAGCCACCGCGCCCCGTGTCTCCCCTGACATCGGTCTCCGGACGGTGGCCCCAGCGTACCGGCGAGGGAGGAGGCCCCAGGGCCGCTGCCCCGGCCAGAGCTCCGTGGCTCCGCCGGGGCCACGGGACGCTCGGGTCCCCGGCTGACCTTTCCCAGGCCAGCCGATGTTGCAGACAGAAAACACAGAAAGGGCGGCTGAGTTCGTGGCAAAGGCCGAGCCCAGAGGCCGGGAAGGAAACGGCCGCCTCCGAGAGCCGGTGGCCCGAGCCAGCCGCCTCCCCTGGCCGAGTCTCCGTGTCCCGTCACGCGAGTGCGACAGCGGGATCCGCCGCGTGGGCCGGCCGTGCAGAGCAGGGGGGTCGAGAGGGAGCTCCTTACACAGGGACAGACCTCTGCGCCCCTCACACAAGGCGCATGCGCCAGACCAGCCCCCGCATGCGCTCTAAAAGGGACCTCGCTCCGCCCGCTGTTCCCAGGCATCACGGGGTCGCATTTTCTCCGGGGTTTAAGCACACGAGCCCCTGGGAATCTGCTCCTCCGGCCCTCCGGGCACCCCCCATTTCAAGGCGGGCCTTAGCTACCGGCGGGCCCCGCCCCCACGCCCCAGGCCAGGGACGGCGGTCCTTGGGCACCAGCTGCCCCTGCTCCCGTACGCCCCCCACCCCCGCCAGAAGCTCCCCTTGCTCACCTGCACAGGGAGCAGGTCACCGCTCGTTTATCGGGGCGTCTGACACGCCGAAAAGACAAAGGCCAGAACCGAGCACGGGGAGCCAGGGCTGGCCCACGTGGCTGGCCCGTGGGCTCCGTCACGTGAGAACTGGCTCGTGGGCTCCATCACGTGAGGGAACACGTGAAGAGCCCCGCCCCGGTGCTCAGGCACCTTCTGTGCCCCAGGCCCTGCACTGGCCCCTCGGCCTTGCGCCCTCTGCGGGCTTCAGACGACCCCACGGTCAGCCCCGTCCAGTCTGTGGGAGAGGAACAAGGGGGGCGCTGAGGGGGCAGCCCCCTGCACGGGGCACCCAGCGAGGAAGGGGCAGAGCCAGGGCCCAGGGGCTGCCTCCGCCGTGTCTGCTCGGCGGTCCCTGGGCGGCACCGGGGGCCTCTCTTCACTGAGATGTGTGGAGACTCGGTGTCCAGACCTGGGGGTGCCACAGAGCAAGCAGCACAGGTCAACATGAGAATCATGTAAGTGGAGAGACGGAAAGATATAGGTAGATAATCGGTAGATAGATAAATAGGTATTAAAATGATGGAGAGAGAGAGAGAACAAACCTTCTTTTCCCCTTTCAGTTAAAGCTGCGAGAAATCAAGTGCTCACCAAAGAAGAGTCTGGATTCACAGAGCAGCCGGAACGGCACCCCGGGGACCCTGTCCCCAAGCATGTGTGTCCTGGCCACCCAAAGGCAGGGACAGAAGCAGTGCTGGAGAGCATACGGTGTTCCGTCTTCGTCCTTGAAAGGTCTCCCTGGGTTTCGGGCTGTGGACACCGCACGGATACTTGAATCCTCTCCTAGTTCGATCTCTGCTCCTTCCCACGCCCACTTAGAACCACACTGAGATCTGTGTTCTCTCCCCTCCAACCTTAACCTTGCTTTAAACCCCATCTTTCTGGAATCAGCAAAGGGGAGCGGAAACAGGAAGGAAGGGAAGAAGGAAGGAAGGAAAGAAGGGAAGGGAAGGGAAGGGAGAAAGGAAGGAGGGAAGGGAGGGAGGGGGGAGGGAGGGAAGGGGAGGGAAAGAAGGAAGGAAAGAAGGAAGGGAGGGAGGGGGGAGGAGGGAGGGGGAGGAGAGAAGGAAGGAAGAGAGGGAGGGAGGGAAGAAGGAAGGAGGAAAGGAAGGAAGGGGAAGGAAGGAAGAGAGGGATGAGGGAGGAAGGAAGGGGAACAGGGAGGCAAGAAGGACGTCACTGGCCGCACGCTGTTCCGGAGGACGGCCCTCCGCACCCTCCGCCGACCCCTCTGCCCAATTTCAGTCCCTTCACCTTCTCGCCGCACGCACAGCCCCCTGACCCACGCCCCATCTACCGCGGACCCCACACGTGACTGCGTTTTCTCCTCTGGACCCTCACGAACACCGTCTGCCTCTCATCCCCCCAACAGACTCTTCTCCTTCTCTGCCCACTGCGGTCCCCACCACAGCCGCAGCCGGGAGGGATGGCGCCGCCCTGTGATGTCAAGGGCCTCTGTGGTCTGCGCCAGCCCTCTGGCCTTGACCAGGCGTCTCTGCTGTGCAGGTTCATGATCTGTGGGTGCTGCTACACCGGTCATGGCGAATGCCACATGGCAGATGTTCAGGTCATGCTTGTGGGTGCTGCCACAGACCATGACAGACGGTGGCCACAGAGTTTAGGTAGAAAGATGGACTAACGTACCTTAACTTTCAAAATGAGGCAGCCGAACTCTATCTCATAAATTGCAGAGGGAGGAAGAGGGAATTGACTCAGGTTGGGTCCTCCCTGTCACAGCCACAGTTCCAGCCCATTTTACAGATGAAGACCTGAAGCCCAGTGACTTGCTGACGGTTATGGAACCAGCAGATTTATCAGTCACCTGCCTGTGCTTTGTATCACGAAAGACGAGGGGGACACAGAGATGAGCAGGCTCATGCCCACCGTCACAGGATTCACAATGTGGCCAGGCCAGTGGCCACTACACAGATAATTTGAATGCAACAATATACACATAAGGAAAGGGGGGGGGTGGTAAATCAGGGTGGCCTGGGGACTGCAGAGCCCTGGGGTGGAAACCAGGTGACCGTGAGAGCTCTGTGGCCTTGGACAGATCAACTCTGTGAGCCTCGGTTTCCCCACGTATAAAATGGGGAGAAGGGCACTGGCCTTGCAAGGATCTGGAGGAACTACACAGGACCAACTGGGGAAGCTGCCGACCCTCAGGCACCCGGGAGACGCTTCACAGGGGAGGTGACACTGGCTGGACCGTGGCGGATGCGGGCTCACTAGTCTGCCGGGCGGAGATGGAGCAGGGCTCTGTAGGAAGCCCAAGCACATGGCACGAAGAGAGTGAGTGGAGCCAGGTGCGGACCGGGAGCAACGGGTGGGCGGGATGGCCCACGTCCAGGGGCCGGGCGTAGGAGGAGAGGATGGAAACTAGAATGACGATGGTGGTAGACACTCTCTAAATTCTCCCTGCTCATCGTATCCCTCCAGCTCCCAGCCTCCTGTGCGGCAGGCGCTGCTACGAGTCCTACTGTACAGGTGTGGGGGACAGATATGGACGCCCAGGCTCAGTGAGGTCGAGGAACTTCCCCGACAGCTGCCCAGCCGGGAAGCGGCGCGTCCCCCCTGTCAGCCGGGACCAGGGAGCCGCTGCCTTTGAAAGCCCCCGTGGACCATTCTGCCTTTTGCAGACGAGGTCAGGAAGCAGCGTTATTGGCTGCTTTAGCTTCTTCGCCATTCCCAGCGAGCGCAATAATTTCGTCACAGCCAAAAATAAAAAGGGCTCAGGTTGCAAAGCGGGATTTGTTCTCTCTCTCCTGAGCTAGATCACCCCCGCGCTCACCGAGTCTGGCTTTCACACCTTTTGTGACATTTGCGCTGCTTAATTAGGGAGACAACTGGCGGCCACAGCAGGCTCCCCGTTTGCTGCACAGCAGCAGGAGGGATGGGAGAAGGTCCTTAAAAAGCCCACATGGGGGTCACATGGGCTCGGGGAGGGGTTCAAACTACCAGGTTTGCGGCTGAAAGCCAGCGCCCCTCCCTCGGGCTGTGCACGGGGTAGCTGGACCCACTCCCGCCCGAGGCTCCACCACTGGGACCAGGGCCAGCCTGCGGCCATACGGAGGGGTGTGTCCTCGGGCCCCGCCAACCTGGCGTAAGAGCCGTGAAGGGTGCCCGTGAGTTTAGAGCACACGGCGTGCCACTCCCTGTGGGCTGAGAGAGCCCTGGTGCGTGCGACCTCGCTGAAGCCACATGGCATCTCAAAGAGGTGGGTTCCACGGTGATGAGCCCGTTCAGACGTGGAGAGACGGAAACTCTGCAGTTCAGAGTTATCTCCCAAGAGCCCCGGCTACCGAGGAGGGGCCAAGATCCCAACCCAGAGGCCTGGCCCAGCACCTCTTCGCTGGCCCCACTCCTGGCCTGGCGTTGCCTCGTCCTGGCTACCCGCCTGTGTGCAGACCCCCGCACCCCCTCCCTGCCTCAGTTTCCTCCCCTGACTCCCCTGCCTTGCCAGGTTGCTGGGCCCTGCCCCGAGACCTTTTCCGTAGTGCTCACGGCGCCCCGAACGGGCTCAGCCCTCCTTGCCCGGAGCTGCGCTCACTGCTGCGCAGGGTGTCTGGGCGTGTGTCTGCTCAGGCCGCCGTGACTTAGTGCCCCACACCAGGCACTTCCACGCCGGAAATGTGTGTCTCAGTCCTGGACGCCGGAAGTCCAAGATCAAGGTGTCGGCAGGGTGAATCGCTCCCGAGGCCCCTCTCCGTGGCTTGTAGACGGTACCGCCTTCTCTCTGTGTCTTCACATGGCTGTCCCTTTGGGGTGTCTGTGTCCTGATCTCCTCTTCCTGTAAGGACACCAGTCCTGTTGGATTGAGGTCCACCCCAGGGACCTCACCTACCCTTAGCACCTCTTCAGAGACCCCTTCTCCAAATATGGTCACATTTGGAGTTACTGGGGGGGGGGGGGGCGGTCAGGATCTCAACACACAGAATTCAGAGGGACACAGGTGAGTCCCTCCCACGGGGGAAGCCAGACCATGTGTCCTTCTGGGTCTGATCCCCTGATGCTCCCACCCTTCCTGTCGGCTGAGACCAGCCCACGCCAGCTCTTTATTGAACCACCACTGTGAGGCGTGAACAGGGACTCTGCCACATGGCTCAGTGATGGGCTGAGCCCCTGCCTGTCCCTGCTCTGTGGGAGCTGGCAGGGTCCCCGGTGACTAAGATGTGCAGCGTGAGTTCCAGGCCACAGGTCACTTTTCACGACCTATGCGGCATTGCATTCTCTCAGCGCTCCTGCGCAGAAGGGTCTAGCCTTGCCCGAGTTTCTCAGCCGCAGAGGCAGATGTCCCAAGGCCAACTCAACGGCCCTGGACCACAGTGACCACCTGGTAAGGCGGAGACTTGAATCCAAGAGCTGTTGTCCCCACTGTGGAGCCGCCCATGGACCGGGAGGCTCTTCCTCCAGCCGCACGTCTCAGCCATCCGGTCAGCGAGGGTTTGTTGAGATCCCGCTTTGTGCCAGGCGTTGGTAGGGCTCCCAGGAAAGCGGAGGACGGCAGGGTGCGGAGGGGGTAACACACCGAGGAATCAGAGGTTGTGGAAATGCACAAGATGAGGTGATGGGCTATAGGAGGGAAAGCCGCTTTAGATAACACTGCCCGGAAGGCCCCTCTGAGGAGGTGACGTTTAAGTGAAGACCAGGAGGAGGCAAAGGGGACCGTGCCAAGGCCCTGGGGTGTCCTGGCCCAGCTGACGGCAAGAGAGGGGGCAGGGCCCAGCTCACACAGGCCTTGTGAAATTTCGTTCTGCACACACGATGGAAAGGAAGGCAACCTGGACCGGAGCTAGGAGGATGAGAACGGTTTACTCCCCGATGCTCACTGGTCCCTCCGACGAGCCGTGAATCATTGCAGGCAGGGGGCGTGGACTCTGTCGGACACGGTGGCGGTCCACACTTCGGCTCTCCGAGTTCACAGCTGCTCGGAACACGCGAGACCCCCGTGGAAGCCTCACTCGGGTCAAACCGGACCCCCTCCTCTTCGAGCGGCGTCCGGGGGGGCACCCACGGTGACTTCGGCCTCCCACCATGCTCCGGGGGGCAGATCAGCATTTGGACTAAAATGGGGTGGTCAGCGCCCTCTGGCTGTGGTCGGGGCTGGACAGAACAGGGCTGTGGACGGCGAAGAAGCAGGGCCAAGGCCAGGCCCGTGGCCCCTGAGCAAGCGGCAGGACTGGTGCCCCCATCCCAGGGGCGGGCAGCTGCCCTTTGACCCCCCACGCAGCGCAGCTCCACTGGCCTCTCCTCGGCCGCTCTGAAACAAGGGGGGAGCGAAGCTCGGACTTCGCGTGTGTGGAGCGGGGCGGGGGGGAGCCGAGGGTGGTTGATGCGTGAGAGAACGGAGAAATGAATGACCCAACCGAGTGAATTTTTGGAACACCGGCCTCTTCCCTTTTTAGCGGCCATTCCATGGAATGACACGGCTGTGAACCTCCACGTTTCCCCTTAGAGAACCAGGGGGCCACTCCAGCGGCTGAGGTGGGTGTGGCTGACCCTGGTCGCCAGGCAGTCGGGGCATCTCCACCCCTCCTCCCCCAGACGGAGGACTTCGCAGAGGAAGAATCCAGTCTCCATCGCACGGGGTGTCGGTGGCTGCGTCTCACAGACATTCATCGCACGCCTGCGGTGCACAGGACGTGTGCTGGGGGTACTGGACACGCCACACTACGCGTGATCCCTGCCCCCGGGGGGCTTGAGTCCAGCGCAAGGCTGAGAAGGCCACGGCCTGAGGGCCGAACCCAGCCAGCTCCCAGCTGCGGTTGGGCCTGTTAAATGGTGGGAACGCCCAGAGGAGAAGGTGACCCCGTGACTGGGGAGAAATGTACGAGGTTCAAGTTTCAGGGACCACGGTGAAGTCTCAGGGGCCCACGGGCTCGTCCGCCAGGTCAGGGTTCGTCCACCGGGTCAGGCCTAGTCCACGGAGACTTTCCAGCCGCCAGGGCAGAGCGGGGCAGAGGCCACATGGCTTGCAGAGTGTAAAATACCGTACTTTGCCATGTCCAATGCACGCTTTTTTGCCCAAATTTTTTAAAGATTTTATTTATTTATTTTTAGAGAGGGAAGGGAGGGAGAGAGAGAGAGAGGGAGAGAAACATCAATGTGTGGTTGCTGGGGGCCGTGGCCTGCAACCCAGGCATGTACCCTGACTGGGAATCGAACCTGCGGTACTTTGGTTCACAGCCCGTGCTCAATCCACTGAGCTATGCCAGCCAGGGCTTTTGCCCAAATTTTTGAGGGAAAAATAAAGATGCGCATTACACATGGGTAGTGCTACTTCCATATCTACAGAAATGTTTTTAATTCTTTTAGTTATGTTTCTGAGTTAAAAGTATAACTCTAGAAAGCGATAATGATATCCATATGCAAAATAATACCCCGGAATACCATCATCAGTTTTGTTTCTGAATATAAGTAAATAAATCATTGAATTAAGTCATTAAAACAGAAGGGTTTTTTTTCCTACGAAGTTTGGCCCAAAAACGTGGGTGGGCATTGTTCACGGGGGCGTGTTGTACACTCGAACACGGTCTTTGCTTTCAGGCCCCTCACAGATACAGCCCGTCAGTGCCTCCTGGTCTGGGGACACGGTGACTCAGCAGGGGAAGCAGAAGCCAGCCCGAGCCCCCCGAGTGTGCGGCACCTGACACAGGTGCAGGGTCACTCAGTGGTCACCACTGGGCAGCGGGCTGGGGCCACTTTCCCCACTTCATGAAGGAAGAGGCCAAAGCCTTAGGAAAGTGAGGGACTCACCCAGGCCTCTAGGATTGTTCACTGTGTGTCCCAGGGTCACGTGACGGATGTCAAGGAGAAGAGTGAACGTCAGCCTGGCCGCCTCTTCCAGTGGGGCGGGGGGGGGGGGGGGGAAGGGGGGGGGGTCACTGGGATTTCGGGCATGCGCAGAAGAGTGAGCCGTGTCAGGTGTGAGTGTGACTTTGTCATCGTCTTAATTTGGAGATGCGTGTGGTTTCAGGAGATGCACGTGGGTGCGGAGTTGACAAGGAGCGACCGCGTGATGATTAGTTCTGTGGGTCAGCCTGGCTGGACCACGGCACCCAGGTGTCCGGCCAAACACGGTCCGGATGTTGCTGTGAGGGTGACGTTTCAGAGGACATTGGCATTTAAATCAGTGGACTCTGAGGAAAGCAGATGACCACCCGCAACAATAAGGTGGGCGGGCCTCATCCAAGCAGCTGACGGTATCAGTAGAATAAAGGCTGAGCAGGAGGGAATTCTGCCAGCAGACAGCCTTTGAACTTGAGCTGCAACATTAACTTTTCCCTGGGTCTCCAGACCCCTAGACTGCCCTGCATATTTTGGCCTTGCCAGCCCCAAAAAATCACAAGCTAATTTTTTTTAAAGATTTTATTTATTTTTTTTTAGAGAGGGAAGGGAGGGAGGGAGAGAGAGAAAGAGAGAGAGAGAAACATCAATGTGTGGTTGCTGGGGGTCATGGCCTGCAACCCAGGCATGTACCCTGGCTGGGAATTGAACCTGGGACACTTTGGTTCCCAGCCCGCGCTCAATCCACTGAGCTACGCCAGCCAGGGCACAAGCTAATTTTTAAAAGTAAAATTGCAGTGTACGTGCTTGGGTTGCGGGCCATGACCCCCAGCAACCGCACATTGATGTTTCTCTCTGTCTTTCTTCCTCCCTTCCCTCTCTAAAAATAAATAAAATAAAATCTTTTTTTAAAAAAAAGTAAAATTAATCTTTTTAGTAAGTAGATAGATAGATAAATACACACACACACACTTCCTACCGGTTCTCCCCCTCTGGACAGCTCCCACTCACTTGTCTCCCAGTGAGCGGCCCCTGGGATTTGGAGGTGAGTCTCTCAGCCGAGCCACAGTCAGAACAAGGGTTTCCCACCTCCTGCTCCAGCGCCCCTCTGACCCGGGGTCTGGCGACTGCTGAGTTCTTCCCTCTGTAAGCACAGGGTCGGGCCAGAGAACCGGCGCCATGCCGACAGGATTCACCGAGATGGAGATACACCGCACTCGGACCCCCGCAGAGCCCTCCGTAAGCACGCGGCAGCTCCCAGGGTCACTAACATCGCTGGCTCTGGGCCCCGGACGCCCCCGGGGGGAGTGTGACCTTGTCATCGTCTCAATCTGGAGACGCGTGTGGTTTCAGATGCACGTGGGTGCCGAGGTGACAAGGAGCGACCTTGTGGTAGTTAGTTCCGTGGGTCAACCTGGCTGGACCACGGCACCCAGGTGTCCGGCCAAACACTGGTCTGGATGTTGCTGCGGGGGTGATGTTTCAGAGGACACTGGCATTTGAATCGGTGGACTCTGAGGAAAGCAGGCCCTACGAGGGCCGATCTCCTGGAGAGCACCTCACCTCGCCAAGTCCCAGGTTCCCAGTCGGCCGGCCGTCACCTGCGTGGGTCTGAGCCTTGAGCACGCACACCCTGCAGATGGCCTGCAAACCCACCTTCTAGGCGTAAAAGTGCGAGAAACAGTTGAACGCTTCCCATTGTTGTCGGTGAACGAGTTCGGAGACTGCCGACTCGATTCAATCAAAATTAGTGACGAGAGAGAGCTCCGTGCGACGCGGAGAGCTCTTTGTTTTGCTCTGTTGTTATTGGAGGTGATTCATTGTATCTTTCCTAGAGGTAAGCTGAGTAGCTGCGCGGCGGCTTCGTGTCTCCTTTTGTCTGGATAAGTGTTACCCAGTAAAATGAACACAATAACACTACGTTTATCTTAATGCTGTTTAAAAATCACATCACAGTAAGAGATCAATAGCTCTCCACAACAATTTACCAAAGACCCAACCGGGGAAGAGAAATTCAAATTGCATTGATTTTTTTTTTCCAGCGAGTGTGTGCGTGCAACAATAACCGTCCGTGAGCAACAGTGTGGACAGCATGGCACACGGGCGCTGAATCTAAAGCATGAGGCGGAAGGAGCCCCGAGGAGGATCACCGAACTGCTGCGGCCGAGACCCGCTGCTCTGGGACCCGGCAGGGGTTCGATACAAACAGGAGAGGAGGGTGACTTACTCACACACTTCCCCTTTTGCCACAGGTCCCAGCCTTGGAGAACAAAGGTCTGGAAAGGACTTTAGAGACGACCCAGGCCCGCCTTCCTCCTGCGTACAGGTAGGGAGGGGAGCCCCACAGCCAGCCCTGGGGCTCCTGGGGTCCTGTACATGGGGGAAGTTGGTCCTCTATGGGCAGAGCCTGCATCTCACTCACCTTGGACTCAGGCACACAACAGGTGCTCCGGAGATGTCTGTTTAATAACTAGACTGAGCCAGACCCTGAGAGAAGGGAGGGAGGAGGGAGGGAAGGAGGAGGGAGGAAGGGAAGAGGGAAGAGAGAGGGAGGAGGGAGGGAGGGAGGAGGGAGGGAGAGAGGGAGGGAGGGAGGAGGAAGAAAGGAGGGAGGGAAGGAGGAGGGAGGGAGAGAGGGAGGAGGGAAGAGGAGGGAGGGGAAAGGAAGCAACTAAGACATCAGAGACCTGAGTTGAGCTCAGATCCACATTCGCTCTTGAACTTGGGCACACTGCCTGCCTCACCTCTCCGAACCCCATCAACACCAGAGGCGTGGAAATCAACAGAATCGCGACACGCGCACTTTCTGGTGCGCAGTCGCTGCCTGAGTAACGACAGGACGGGGCTGGGACTGGGTCAGGCTCCTTCTGCCGCAAACATCGGAGTCTACGTTCCTCCGAGGGAAAGGTTCCCTTGACCTTGGCCGATGAACAGGGCCCCCGCGGTGCAGCACTGGATGCAGGAGGCAGCCCTGCATTCCTGCTCCGACCACTTTGAAACATGCTTTGGAAAACAGAGTGGAGTTTTGTTTTTTTTTTAAAGAAGAGAGAGAGGGAGAGAGGGAGGGAGGGAAGGGGAAGGAATGTAAGTGGGGAAATTATTGGAGCTGGAGAGGGGTTTTAATGGCAACATTGGCATCCTGCAATTTCACACATTAAAACATATTTTTAAAGAAACGACTGCGGTGCTGATTGTGTAAGGGCGAGGCTTTCCACTCTCCAGACTATTAATAAGGGCTTCCCATAGAGAAGACAAATACATGCTTGATGCATTTTTAATCCTTTGCCAATACATTTGACTAAAGCTGTTTGCCGTTTCAATGACAGGATTTAACTTGCCCTTCTGCATTCAGCGTTCCTGACTATTAATGACATTTAGGAGACAGGAGCGATAAAGTTACATTCTGGGGGAACGGCAGCCCCCACTGCTCCTCACGCACGTCGGAGTGGGGGGGGAAGCCCCCTTCTGAAGGACCCCACCAGCACTCTGGACCAGAGTAGGGGGACTCCCCGACTGTGTGCCGCCTCCGCCCCAGCAGGGAGCCAGGTCACCACGGTTCGCGCTGGATGGCCACCCCCGAGACCCAGCTCCCCGACGGTCACTTCCCTGAGAACCAGTCCGTGCCAGTGGGGTGATATTACACCCAATTCACAAAGGCTGTGTCCTCTTCTCGGGGAGCCCCCTCCTTCAAATGCTAACAATGAAATCCTCCAGGGAGAAGAGACAGCCCGGAACCTGAGTAACTTCGAAACAGGGGGCCAGGGATCCGGAGAAGGCTCTTGGATCTTCGCAGAACACCAACCGAAGAAAACAATCGTTTGGGACATAACTGGTTATTGCGTGTCTTTTTTTTTTTCTTTATTATTTAAGCGATAAGTTAATGCTTAGGTTAAAAGGGTATTACACGTGCGGGCGCCCTCCAGGCCACCCACTCTTGGAGGCCGGGAGCTGGTATGTTAGTAAAAGCGTTAACCAAGTGCACACCACGCTCGACCATGGTCAAGAGCTGGTGCCCTTGCACGTGCTGCTGGGGGCTGGGGGCACTTGGCTGTGGTGTGGAACTCCTCCTGACCTGGGAGGCGAGGGGAGGGACTCCGGGTACAGGGGACGAGCAGACGGACGTGCAAGGGACATCCGAGAGGGAGGGGAACTGAGCGCTGGGTTTCCCGGCGGCCTCCAAGGAGGAGCCCCTTTTCTGTCTGCAAGGAGTCTCGCACACAAAACCTCTCAGCCCCCCCTCGTTACACGCTTCGCCCTGACCCCCTATTGTAATGAAAAGCAGCCCCCCCCATGAGTCACAGAAAATCAACACCGCATTTTACTAAGTTTGTGTTAATTTCACACTTTTCAGCCCCCGAATGGAAATTATTACCAAAAAAAAAAAAAAAAACCCCACGAGAAAAGCCTCTTCTCCCCCACTCAGCAGCCGTCTGGGTCTCAGGTCTGGAAAACCTTATCACTGTTTTAAAAGGGAAAAAAGAAAAAGAAAAAAAAAACAGAGAGACGACGATGAAGAAGAAGAAGAAGAAGAAGAGGAGGAGGAAGAAGAAGAGAAGAAGAAGAAGAGGAGGAGGAAGAGAGAAGAGGTGTCCAGGGGGTTGCCGTTGGGGAGATTTTAATAGCTAATAATAGGGAAGGGCGCATAAAAGCCCAGATCCAATTTGAGCGCCCGAGTCCCTGTGCCAGCCTCGCGTGTCAGTCTCGGGGTGTGCTGCAGAGGGGCCAGCTCCCGAGCATGGCAGCCCAGAAATATAAAGCCCAGATTTAATTCCGATACAGAGAAATACAATTTCAAAACCGGACGGCTTATCATCGGCGCGTCCCACTGGAGAACTCATTTCCCTAGCAAAAGGCTGTCAGCGCCATTATGTTGTACAAGGAAGCAATTTACCAGTACAGCTAAACAGAGCTACCCGGGCTGTGGGAACTTCAGCATTTGAAGTTATCGCGCGGAAAAAAAAAAAAAAAAAGCATTTCAAATGTCAGTGAAATGGGAAGGAATAATTGAAAAGTATCAATCAGAGAAGTGAAGGGGTTTAGAAGGTGGGGACCGCGGCCCCACGGCCCGGCCGGGCTTGGCTCTCTCTCCTTCGCCGCCGCCCCTTCCCCTACCGGCTCGTCTGGCAGGCCCGCCCCTCCCCATGCTTCCCCCCTTTCGCCCACGTCCTCCCCGTGAAAGGTCAAGTTCACCTCAGGAAGAGGCGAGATCGGTTCTTCTGTGTCCTACGTGAAGGGCAACCTGGAGACTCCGGTGGCTGAGATTTTGGGGTGAGATGCGCTCTTCCCCCCGGGGTCCTGAACTGCCCCTGGGCTCGAGGTGGACAGAAGCACGCCCCTCCTCGCCCTGGGGAGTCACCCGTGTGCACCAAGCACCCACACGGTGGCCCTGGGCCCAGTGGCTCCTGGTGGCTGAGAACATTTCTACAAAGTTTGGGGCATAGAGACCACAGAATCTTGTTTCTCCTTGGGTCCCACCCCCGATTTTATTTTTAATTTAGTGAGAGGAAGAGGAAGGAAGAGAGAAAGAGAGAGACATCAATTTGCTTTTCTGTTTATTGATGCGTTCCTTGGTTGATTCTTGTAAGTACCCTGACCGGGGATCGAACCGGTAACCTTGCCGTATCGGGACCACACCCTAACCAACTGCACTACCCGGCCAGGGCAACCCACCGCTGATTTGTCCTGGCTCACCCTGACATCATAATCCCCCTAGTGCCTCAGTATCCCTGTCCATAACAGGAGGGTAACGGCATCCACCTGCAGGTTGAGAATGAGACATGATACAGACAGTGGCCAGAGCTCCTGCCTGCCGCGGGGCTGACCACGGACCTCGGATCAGAACTGCACTGCAAGTCCAACGCTCAGGTTCCTTCCCCTCCACTCGGTCCTGAAGGACCCGCCCGCCTCCGGCAGCTCCCCGGTACCACGGCCTCCTGCCCCCCACCCCTGACCCCTCCTGCACGGCAAGCCCGTGACCAGCGAGGGGCTGGCGCCTGCCCTCCCCACCCTCTGGAAAGCTGTTGCCGTGTGTCCGCACACAGCCGGCCCCTCCTTCCGTTCTCAGCTCCCAGGCATCTCCGTGAGAGACCTCCCCTGAGCGCCCCCTTGCGGTCACACCGGCAACCAGCAGTTGCCTGCGCACCCCTGGGCTTCCTGTCCTTGAGGCACCCTGAGATCGCCGTCTCCACCGCTAGCCAACCCGCCCCGTGAGGACGGGTCCTTGTCTGTCTTGTCTCTACCGAACGGGTCTCTCTGGAACCGGGAGCCTGGCACCAAGCAGGTATTTGTAAATGCCGCCGCTGGTTGGAGGAATGAACAGGTGAATGGAATCGGACTGCCTGATGCAGGGCCCGGGAGAGGGTAGGCGCTCGGGAAACAGCAGCCGGCCCTCCAGCGGGGCAGCCCGGCCCAGCCAGGGGCAGCCCGCGGATCCAGCCCCCAGCCTGTGCACACCAGCCCCCAGCCCCGCCTGGCAGGCGTCGGGTGCGGCTTCCGGGAGGTCAGGGTCATACTCAGTGTGCATGCCTGGGGCTCCCCTGATATGCCCTCTTCTCGGAATTTACGGCCCGGTGTCATCATTAATTGGGTGGCTTGGGAATTTCCCCGAGGGCCCATGAACTTGAGCTCGGGGACTTTGCCTCTTGACTATGTATCCTGCACCAAGCTCCGTGGCTGACGCATGCTAAGAATCATGATGAAAGAAGACTGTAGCCCTGGCTGGGTGGGTCCATTGGTTAGAGCGCTAGCCATCCTGTACACCAAAAGGTTTTGGGTTCAATTCCCGGTCAGGGCCCTTACCTAGGTTGTGGGTTCGATCCCCAGTCCAGTTGTGTACAGGAGGCAGCCAATCGATGTTTCTCTCTCACATCAATGTTCCTCTCTCTCCCTCTCTCTCTCCCCCCCTCCTCAAAATCAATGAACATGTCCTCGAGTGAGGATTAAAGAGAAGAAGACTGTAGGAGCAAGTCCCCCAGCCAGGCCCTGTGCTAAGCACACCAAGCACCACATCTCACAACCAGACAGCCTGGGGTCACTGTCTGTGGTCCCCATTTTGCAGGTGAGGAGACGACGGCTCACAATGCGGTGTCCAGTGCCATTTCACACGGCACCCGACATCTAGTGAAACGCAGCAAAAGTGAACTGCTGTCACTCTCAAGTTCAAAAACACACCCCACGTGCCACTCTTCAGATTTTCGAAATTCAGGTGCACCGTGCCCCCTACACGAGGATTTGACGTGGGGACGTTGCTCTGTCCCGGAGATGCCGGGGCTCTGACTGAGGGTGGCTGGCTCTCCGGAAGGAAGAAAGCGGGCGGCGTTCCCCCTGAGGGTGTGCTGGTTCAGCGACCCCCGCCCCCAGCACCGAGGGGCTGCTGCTGCTGCGGGAGACCCCGCTGCAAGGGGGACTCTCGGGGTCTCCTCCAGGGGAGGGGGTTTCTTGGGCTCCTGCAGGCGGCCACTCCTCTCGTCCGCACGTGTGTGTGTGTGTGTGTGTGTGTGTGTCCCTCCCGTGTGAAAGACAGAGTACGCGGTGGGCGATGGAGACTTATTTCAAGGCTTCCGCTCCCGTGATCGGGGGGTGCTGGTACGTCCCACGTCTGCAGACGAGATTCGGGTAAGAGTCCGTGCTGTAGCCTGGAGTCTGCAGCGTGCGGGGCAGGGCAGCAGGCGGGAAGCTGGGCAGGCTTTGTGTCACGTGGCCCCGTCTTGAGGCAGAACTGCTTCTTCCCAGGAAACCTCCGTGTTCGCTCTGAAGGCCTTCTACTGATCGGGTGAGGCCCGCCCACGCTAGGAGGGCAATCTGCTTCCCTCTGAGTCTATTGATTTCAGGGCTGATCTCGGCCAGAAATCACCTTCCCAGCAACCTCTGGGCAGGTGTCTAACCAAACCACTGGGCGCCACACCCTGGCTAGGCTGACACAGAAAATTAAGCATCAGTTAAAAGAGTCAACAGAAAATCCCCCCGAGATTTCTGTCAGATATGAAGCTCACGGCGTCCTTGCATGCGGTGTGAGGTGCGGAGGCACCAGACCTGGTGCTCCGCCCCGAGTGTGCAGCCGCCCCCGCACCCTGAGTCTTGGGAGGCACTGTCTCTGGGCTCTGTGCAATGAGGCTGCCCCACGGCCTCCTCTCCTCCAGAGTCAATTCTGTGCTCCTGGTGGCGCACAGCTCTGGGCTCTTCGCTTCCCAGCACGCAGAGACCCCGGTCAGCTCCAGAGGCCCCCTGCCACTGGCCCTGCCCTCTCAGCCTGCTGCCCAGGGGGACGGGAACAGGAGGAGCCCCTCCTCCCTCCGGGCCAGGAAACCCTGCGCCTCGCCTGTGGGATGCAGTCTGGAGGTGGATGCCTCTTCTGCCCTCCTCCATCTGTCCAGAGAACCCCCGTCTGCTCTCACGGCCTCTCGAGTGGGTCCCCGGAATCTTCTAACGCCCCTGCAGCTACGCCCCGACTGGAACTCGACGGCATTTGAAAACCCTCACGCAAGAGACGCTGCTGCACCGCACAGAGGTCCAACACGGCGGGTCTGCAGCCGCTGCTCCTGCCGGTGTCTCTGGCCTGGCTCACAGGTCCCCAGGCAATTAGACAGTTGTTCTAAGCAGCAGACGTGCCGGCACCCCAGGTCCCAGTCTCTTGACGGACAAGGTGGAACGCGCGTCCCCCGTCCTCTGGGGAAAGCCGCTCCAGGAAGCCCAGGGGGCCACTGCTCTCGGCTGCACCGTGGAACAGAGAGGAGCCGCACAGTTCTCGTGGCTCCCAGCCCCCACCCCTGCGGGGGGACTCACTTGTCGCATGGCCACTGTGCCAAAAGGGGCCAGCTGGGCGGGAAGGAGGTTGTGCTTAGGATCTGGTGGCCTGGGACAAGCCATCTACTCAATGGGCATCTCGTTTCTTCAACTGTAAGTGAAGATGAGACGACTTATGGACGGACCACAAATCGTACAGTCGTTGTAAGGATCCAGAGGATGCTTGCAAAGGTCATGTACAGGGCTCCACACAAATAGAAAATAAAAGGGGGTGGGGGGGTAGCGCAGTATCTTCAATAGCTCCAGCAAAATGATAGTTACAGACACTTAGATTATACTGTCGTGTGCCAGGCTCTGGTCCAAGAGCCTCACCCACATTGACTCAATCCTCACAACAGCCCGCACTGGGGGAGCACCACCATGCCCATTTTAGAGGTGGGTAAACTGAGGCCCAGGGACATTATGGAACATTCCCACCAAGAGTTGGGAAAGGTGAGACCAGACCCCAGGCAGTCTGGCCCCAGGGCCTGCACTCGGAGCTGCTGCCCGTGCGGCTTCCGCCCCGCACTCTGCGCGTCTTACACAGAGCTGCCGCCCCCGCGTCCGTGCCAGAGAGAGAGAGAGGCCCAGCGGAGACAGAGCAGCCCGGGTCCCGCAGAGACACAAAGAGCGGTAGCCGCTGCCAGCGCCGTGCTCGTAGCAGGCGCCTAGTAAACACGTGTTGTGTGAACCAGTGCTCCACTCAGAGAGCAGCATTTTCTCAGTCTCTTCCGAGTGAAAGCCGTGGCGTCTGCAATGCGTCGCCATCGGAGCAGCAGTTTTCAGAAGAATTTCGGCAAGCCGGAGGCCGCTTAATAACATGCAAACCGCGGAGAAGCAGTCTGCCCGGCCAACTGCTGGCCCTTCCGGAGGCTACAGCAAGACCCACGGGTCTTCCCCTTCCCCTTCGCGTCACCCCCGTGGGAGACACTGCAGAGCGTGAGACGCCCTCCACTCGGGAGGGCCCGGGGCCCAGCCTGTGTTTTTGTAACACTCGTTTTGGACAACTTCATTATTATGATCCTATACCTTAATTGATCTTAGTTGCGTGTCTTGCTGAATCTTCCTACATCCCTCTAGGTCAAGTTAATACATGGATTTCACGGCATCTTTTAAAAATGTTCCATGTTCTACTTTCTTCCAACAGAAATCCTGTTGTTGGAATTAACAAGCCCTTATCCAGAGCCCCCCAGCCTGGCGACCCTGCTTCTGACCCAGCTCGTCTGGACGAGGAGGGACTCACATCAGTTCAGCTTTGGGTCAGACGCGCCGGCCGTGTGGGGCCCAGGATGGAGGTTTGCGCCTCTTCCACTGCCAGCCCTCTCCAGGGAAGAGCACTTCTGGGTCATGGTGCCCGTGCCATGGTGACGACCTCCGGCGGGTGCACCTCAGGGTCCTAGCTGCACACGTGCACCTCTGTGGGGCTTCCATCCCGACCCTCGCAGCCTGCTCGCACCTCGAGCTGTGGTCCCCCCAGGCAGTTCAGGCCCCTGCCACCCTCGGTCACCACTGCCTCTGAGATGTCTCATCTCCACGTCTCTTCGCTGTTCCTCCTAGAAAGACGATACACTCTTCTCTCTTACCCACTCACACCAGCCTCGAGGGGCCTTGCCGACATCCCTTTTGAAGATGGTACAATCAGCGCGGGCTGCGAACCAAAGTGTCACAGGTTCGTTCCCAGTCAGGACACATGCCTGGGTTGCAAGCCATGACCCCCAGCAACCACACATTGATGTTTTTTTTTCTCTCTCTCTCTTTCTCCCACACAGCCGTGAATCCACTTTAGAAGCCACTAGTGACACTAGAAGTGGGGACCCCAAAGGGTGACTCAAAGTGTCCAATAAAATATTTAACTTGAACATGGCTATAAAGATACGGATTCTTGATATGGGGGGCAAAAAACCAAAGCCAGCAATAAACGGATAAACTTGACGGAAGGGGAAGGCAATGCTGAGCATGCCAGGTGTCTGGGGAAGGGACACCCTGGGCCAGGACAGGGCGGGGCTGGGACCAGGAAGTGTTGTTCCAGGCTTCTCGCAGCCCCCACGCTCACAGTCACAGCACCCACCCTCACGGCCCAAAAGCAGCCCCGATAATAAGCAAATGCACGTGGCTCTGTACCCACACCACACTGTGTATGGGTGCTGAAATGTGAATTCCACGTAATTTTCAAGTGCCTTTGGGGATTTTTTTCAACCCTTTAAAAATGCACCACTGCCTCGTCTGAAGGCTGTGCAAGAACAGGCGGCAGGTCAGATCTGACCCACACCTCGTAATTTGCACACCACACTGACCCCCGGCCGTGGGGTCCAAACAGACGATCTTGGGAAAGAATTCTGACGACGTGAGCCCTAGTCTCAGGGCACCTCCAGCTCCCTCACAGCCAGTCCCGCCCAGAGCCCCCCCTTCTCCGGCAGTGGAGCAAGGGCCGGAACACCTTGTTCTTGCGCCACCGTCTCCCAGCCTGGGAAGACCCTCAGATTTCTCCGAAGAAAGAAACAATTGACATGAAACTTCATCACGAACGAACGAGCTTTAGCTAACACCCCAGCTCTCTGGAGCCTACTCAAAGGAGGTCATGGGGGAGAAGGGGGACCACCCTGGGGACAGGAGACAGAAGGGGAACCGGCAAGGGTTCGCCCCCCCCAAAAAGGTGAAAGCAAGGGGTATCGACAGCACACTCACAAATGCAGTATCTCACTTGCTGTCTCAAATAAAGGAAAAGGCGAAGCCATGCCTCTCTCCAGAGAGAACTGAAGACAGCAGGGTTAATATTGATGCAGCACCGGGAGAAGCAGCCCGGCAGGCAGGGACAGGACTGCATCCAGCCCCCACAGCACATGTAAAGTTGGAGCCGAAATGTCACATACATATGTAATTTATATGCAAAACTCTCCTGTCACCGGGCGAGGTTGCCAAGCCTCCCTCCCCACTCCCCGCCCCCCACACACGGCTGAAACTCTGCAAACTCCGCCACTATCCGTCACCCACCAAGGGCAAGTCTGTCTGAGAACACCCGAAACTTTCTTAAGGCCAAGGAACTAAATTCTCCTGGCACATGGCTTTCCCGGTAGCTCAGCAGGTTTCGGCAGGAAGACCTATTTTTTGCTCCTGGGCGGGCGCTGTCCCTGGCTGTGAGTGACTGGAACAGACTGCAGGCGGCTCTGCCAAGAATCTGAGGCTCTGATGATGTGAGCCAACCTCAGACTAATAATTTTATATCTCGGTGTAAGCAAAAGAGCTCCGTAAAAATAGCCCGCTTTTAACAGGATGGTGTGCTGCGCGGCGGCACACAGGCGCCCCGGGAACATCTTCCCCCGATCCGCGGGGCCTAACTTTAGCATCCTCCATATGTCTGTTTGTCTGATCGCTGAACCTGGGGGGAGCACGCTGCACGAGATGTGACTCTTCAAACTCCGCGCCTGGGATCCTTCGGAGGTGAGATACCTATCCGTATGTGGGTTACGCTTCCTTCCTTCCAGCTCCCCGGAAAGGCAAAACAAACAAACCCCAGGCTCCGACGATCGGGCGGTCCTCATCACATGGACACGCACGCGAGACCCTGTGGACATATTTCCGCTTATTGATGAACAGCAAAAGCACTGATGCCACGAGAGGCGAGGTGGGCATGGCCTGGGACGCTAAAGTATTTTTTTTTCAACTCACAAAGCACTGGTGGAATTCGCCAGGTGTCTCAGATGGCCAGACCTCACCACACAGGCCATCTCAGGTGGCTTCTCCCTAATAAGTTTTCCCCGGGGACAATGGTCAAGGCCCTTCTCCCGGTGCAGCTCCCAGACTAGCTGCCACCATCGGAGAGGCAGAAACCAAGGAAACGTCACTCTTCTCACTGGGTGGGAGAGAAACGTCAGGAATCACTGTCTTGAGAACAAACCAGCTGAATGGGACAGGAGGATTATGGGAAAGGGCCAATGTCTTTCATGACCTCATGTATCCATCCAAGTTCTGCAGAGAAACAGAACCAGTATAACACACATAGAAGAGATTCATGGTATTTCAAGGAGTCCACTCATGGGATTTGTAGGGATGCAGGCAAGCCCGAAAGGCACAGGGCTGGGCGGAAGGCTGGCTCCCATCCAAAGCTGACATCGAGCAAAGGCATCCAAAACCTATAGGGCAGGCCAGTGGGCCGGAAATCAGGTAGAACTTGATGCTACAGTCATGAAGCAGAATTTTCTCTTCTTCTGGAAACCTCAGTGTTTACTCTTAGGGCCTTCAACTGCTTGGAGGAGGCCCACCCACGCTCGGGGTGACGATCGCCTCCATGGACGGTAGACATCCAGCACACACACAGAGAACTGTCACTGCGGCACCTCGGCTGTGTCTGATTCAGCAAGCAGCCTAGCCAGGGGGGCACAGAAGCCTCGCCCTCCCACCCCTGTGCAGAATTAAATGAGCCATGGCTCAGGAGGAGGTCTATTGACTCTGAAGGGAATGGGAGGGTGCAGACCCCCAAGGGAGACCTGCCTGCACATTTGGGAAGTGTGGGGGCGCCTGTGCTGAGGGTCCCCGGCAAGGCCCAAGCTGCCTTCCTCCTGGGAGCCAAGCACCGACCGTGCTTGACATGGGGGAGTTAAAGATGCAGTTTCCAGTCCAAGGGGGAGACAGACAAGGGGACCAACACCGGCAGTCGCTGGATAAAACGACGATTATAGTCATTCTATCTATTGATAACAAGTAATGACACCAGTGACGACCTCTCGCATGTGCAGAACACTCTACGGTTGTAAAGCAGTTTAGAGCCACCGTCTCCCCAGACGCTCACACCTCTGTCACACCGCCGTAGGGTCTTGATAAGGCATCTTGAGGTTTGAAAGCATCCCATCGGACATAAGGGAAAAGCTCCAGTTCTGTCGCCTGGCAAATGGACAGGGCCAAGGAGAAGGAGCTAATAAGACCAAGCACAAGAAACTCAGGCAGATGCAGGATTCTCATCATCACCTGAATCTGTTCCTTGACTCTTACGTCATGTATGCAAAGGCAGAAGAAGTGTGCTCTGGTCCAGGTAAGGAACAGGAAGGACGGGGCACGTGGGTTAGAGGTAGGGAGTAGCAGTTACTCTTGGATTCCAGAGAAGTGCTGGGCGTCCAGATCTTTGCAGGAACTCGAGTTCATACCCCGCGGGCACACTAGGATACAAAGACCCATAAAACACAAAGGCACGGTGTGATGCGTTTGCACGACAAGTTAGGTGGGATGCTGCGAACACCACGTTCCCATCTGGAAGACCTGCGACGAGAAGTGTGGGCTGGAAAGGAAGGAAAAAGGCTACGAGGACCGAAGGCTCACCCCTGCTCCTGCCCTCCCTGGGCCGGAGCTCGCGATGCTCGGGTTTCATTGTCTCCTTCGGCTCCGGTTCCACCTCAACAATGTGCGTCATGTGTGGCACGATCTTGACCCTTTTCCTGAGAAGTCTTCAAATTAGGATCTGCCCCCCACCAAAAAAAAAAGTACATTAAAGAATAGAAACAAGAGTGTCCTTTCCAGTCTGATGGCAGAAAGCCCAGGGCGTGGGGAGAGGCAAACCGGACCCAGAACCCAGTTGCAGCTCTGCCCGGGAGGGGGGAACTGCCTGCGTCTGGGCGCGGCGTCCTGCCCCGAGGACAATGGGGGCTGGCGGGTAATACTTGAAGGCCCTGGACTCACCCGCCTGGGCTACAAGCCCAGCACTGCCACTCGCCCTGTGGCCCACGCTCTCTGATCCTCCGTTTCTCACCTCTTACATGGGGGAAAAGGAGGTGCTGTGTTACATCTTGCGTCATCGAGGACTGAGACTGACCACATGAAGGCCTCGACCCTGCACCCGGCTTAGAGGGTGCACCTGACTTCTCTCTCTGCGTCCTCAGCCGCAACAGTTACGATAGCACCTACCGTGCCTGCGTACCAGACCTACCGAGGAACGGACATGAGAGGCTGTGAGGGAAGGCTAGGTCAGCTGTGACTCCACGAACTGCATTCCGTCGGGCCGAGCTCTGAGACCGCCGCTGAGCAATGCTGTGTCACCGCGGCTGTGCCCTCTCCCGGTGGCCCTCCCATGACCCTTCCCCTGCTCCTGTTCCTGCCCCTGCCAGTGACCTAACCACTGTGCTGTCACCTCTGGCGATGGAGACCAGGGGACGTCGGTGGCATCTTCGCAGCTCTGCCTCCCTGCGTCCTCTGTCTGCGGCGGCCTGCCGAGAAGGCTGCCACGGAACACTGTCACCCGGCCAACAACACACACGAGGGGGGACCCTAAGACACAGTGGCCTAGGAACCTAGAAACCTGGCCCCGATGCTAGCTCCCATGTCAGCACCACGTGGTCTTGAAGGAGCTTATGTTGGACGTTTGTTGATGGACTGAATGGTTTTCTGTGCGTTATGATGTTTTGACATCTCAAAAAAGAAAAGGGAAAAAAACCTTTCTGGCTGGGAGGAGACTGCTCCTCCCTGGGCTAGCCACCTCTTAGGGGTGGCCAAGGACCCTGCACAGAGCACACCTTCCATATGCAAACTAACTAGCCCAGAACCCTACCTCCTCTGCCTGGTCCCCTGCCTTCATCCTCTGGGGCCAGGTGCCTGGGGCTAGGGGCCACCCACACAGGGGGGCCAGCCTGTGCAAATGGCTCCAACTAGCCAGCTCTAAACTGCTCCCCCACCCTGCCTTGCAGCACCCCCGCCTCCTGCCTCCTGCCTCCTGGGGACCCTGGTGTCTCCCCACAGGGTCCTGCGTGCCACGCCTCCCGGCTCCAGGGCCCGTGAGCATAAAGCACTTTGTTTTCTCCTGGGCCTCCCCCGGGTCTCCTCACTGGCCGTGCCACACAAGAACACGCCACAAAGCCACGTGCCCCGAGTGGGGCCTCTATTCTTGGTTCTGCTGAATGAAGATTTATCCTCAATATTGGTTCTCAACCTTTTTTTTTCTTTTAAAGGATTTGAGGAAGATCTCTTTTTTAGTTTTATTTATTTATTTTAGAGAGGGAAGGGAGGGAGAAAGAGAGAGAGAGAGAGAGAGAACATCAATATGCAGTTGCTGGGGGCTGTGGCCTGCAACCCAGGCATGTGCCCTGACTGGGAATCGAACCTGCGATGCTTTGGTTCGCAGCCCGCGCTCAATCCACTGAGCTACGCCAGCCAGGGTGGTTCTCAACCTTTTATCTCACACAACACCGGGCGGGTTGGGAGGAAGGCCCAGAGAAGAGAAAAAGGCCTTCAAACAGACAGACCCAGAGTCCCAGCCCCAGCACTAACTAGGAAACCGTTTCCTCATCTGTCAAATGGAGGTCATGATGGCGAGCCAGCCCTGGGGCTCTGTGTGTGCGGGCTAGTGAGCCGTGGTGTGCAGGGCTCTTGGAACAGGGTCTGCATCTAAGGGCACTTGGTGAATGTCAGCTAGCAGGACTAACCATATGTAAAAGAGTTCATATTATCTCATTTCCTCTCATGCCATGGAGCACATTTCATTTTCCCAGCAACCGTATGCAGAAGGCACTAGCATGTTACAGAGAAATAAAGTGAGGCCCGGAGAGGTCCAAAGACTTGCCCGAGGCCGTATAGCCAGTAAGTGATGAAATGAGGAACCAAACCAGATCACATGTCCCCAGAGTCCCTGCTCTTCACCTCACACTCTGTTGCCTTTTGGTTCTTTGCCATACCTCTACTATGTGGATAAGAGTTATCCGCGGAGCCCTGGCTGGTGTGACTCAGTGGACTGAGCTCCAGCCTGCGAACCAAAAGGTTGCTGGTTCGATTCCCAGTCAGGACACAAGCCTGGGTTTCTTGCCAGGTCCCCAGTAGGGGGCACGTTAGAGGCAACCACACACTGATGTTTCTCTCCTTCTCTTTCTCCCTCCCTTCCCCAGTCTCTAAAAATAAATAAGTAAAATTTTAAAAAAATTAAAGAAAGAGAATTATCCACGTAGAGGGTTGAGTTCTGAGATATTCCAACCTGTCGCTGATCTACAGAGTGGAGTTTTCAAGGCCAGCTTCATCACCGTAGCCTGGCTTCCCCTGCCTCACAGCACACTCCAAACCATCTTCACATCTTAGATTTCTCAATAGATATCCATGCCATCAATTTGTAGCAGTCATAGCATCTGCCATTTTGGATTCTGGGCACCAGATAAATGGGCAATCCCAATGACTGAGTGTCTCCGGACAGAAGCCACATAAAACTGGACCCGGTTCAATCTCTAGGATCTCGGGGTGGGCCACGAGATTCCATCAGTATCACCCTTTCCCCACATGAGTTCCGCACTCCTCCTCCTTGGATACACAGGCCAGGAAAGGCAGACCTGAGATGATTCCGCAAGCTTCGTTTCCTAGAGGGCTCTTAGAATGGAAAAAAAAAAAAAAAAAAAAAAACAGTGGAAGTGAGGCTAAAACAAAGTAAAAGTAATCACAGCGATGATGATAATAACTCCTAAATCTCATGTGTATTGAGCTCCTCCCCTCTTCCTGCGTGTTCCTGTCTAAAGCCTGGAGGAGCACACCAGGGAGCCAGGTCCCCAAGACACAGACAGGACAATGACATCGAGGTCAACCTCCCCATTTTTACTCACGAATTCGCCCATCAGGTGACACATGCTACCCACTCAAGAAGAGCTGGGCTGAAGCAGGAGGCCAAGAGTAATCCTTTAGTAGCGATTCTCCATCTGAAGGCGGCATCAGGGGTGGGAATAAATGTTAAGACGTATAACCCACTTCTGCTGACGGTTCCTATGGTGCAATCTCTCGTAGGGCCTACCGCAAACCTCCCTAGGAATTCATCTCGCCGCGTCCCGTCCCTCCCTCCTCTGCCTAGGCCCAGCTGGGAAAAAGGCCCTGATCCACCCACTGGAAAGGATGAAAAATCACTACTCACTTCTGAAAAAGAAAACTGGGCTTTCAGGTGGTTTACGACATTCGGGCACGGTTAAGAGAAGCGATGGAATAACTGATACTTGATTATCCCTCTGGTTGAAAACACTGTAAAACTGGATTATGTCACTCGGGGTAGCATGTATCATGTTATAATGCATACTAATATGTGCCACAGTCTATTATCCATAGACTACAATCTAGAGAAGCAATAGTTTTCGGGTATTGCACCAGAGTCGCCCCAGTATTATGATCCCCAAGAGAAAGGAAGAGTGTGAGGTAAGTGTCACGGTCGCCCTGGCTCTCTGCCTGGAGACGCTCTACCATTGGCCGTGCAGGGAGGCAGAGCCCAGGAAAAAGTGGTGCTGCTGTTGAACTGAAGGGGCAGAGGTCAGAGCTGGGGACCACTATGGCGCTGACATGTGTGGGGCAGAGCGCCCGAAAGGGGGGAGCTGCACGGAGAAGGAAATCCAGGCATCCGCCCAGAGGCCGTTTTACATCTTTGGCCATGTACTAAGCTGTGCGTGCGCAGGAGAAAGCTGCGCTGTGGCCGGGCAGGTAATAACTACTGGGAAGCTGTAAGCTGAACAGAGATTTTGCTGATCCCATGGGGCTGGCAGGTACTGACATGCTGAACTGCCAAGGTAGCGAGACCTCCATAGACCCTCCAGCACTCAGCCGAATCTCCAGAGAGGCTGTCCTTCAGGATAGGGTGAAACCAGCCCTTAAATAAAATCGGCATGAGACTCACACGAACAAAATGTAGAGACCATCCTCAAAGGGGTCAGACTAATCCACCAATGAATTCACTGATGGCCAAAGTGAAATCCAACGATCTGGAGAGGAAGACAACAAAAATCCATTCTCTAATCAGTGTGACAGCTGCAACACCGAGTATACAATCAAAATTTACCACGCATGGGCATAAGCAGGAAGATACAACCAATAAGAAAGAGAAAAAAGTCAGCTGACACAGACAGACATGAGAGAGATTGTGGAATTAGAAGAAAATAGTAACGCATGTAAATATATGTAAGGATTTAAATGACAAAATAGACATAAGGAAATAATTGGAAAACCTCTATAGAGAAACAGTAACTATTTTAGAAATAATTGAAAGTTTTAAACTGAAATTAAAAATGTCTAAAGTTTAAAAGTTGCTCGATGACTTTATCAGCCAATTGGTCCATGCAGGAAGAAAACAGTAAAATTGAAGAAAGGACACTAGAAACTATTCAAACTGATACACAGAAAGAAAGGGGTAAAACCATATTAATCAGCCTACCTTAGGTGTAGTGGGAGTCCCCCAAAGAGAAGAGAAACTTCAGTATCTTTTAAAGTATAATGACTCAAATTCTTCAAGTTTGATAAAACATATAACCTGTGTGCCAAGGAATTTAACAAACTCTAAGCAGATTAAAGCAAAACAACAACAACAACAAAACTAAACACATCTCTCCCGGGTACATTGCAGTCAAATTGCTGAAAATGAAAGATGAAAAGAAAATAATCATAAAAGCAGCCAGAAAAAATAAACCCATTACACAAGGAGGAACCACGGTGAGAGTGACACTTGGTCCCATGAGAAACCATGCAAACCAAGACTCGGTAGAAAACCATCTGTAAAATGCCGAGAGAGGCGGCAGGACATATTTAGAATGCTCTATCCAGCAAAGAGATCAATCAACACGGAAGCAAAATTAAAACATATTCAGATACAGAACACCTGAGATAATCCACCACTAGCAGACCTAAGACTCTTAGAAATGTTAACAGGGATTCTTCGTGTTAAAGAAAAATGATACTAGATGGTAATTTGAATCCACCCAAGGTATAGAAGAGTCCCAGAAATTGTCAATATGTGGATCGATTCAAAAACTAGTTTTCTTGTTTCTTAATTTCCTTAGAAAATCATTGTTTAAAGCAAAATTAATAGCATGATATTGTTCATTTGTAATTTAGAACCTATAAAGAAGTACTATGTGTGACCATGACAATAAAAACAAAGTATAAAAGGGTAAATAAAAGTTTACTGTTATAATGTTCTAACAGTGTAAAGTGATATAAATTTGTGATAGGTTGTGATAAATTTAAGATGCATATCACAATCCCTAGAGCAACGGTTTTTTTAAATTACACAGAGAGGTATCGCTGAAGAACCAGCATAGGAGAGAACATCAAAAACCAAAAATCACTAGAGCCAAAAGAAACGTAGAAAGAGAAGAAGAGAGGAGCAGGAAACAGGTGTGACAAAGGAAATGAATAGCGAGATAGCAGACTTAGACCCAACCACAGCAATAATTACATTAAGTATAAATGGACTAAGTGTTCCATTTGAGAGGCAGAGGTTTTCAGACTGGAGTGAAAAACACTGCGACCCAACAGTATGCCGTTTACAGGAGACACACTTTGATTTGACAGGAAGACTATGTCTGGAGCCTAGGAGTTCCTGGGAGACAGGAGAGAACGCAGGGAACCATCTAAACACAGGCGCCCCGAGGTTACCCAGGCATTCTTGGGTCCCTGACGGCGGGATTCAGACAACGAAGCCAGAACACGAAAGCTTAATGAAGACACGCGGGAAGCTGCGGTACAGCTCTCAGGGCCTGCTGCGTCTCTGCAGGGAGAAAACGGTAAAAGTGAAGAAAGGACACTAGAAGCTATGCAAACTCTGCAAGAGCTCAGCCCGTGTGGAAGGTGGGGAGAGCACAGGCCAGAGTGAGCTGGGCCCAGGCTCTGGGAAAAAGGTTTGGCAAGACTTGGTCATTGCAACCGAGTGTGACCTGGCTGCATTCGTGATAGCTCCCCAAACCAGAAAGCGACACCAGAAAGAGGAGGCAGGGGAGCGGGGCAGACACTAAAGTGGGGACCCAAAGGGGGGCTCTGGGGCAGGCCCCTGGGCCACGGTGGAAGACACTGGGCTGTGAGTTAGATCCTTCCTGGCCCCCAACACACACCCTTCATTCACCTGACTCTTAACATGGTTTTTATTTAGGGTTTTACTTCTTCCCTTTCTATACGATTTCATAATGAATTTGGAGCAATGTATAAAAACATATTTAACACTGAAGAAGAAAGTATATGTTCTTGAGAAAATCAAGCAGGGAGAAGAACGGGAAGTGAAATCGCAAAGCCCGGGGTCTGGGTACTAAATAGGCTCACGGAATTTTTAGAAGTGAGCCAAAAAAATGCTTCTGAGCTCCACAGAGCCAGGGAAAGCAAACAGAAGCAACTACACGGCAGGCCCCTCTGGGCGGTGGGCTGGGGACACAGCTGGACCAGCTTATAGGTCAAACAGAATGACAACTGTCGAGGGGGCGCATCTGTTCATGCATTTGTAAAAAGCATCCCCCAAGCAGGACCAAAGGAAAACACCAGGGGCTGATATTTTGCAAACTGTGTGTACTCTTTGAAGAGGTCATTACGGAATATAATCTAGGTGCACGAGAGAATTACGGTGAGCAATAGAAAAGATTTCTGCCCTTGTGGACTTCGGAGTCTGGCCGTGGACATGCATTTATTTCTTCTTGCTGGGCATCCAGATACTGTTATGGATGCTGAGCTGAATAAGTCACAAGCATCATGAGAGAACAATGCAGAAAAGCCAGATAGGGTCGTGTGGCTCCTGTGGTAGATTCCGGACTTGATTCCAAGAGCCATGGGGAGCTGTTGAAGGATTGTAATTTGGGGAGAGGTGCTAAGATCAAATCCTGGCCACCATGTGGGGGTGGATTGGAGGGGAGCAGGTGTAGAGACAAGTAAAACAAATACAAGGAAATACAAGGCAGCTTGAATGGGGGAAGAGGGGCTGGAGATGGAGACTAATGGACATACACAGGTGGCTGTCAGGGAGCAGAAAAACAGGCTCCGACTACGCATGTGACACTTCTCCGAAGGAATGCTCAGATGGTCTCAGTGCAGACCAGAGTGCTACATGGCACCAAAGGGACTCCTGGCGTGGTGAAAGAGGTGAGCAGTGAGGAATATAGACTCTAGGTCAAGTTCCTCAACCTCGCCCAAGCTGTGGTCTTCTGGGACACCACCTAGCAGTAGGCTTCGGAAGAAGACGTGTGTCCATGTGACCTTCCTGTCCTTTGGATGCAAGCCCGTGCCCACCTCTGGCCCTTTGCCTCTACTTTTCCTTCTGTTCTTCCCTGACAGCCACATGCCTCACCTCCTCACCTGCTTTGACAATCCTGCAGCAAAAGGCAAACTACCCAGGCTACCCTGTCGCCCTTCCTTCACGTATTGTCCTGCCACACTCATCACATTCTATAACATCTACTCATTTGTATATCCTCCATCAAAATAAAAGCTCCATGAACGCAGGAAATTTGGCCTGTTCTTTTCACTGTGCCCACAGGCTACAGTGCATGGTAGGCATTTGAAACAGAGTTCTTTTATGAGTAAATAAATCATGTTCAAAACTCATGTGGCCTCTACTCATTGTTCGAGAAATGAAAGCTATGAGTCTTTCAACAACACCAATAGTGCAAATTTAAAATTGCATCACGTAGAAGACTTCCAACCAAGATGGAGGCGTAGGTAGACACACTGCACCTCCTCGCACAACCAAAAGAAGGACAACAAATTTAAAAACAATAAGAACTGCCAGAAAACCAAACTGTATAGAAGTCCAACAACCAAGGAGTTACAGAAGAACACTCACCCAGACCTGTAGGAGGGGTAGAGACAGGCAGCCGAGGTGGAGAGGACTCTCAGCAAGGCGGTGGCTGGCAGACTGGGCAGTCCCACATTCACCTGTGGATAAACTGGGAGGAACAACTGGGGAGCGAGACAGACCATGTAACCCAAGGTTCCAGCACAGGGAAATGAAGCCTCAAAACCTCTGACTGAAAAAACCTGTGGAGGTTGAGGCTGCAGTGGAAGAAACTCCTGGTCGCACAGGAGAGTTTATTGGAGAGACTCACAGGGTCCTAGAATGTACACAAATGCACCCACCTGGGAATCAGCACCAGAAGGGCCCAACTTGCCTGTGGGTAGCAGGGGAAGTGACTGAAAGCCAGCCGAGAGCTGAGAAAGCAGCACTGTTCCCTCTTGGATGCCTCCCCTACTTATAGCATCGCAACGCAGCAATGTGGGTTGCCCCACCCTGGCGAATACCTAAGGCTCCACCCCTTACTATGTAACAGGCATGCTGAGACAACAAAATATGTCCAAATGAAAGAACAGATCAAAGCTTCAGAAAAATACAAGTAAGCGACGAGGAGATAACCAACCTATCAGATGCACAGTTCAAAACACTGCTAATCAGGATGCTCACAGAATTGGTTGAGTATGGTCACAAAACAGAGAAAAAAGTGAAGGCTATAAAAAGTGAAATAAAGGAAAATGTGCAGGGAACCAATAGTGAAGGGAAGGAAACTGGGACTCAAATCAATGGTGTGGACCAGAAGGAAGAAAGAAATTTTCAAGCAGAAAAGAATGAAGAAACAAGAATTCAAAAAAAATGAAGAGAGGCTTAGGAACTTCTGGGACAACTTTAAATGTTCCAACATTTGATTCATAGGGGTGCCAGAAGGAGAAGAGCAAGAACAAGAAATTAAAAACTTATTTCAAACATAATGAAGGAGAACTTCCCCAATCTGGTGAAGGAAATAGACTTCCAGGAAGTCCAGGAAGCTTAGAGAGTCCCCAAAAAAGTGGGACCCAAGCAAGCACATACCAGGGCACATCATAATTACATTACCTACGATTACAGATAAGGAGAGAATCTTAAAAGCAGCAAGAGGAAAGGAGACAGTTACCTACAAAAGAGTTTCCATAAGACTGTCGGCTGATTTCTCAAAAGAAATCTTACAGGCAAGAAGGGGCTGGAAAGAAGTATTCCATGTCATGAAAGGCAAGGACCTACATCCAAGATTACTGTATCCAGCAAAGCTATCATTTAGAATGGAAGGGCAGATAAAGTGCTTCCCAGAGAAGGTCAAGTTAAAAGAGTTTATCATCACCAAGCCCTTATTATATGAAATGTTTACCTAAGAAAAAGAAGAAGATCAAAAATATGAACAGGCCCTGGCTGGTGTGGCTCAGTGGATTGAGCACCAGCCTGAGAACCAAAGGGGCGCTGGTTCGATTCCCAGTCAGGACACATGCCTGGGTCGCAGGCCACATCCCCAGTTAGGGGCATGCGAGAGGCAACCACACATTGACATTTCTCTCCCTCTCTTTCTCTCTCCTTTCCCCTCTGTCTAAAAATAAATAAATAAAATCTTTTTAAAAAATAAAATACAAACGGTAAAGCGACAACCAGCTCACAACTATCAACAACCAAACCTAAAATAAAACAAAAACAAAAACGAACTAAGCAAACAACCAGAACAGCAACAGATTCACAGAAATAGAGACCACATGGAGGGGAGAAAATGGGGGAAAGGTACAGGGAATAAGCATAAATGGTAGGTACGAAATGGACAGGGGGAGGTTGAGAATAGCACAGGACCCTGGCTGGCATAGCTCAGTGGATGGAGCGCGGGCTGGGAACCAAAGTGTCCCAGGTTCGATTCCCAGCCAGGGTACATTTCTGGGTTGCAGGCCATAACCCCCAGCAACCGCACATTGATGTTTCTCTCTATCTCTCTATGTCTATCTCCCTCCCTTCCCTCCCTAAAAATAAATAAATAAAATCTTAAAAAAACAACAACAACAAGTGTCCTTTAAAAAAAAAAAAAAGAAGAAGAATAGCACAGGAAATAGAGAAGCCAGAGAACGTTTATGTCCGACCCATGGGCATGAACTCAGGGTGGGGGAATGCGAGTGAGAGGGGGGAACAGGGCAGAGGGGGATAAAGGGAAGGGGAAAATGGGACAACTGTAATAGCATAATCAATAAAAAATATGTAAAAAGTCAATGTCATAAAAAATCAAAAAATAAAAATAAAATCGCATCACATAAATCCCTCCCCCACTCCAGTTGTCTGTCTGGAACAATTTTGCTCACCACCGCCACTACTTGTTGGAGCATTTCTGAGGACAGATCTTGCTTGGTGGCCTACACTCGTTCATTAAAATCTTTTTTAAAGATTTTATTCATTTATTTTTTTAGAGAGGGAAGGGAGGGAGAAAGAGAGAGAGAGAGAAACATCAATGTGTGGTTGCTGGGGGTCATGGCCTGCAACCCAGGCATGTGCTCTGACTGGGAATCGAACCTGCAACACTTTGGTTCACAGCCCGCGCTCAAGCCACTGAGCTACGCCAGCCAGGTGTTCATTAAAATCTTAACCTGACTTTCCCTATTGAAAAGGCAGAGGCCTGCAGCATCCTCAGTTTACAGACGGGCCAGGGGCCGAGGCTTCAGCTGCATTTCGCTTGCCTCTCTCAGGGAGACAGCTCACAGAGGTCCCCCACCTCTGCCAAGCTTCCCCAAAGCCCACTTGGCTGTCTCGGGGTTTGCCTGAGGTTGGAAACTCAGAGGGGTGTCTTCCTCACTCACCAACCCATTATCTATTTGTCTACATTGCCATTATGTGGAAGGAGCCAGGATTGGAAAGAAGGTAAATAGGACATCTTGATTCTGGGTTACATTTTCCCGTAGCGCAATTGAAACACCATTCATTCCATTCTCACTGCATTGATCGGTAATTTTCATTTTCTAATTTCAAATACAGCCTCTTGCCGCAGTCACTGCGCTAGGCGCCCGAATGTAGCTTCACAGTTCATTTTAGCTTCATAGCTTAAAGACGCTCTGTTACCATCAGTCTTAAGTGGCAATTCCACTTTTCCAATTAGACTGTGGGAACGCACCAGACAAATGGACTCTTATCCCCCAAGCCATAATCTCAGCCTAACCATCACGGCTGGCGCAGCGAACAGCCCAGAAGCTCTCCCTGTTGTTGGGCGGCAGAGCCAAAGCCCGCCCCTTCCACCCCTGGTACGTGTGCAAGTTGCACGTTGGAAAGTGGACTCAGCTAATTCGAACTCATCTTGAAGAGTTCTAACGCCCGCCCCTGCCGAGGAGAAAAAACCTAGACCCAGTACACCAGGCCTGTCTTCAGCACCATCGGAAAGGGGGCACCCTCCTTCTTTGCCCCTTCATGCAAGCACGCCACCTCATCAAAACCAACGTGCCAGTACGGCGTCGCCCACATCGTAGTAGAAAAAGCAATAGGTGGCGTATCAGGAGACCTGAATTCAAGGCCTGATTCCATTGTGGGACCTTGGACGAGTCACCTCGTCCTGCCGGGGGTCAGTTTCCGTGTCCAGGAAGCGGGCAGGTACAAACAGGACCTAGCAGGGCTTTCGGGAGAGGGCGGTGAGGTGATGCCCGCAGAAGCACCGTGCACACACACACAAGGTCAGCAGCAGCCTGGTGGGTGGCCAAAGCCTGGCCTGGAGACTCGGAGGGATGTGCACCTACTGTGCGTTATTTATTCCACGTCAACGTGGCGCTTCACTTCTGCAGCCCCACCAAGGCCCCGTTTCTTAAGCTACGAGGCGGAGACAGGCGCCCTTGTCCTTCATGTCTGCACAGTCTGCCGCAAAGACACAGTGGCATTTTGTCTGGGAGAGAACTTGAAGAACAAATGCCACGTGAATATATTATTGTCGTTGTTGTCGTCAATATTATCATTTAATTACATCGTTCAAATATGTGTTTGGTGCATCCTCGGCATACAGTGACATACCCCGGATCGAGGCACGAAGTAGGGACCGAGATAAATGTCGCCCTGGCAATGAGCAGTACAAAATGCAGTCACCTCCGGGGGACAGACTATAGGAGAGAAAGACTCCCTTCTCCTCCTCCTTCTCCTCCTCCTCCTCCTCCTCCCCCTCCCCCTCCTCCTCCTCCTCCTCCTCCTCCTTCTCTTCGGCATCCAGCTCATTTCTGTCCCCTGACCCCCTGTATCCCCTTCGCCTGTGGCTAGAGTGTGACATCATGTCCCCCTCTTGCACACACAGCCACAAACGGTTTCCTCGGAGGTCCGTAGTTAGCTCTCCTTTCCTCCTGCTTTCGGAATCTGATACACCCATGACGTCTTCAATGTATTTCCTGATTTCTCAAAGCCCTCCTCACCTTGCCCCTCGATGGCAAATGTGAGTTTTCCACCCAACACAGAGAGGGGAAAAGAAGTCAGTAAAGGGATGTCTCAGATAAAATGGCTTCCCCAAGCCCTTGAAAGTGTCTTTGTTGCAGGGCAAGACAGACCTAGGTCATACTGCAGTCTAAGGGACCCCGAGGGAAGGCACCGAGGCCGGGGCACCCAGCTGCTCCGCCTGAGGGGACTTCCTTCCCTGGAGCCCTGCGTCCCCTCCCCGCCAGCCACAGACCCCTCCGTGTGCTGAGGCCACCTGGACCTCCAGCCACAGGGCCCCGAGGCCTTGAGCACATTTGGTCTCCCCGCTCAGCGTCCCCACTTTGACGGTGCGCTCTGAAAAACAACTCCTTCCCAAAGGAACTTTCTGGAGGGAGAACCCTTTTTTTTTAAAGGGTGAGGGCCTCCAGGCTGTTGCGGGGAACGAGCCGGGTGAGGAGCTGAGTAGGGAGAGAAGGAGCACCCCTCTTGTAGGCAGGGAGGGCGGCCGCTCCCTGGGAGATGCCCGGGTCCCCTGGGAGCTAAGACGGAAACGTTCTCCGTCTCGGGGTGGCTGGGGGCAGCCCAGCAGGGGCTGGGGCTGGGGGAGACCTCGGGGCCGGGCATCTCCGCATGAGCTAGTGTTCACGTTCATGTACGAGTCAGCGTCTGTGACAGACCCTGCCCCTGTGGCCGTCCCCCGGCCTTCCCCATTAGCCAGGGTCAGCGGCCCCCCATGGAGAGGATGACCAGCCAATTTTAAAAGTCTCAGGCAGGCCACAGTGCTCTCCCATCCTCCCAGCCCAGGGGGCCCACGGACCAGGTCAGGGGACACAGCCCCACCGTGCTGTCTGGGAGGCAGGAGCCACGAGAACCTGGCGTGATTTCCAGCCTCCCGAATCTGGCCGGAGCCGCAGGTGCAGAGCAAGATGAGCTGGGGGCGATGGGAGCCCATTCGAGCTCGGGCTTCCAGAGGCCCGGGGCTCCGTTCTCCCCACGTCCAGCTGCGGGGTGGACAGCCCAGAGCAGCCTGAGGGACAGCAGGAGACACAAAGCCCGTGCATCCCCGTCGCCCCAGCTGACGTCCAGACAGGAGTGAGGCTCTCCTGGAGACCCAGGCCCCTGCAGGCCGACCCACCGGCTGAGCACAGGCCCACAAAGAGCCCCGCCCATGAGGCCAAGCAGAGACTGACCCCGGGCAGCAGCGCCACCCTGCTGACCTGCTGACCCGTGGACTGCTGAGCCCTAAACAGTGAGTGTTGTTTTAAGCCACTGGGCTGAAGGGCAGTCTGTCACACAATAGTGGATGATGCACACAAAAATACTTCTTGAAGTGTGTCTCTGTAAAGGACATACTTTGTCTCACGGGTAAGGCCGCTCCCGTCCTCCGTCTTCTCCTAACCCTGCTGACTGGTCAGCATTCAGCTCTGTCCTCCTCCCCCTTGGGCAGTCCCAGGCAGGGGTCAGCAGGGAGCCGACAGCGGGCGCCCTGTCACTCTGGACAGCCAGGACCTGGGCAGCAGGCTGCTCGCCCAGCCCGGGAGAGCCAAGGCGGCCTGGCCCCATGATGCGGCACACACCGTGCCAGGTGAAACGCGCTTCGCCCTTGACTCACCTGGTTTCAAGGTCAAACTCAAACCCATCAGGAGAGACAAAAGCGCTAACCAGTGAGCAACTTGCCTCTGTCCTTTTCATGGAGATTACAGGTGTGTGACCCTCCCCTGCACAAAAAGCTGTTGCTATGGGAACCATATCAGATGCCAACTTGACAACGGGTGACATTCAAACCAAGAGGGACAGGGACCTGACCCCCCTGACACATACACACACGCACACACGCACACCCTTGAGTGTCGGGCAGTAGGCACAAAAGACTGCTCATTCCTTTACCTAAATCGCTCTTCATGTCCATTAAGTGACAGTGACAAAGACATGACTGCCATTACAGTCTCCTACTGGGGCGGACACATAACATCAGGAAGGACAGGTGTCATCATTCTAGGCCCCCTCCTCCCTCCACCCTGTCGCAGTGCCATCGCCTTCATCGTGAACACCGGGACCAGGTGGGCACGGGGACAGCCCCCTACAACGAACGGACAAAGGAAAAGGCAAATAGCCATTTCCCCAAAGACGGGTCTGGAGATTTACCCCGTCACCCAACCTAACCTCGCCAGGCATTGCCACAGCGACCCCCGCGGCCTACGGCTGCGCCCTGCGCTCCGTGTTCATGGGCCCGGGAGCCGAGGGTGATGTCTGCATGGGGGGGGTGCAGGGGGAGGAAGCGGGAGGGGAATATTAGTGACATCTGGAGATGGTAGGCAATGCCTCTTCCTGTGCCCTTCAGGAAGGTGTATCGGGCCCAGCACACCCACGTCCGTCTCCCCGGTTCCGCCAGCTGTGGCTGCGTTTGCTCTTCCAGACTGGTGGGGCTGGCAGAGCAGGGCCCAGGCTCCGGTGTGACCTCTGGGGGCCCACTCACTTGTTTCTATTTTATTCTAACATTAAAAAAAAGAACGAGAATGTAAAAATAACGAATTAAGCCTGGGCTATGCTCATCTTCCCATCCACACGGTTATAACATGTAACTGGCCCTATTTTCCCGTGGGAGAGGAGACCCGGGAAGACCGTGTGCCGGGTGCACCAGGCCACGCCACGGACTGGCCGCCGAGCCTGAGGTTGCCTCTCTGGCCCTTTGCCGAGAAGCCCTGCCCAGCCCGGGCGTGGCAGGTCTGGTCCCCGGCTGGGACCTGGAGAACCAAGGTGCTGGTGCATCTCTGGGCCGCCGCAGGGCGACTGGGAACAATCGACTTGTCCTCTTTGGACTCCTGGGATCCCGGGTGTGCCAGTGTCCCCGCAGCTTGCCCTTCCACGAGGGACTGGATCTCTCCGGGCATTCTGGGAAATGTGGATGACGACAGCCCCACCTCACAGGGCTGGTGTGTGAGGCTGGGCGAGGGAGACCCACAGCACCCAGCCCGGGACCCGGCACCTATAAATTCCCGGGGCCCTTGAAGCATGTCAGCCCCTGCTCTGTGCAGGACGCACGGCCAAGGCTCTCGCCCATTTGGAAAGCCGGTCTTGGGAAGGGACCAGGGGTGGGAAGTCTTTCCACTCTAGCAAAGGCCTGGAAGTCCCATAATGGCTCCACAGGTCCCAGGAGGTCACTGCAGGGGGGGAAAAGGGAACCCCGCGCACCCCCATGGCCCGCCCCCGTGGGGCGGCTGCCTGGACGCTCGCGGGTCTCTCTGCCCACCGCCTTGTAATCTCTACATAACCTTTGCAAGGCGCCTGCCTATTTCACCCTCCCAGGCGAGCGCTCCCATTTTTTTTTTGTCATTCCAATTTCATTTCCCGGGCTGTGTGGACTGCGGGCTCAGCAGTCGCTCCCGTCTGAAGTGACTCCTGGGACCTCCTCGCTGTTCTATATGCAAATGGCCTTGCACCTGGGCAGCCGAGCGGGCGCGCAGACAGTTTAGTTATGCAAATCTGATTGATCGCGACCATATTGCGGGAGGGCGCGCACAGGCCTGGGACACGGGCAGCGATATTTCACTGGCTAAATTCCCGAAGAAGGGGGGAAGAATTAAATGCCAGGCATTCTGATGCATATTTCCTTCCCACCCCTGTAGAGCAATAGTGTTTATTTCTGAATGTGTTCGACACTCGGGTTAGACACTGCTAATGCAATTTTTTGCGCGTGGGGTGGGTTATTGCTGAATTAACAGAAGCCTTGTTTTCGGTGCAAAAAGCCCGTCGCTGTGATGTCACCAGCACAATAGGTCTGTCACTCGATTTGAAGTAATTACCCAGGCAAACGCAGGAAAGGCAGTGTTAAAAAAATAATTAGGTCCTTCGGCCTCGAAATGTTCACCCAAGTGGAGGGAGTAGCGTAAGTTACTCCGGCTTCATTCTCTGCTACGACAAAAGGTAAAAGAAACCACAGGAGTGCTGATTACATATTGTCATCTTTTGTCATAAACGTTTGTCTATTTACCAAACTCGGGGTTTGCAGAGGAAAGACGGGGCGGCAGCAGCAGCAGCAGCTGGGAGGGGGGAAATTTTTCTAACTCAAATCTACTTAAAATCATAAATTCCTCATCAGACGCGCTGCGCTCGTGCGTGCTGCAGTCTGCAGCCCTGGAGGCTGGAGGAGCCTGCCTCGTCTTGCTTTCCCGCACCCTCCTTATCGATTCACGATCGCGGATAAACAAGGCGCACCTACAGGGCTACTGGACACGCGGAAGGGGAGGAAAAGATACTTTTGTTGATGTCTTCCCCTGCCACCACCCTCCACCCACAGATCAAAATTTACAATACATTCATGTTCTGTGGAAGAGGGGAAGGGGGTGAGAGGGAAGTGGGGAGAAAGAGCAAATTGCACACAGTGTGTCCGTCGTTACAAACGGGGCGAAGCCAGGTTTCGAATGCGGGGACTCCCTGAGAGGAGAGGCCGGCACATGCGCAGCTGGATCCGGGACCTGGACTCCTCGTACAGAGCGACACTCAGGTCAAAGTTAGCAAATGCGCGCTTTCGCTCACCCATGGATGTCAATTGTATTACCCTTGACTGGCGACCTCGGGCGACATTAAGGTGCATGTGGGTGTCCTCCCTGAGCTCTGCCGATGTCCTCGAGTGGACACATCCCGTGCACACAGACAGTCGCACAAGACGCCTGTGTCTGGCTGCAAAGGAAAGGAACAGGAGGCTGAAAGAAGCGCCTATGGCCAGGTTTTGTCCTTGGCGCAAAAACACAGGTCCTTTGTTGGACCCTAGTGGCTGCTTTCTCCCTGCCTGGTATGCACACGCACACACGCACACCCATGCACACGTGTGTGTACATACATGCACTTGTCTTTACACGCATGCATGTGCATGATGTGTGTTCCCAACACATGTGTGGTGCCCACATATGCACATGTGTGTGGGTGCACACGCATGCACATGTGTGTCCACTAACACACAACCCGTTTCTTCTTTAACGGCCATCTGATGGCAAAGCCCAGCCAGAGGGTCAAGCAGGAAGAGCCTGAGAAAGGTCAAGTTTAATCTCTCCCCACCATGGCCCCGTGCCCCCTCCCACCGCTCCCTAACAAAAGGGCTCGGCGCGGTGACTGACAGAATTCTTAATTGTATCCACTCATTCATGACAATTTGATTAAAATATTACGCCAAAGTCTCACCCCCTGTTTGCTTCGATCCTCCAAATCTAATTTTGAATTTTCAGAAAGGAGATTACCTCCGCAAGCATGACTGGGATGCTATTAACTTCTACTTAATCTTTATTACTGATGTGAATTTAACATATGTACGGCTTCGCTCTGCCCCTGTTGCGGGCCTCTCGGAAGTAACGCCTAGGCGGTGCGCGGGCGGAAGGCGCCAATGTTCCCTCCGTGGTTCTGTCGGAGTCCGGCGCTGCGCTGGCTGGTCCATGCGAGAGGGAGGGAGGCGCTGACCAGGACACGGACCCCACGCTCCGCCCGGCCCTAGGCCCGCCTTCCGGCAGCACAAACCAGGCCCCGATCGGAGCTTGAGGTTTTGCAAATTCGGAGGAGGTGTGAGGCTGGCTGCCCTGGCTTCCGCATGGAGGGCAGCTAGCAGACCCCAAGCAGCACTGGAGGGGCTGCCGAGGAAGAGGCGGGGGGTCCAGAGTCCTCCACGCGGTGCGACCTCGGCCAGCCCCCTGCTCAGAGCCGCGCTGCGGCAGAGCGCGCCCTGTGTCTCCAGCCTCAGAGGAAAAGCACGTCAACAAAGAAACAGAAAAAGAGGAAAACGCACTGATTGACGTTGAGGCTTTGTGTTTGAAAGGGGTTCTCTTTGTTTCCATTTGTTTCTGTTTATCTCTTTCCTGAATGGTTTTTCCTCACCCCATGGAGGTATGTGTGGGAATATAACCAAGGTCTGTCTAAGCACAGAAAAGTCTGGAATCCTAGTAGCAATTGCTCCACCCTGGGGTTGGCGGGTAGGAGACGGAGATGACACAGAAGCGAGGAAAGCTCCTTCCGGGATGTTTCTTACCTCTGCTAGGGGCTGACCTGTGTCCCCTACAAATCCCTGTGTTGGAGTCCCTACCCCCAGTGCCTCGGAAGGTGGCCTTATTTGGAAATAGGGTCGTTGCTGAGCGAAGTCAGATCAGTCAAACTGAAGCAGGGTGGCTCCTAATTCTACATGACCGATGTCCTTGTAAGATGCAGAAACTTGGGCACAGACATGCACACGGGAACCCCCTGTGACAGCGGAGTGACGCTGCCACAAGCCCAGGAACCAGCAGCAGGCGGAAGAGGATCCTTCGGCAGGCCCTTCCCTGGGGGCTCCAGAGGCAGCACGGCCCTGCTCACACCCTGACCTTCCAGTCGCTGCCTCCAGAGCCGGGAGACACGGAATGTCTGCTGTTGAAGCTCCTCGGTTAGCACTACTTTGTCACGACAGCCCTGGAAAACCAATACACTATCCACTGTTACATTGTCTGAGTCAGGTATTAGAGTACTGCTCTTGAGATCTTTAAAAATAAATGTTATCCTCTTTGATTCTCATTCATTACATCTGTCTTGGAGTGTATTGTGCCCAAATCTGAAAGCCTCCACTGGGTGGGGGGTGGGGGGCGGGGGGAGCCGGGGCACAGCATTTGTTCCTGGGGCCGGAACTGGTGCCTCTGGTCCGCCTCTGACCAGCAGGGTGAAATGGATCCGTGATGCACCTCCCCCGGAACTGTGTTTCCTCCTGAAAACAGGAATCCAAGCCTGACCGTGCCTTCCCTGGGTGGCCGAGGTGGGTAGAGGGCCACACAGGCCACCCAGAGTCCCCTACCCATTTACAGTATTAACATTTCATTCCCTGCTTCCATGAAACTCCACTAAGCACTTGCTGGATGCCAGACCCTGCAGGCACGAGGGGCTCAGAAAAGCCTCAGACCCCCCTGTGCCCATGAAGAGCTCATAGTTAGGAATCAGTGTGCAATCAGCAGGCAAGAGAGAGCATAAGCCTCCGCAGGCATCAGCACAGAGCTAGGTGGGGGCTCCACGGAGAGAAGGGGACCCTCTCACCAGGAGGGTCAGGGGGCTTCGTGGAGGAGAGCGTACTTGGAGGAGAGGTGTTGTCAGTGGGGAGCAGGGGTGCGTCCAGTCAAAGCGGGGACAGTGGAGAGGGGAGGGGAGACAAGTCGGTGCAGCGCCTGACAACAGAGATGCTTGAGGCCGGGGGGTTGGGACACGGGGCCCAGGAGGCAGAGACCTGGCCTGGCTCCATCGCTGTCAGATCCTCGGTCCTCGGACAGCACTTGGCACACAGTCAGGCTTCAGTAAACACTTGCGGGGAGAATGGATGGATGAATGAGTGAGTGAGTGAGTGACATTGTAGAATCGGGATTTCAAGGGGTGCTGTTGGAGTGACAAGCGGGGGGCTAACCCCCCCCCCACCTGTGAGTCTTTGGAAAGGGAGCTGCTCCATCCTGAGCCCTTGGAAGAGTTTGGTGTCCATTCTGGTCATGGAAAATAACAGGTCGGCACCTAAATCAAGTAATTGGGAGAGAATTTGATCAAGAGGCTCCTTAGAGATTTATGGGCACAGAAGCCAAGAGGGACAGTGGCTGGACTCTGGACTTAGACGTGGGAGCGAGTTCCGGAAGGGGTGACACAGTGGAGGGTGCAGCTCCGGCAACACGAGACAGGGAGGGTGGCCAGAGGGACCACCACCTGTGAGCTGCAACCTTCAGGCGGCACAGCGGGCCGGCCACGCCCAGGAGGGAGCCGGAGAAACCCTCGCCTCCTTCCTGTCCCCTCCAGGGCTCCCAGTGACCAGACCCAACCGGGGCTGGAGGGCAGGGGGAGCCCTCGATCAAGCTCACAGTGATGTTCCTGCAGGCTGGTTGCTGGGGCTCTGACCAGGGGAGATGGGCAGATGGGGATCTGGATTGGCACAGGGAAGACAGAGATTGAAACTTGGGAGTGACATTTGTGCATTTAGACAAATAACTTTGACACAGAAGTAAAAAAAAAAAACAGATCACTATGTTACAGGATAGTAATCGGCAAGGGGGAGATGTAAGTACTTAGGATCCAATCACAAAGAAAGTGAGGAGACGAAATGGGCCAATCAGCACCTGTCTAATGCGGGCTCTGACTTCCTGGCACACACAGAAACCCACTCAGTATTTTTGATTAAAGGAACATGTGTCCATTCCTATGAACAGAGTAGAATTTAATCAGTGGCATTCCCCAAACGCATCATGGGTCCTGTAACTTAATAGGAAACTGCTCCCCAATCCTCAAATACATTGTGGCAGATTTGTCCCTCGATATCACTCTTCTGCCCTCCTCACAGGTGGGCTCATGGCTCTCATGCCAAAGACCACGTTTCCCCGCTTCCCTTGCAGCTAGGTGTGGCCATGTGACGAAGTCCAGGACCCATGGGAATGAAAGTGAGACTGCGACCTCTAGGTCCTGCCTTTAGGAAGAAGGCGGTTTGTGCCCTGTCCTTTGCCACTGGCCGGCACGTGCCAGTGGAGGGCAGAGCAACAAAACCAAAGACCTTGTGTCCCCAAACCACACGGCCACCCTGCCAGCCCTGCGCCGATTCTGCCCGGCCGCAAAGAGAGAAAGGCACCTCCACATTGGATCTCCCCGAACAGAAAATGAGCTTATCCCCTAAGGAAGACCTGTGCTCTCATCGCCTCGCCCCCGGGGCTTTGCTCCGTTCCTGGCGCCTGATGAAACCATTATCCACCTTTCACGGCCTGGCTCGGGGGCCATGCTTCTTCCTATAGTGTTTTATCCATAGCTGTGTTGAGGTCTAATTTACGTACCATAAAATTCACCCACTTTAAGACAACCATTCCGAATGTTTAGTATATTTGCAGAGTTGTGCAACCATCATCGCAGTCTAATGACAGACCATTTAAAGGACAAGGTCAGCAGGGCGTGGCAGTGATGCCTCGTGCCAAGGTCAGCGGAGAATGCCTGTTGGAAGGGGGTGTGTCAATTCGTATCAAAGTTCCACTCCATTCCTGAGAAAATGAAACTTTTTCAAACTGAGAAGTTCTGCTAAAATAAGGAGTTATATGCTCTCAGTTGTCCCTTTCAGAATTCACTATCGCTGGGAACGGAAAAGACTCTAAATCCTGCCAAACCCAGAAATATTTGCCTAAATATGTCGCTGCCTCCTCACGGAATATTAGACTGTCGCTGACAATAATAGTTATCCTGTTACCAAGGTCTACCGTAAAGGTTTCTAGAAGATAAGGCTGGGGCAACATTGACGGTATAGTGTTACAAGGAAAGTAGGATGCCGCATTCCGCAGAACAGACTAGAAGGCTACATTCAAACCCGAAAATAACCAGAGAGGATATAGAATTTTGAGTATGGGTTTTTGGCCTCAATTTCTATCTATGGATTCAGTAGGCTGCTACTTAAATCCCGTCGTGGGCCACACACCCAAGGCTGCGTGGTGCCCGCCGAGTGCCTGTCCCCGAGGGCCAGGCCCCAGTCCCACCAACCCTGGGCCCACCCCTCCCCTCCCGGGTAACCCAGGGTTTCAGCGGGTGCAGCCATGTTTTGCTGCTAGAGAGCTGTGAACCGTAACTGGCCAGAATGCTGCAGGAAGAAACTAAAAGGGGTTGCTGATGGGGTGCAGTGCTACACAAAGAGTGGAAGCCGGGCACGGGCACACACCCTCACACCCCCACATGTCCAGTGCCCGCGGAAGGATGCTCTTCGTGCATGGCATTCAGGCTCAGGGTTCCGTGCAAGGTAGGTCGGACGGGTGGTGGCCGCTCATCGGTCAGTGCATCGGCTCCTTCTCTCGTCAACGGAGGGACGAGCCAGCATACATTTCCAGCCGCTGGGCTCCACCTGCGTTGTGTCAGGCCTGAGCGCGAGCAGCGGAGGCCTGGCCTCCTTGTGCACCGAGAAGAGAACACAGGCCCCCCATAAGCACCCCCCAGTGCCGGTCCTGAGACAGGCCCGCCTGGGTGACGGCCACTGTGACACCACCACACACGAGGTTCAGGCCCCACAGCAGTTGCCGAGACCAGGGAGAGCCTGGCCAGGCCCTGTGGGCGAGCCACTGAGGCAGGGTGGCGTCCGACCCGCCCTGCGACGTTCCCCGAGACCCACGGCCCCTTCCAACTCGGCCACCAGGAGCTACTTTCTGCACGGCCTCAGGGAAGGAGGAGGACAGCTTGGAAAAGAATCCCCCCGGGTGTTGAAGGAGGGAGTGTGCCATGATGAAAATGAGATGCTGGCCGTGCTCGCGTTTCCCGACATTCGTTCGATTTTCCGCAAAGTATATATTGGGACCCGGCGCGTTCTCAAGGCCCTGAATAGGTTTGAAGGCGAGACGGTCCCTTTCTCGTGGCTCCCGACACTTGCTCTCTCTTCCCGCCCCCACCCCCCCCATCCTTCCTCGACGCTCCCTGAGCAGCTGTTAGGTTTGCTGCGTGTGGTACCAGGGTCCCTGGGTGTGAACAGAGGGCCGAGCAGGCCTTCTAGAAAAACAGGAAGTCAGGTGCGCCAAGAGGATGCAACGGCTCCAGAGGAGATGGAAGGAGACCGAACAGTGAAACCAGAAGCTGGTCCTGGGGTCCCCCCGGCTCCTCCCTCGGCATTTGAGTCCAAGTCACCGATCATTTCAAACCCGTACCAAGCAGCCTTGTAGCCACCTCGCAGGCTGGAGCTGTTAGCCAGCAGCAACACCTGCTGGACAGGAACAAGCAGCCCGGTGGGATTTGGGCTGGCCTTGAACAGGTTTCGCGGGAAGGCGTTCTCATGCTTCGAGAGGAGTGCGTGCGTGCAAGGGTTTGGGTTTGAGACCGTGGGGCAAGCCCGGCCCCTCACTCAGAGGCGGGGGGCTGGCGCTCCTCGGTTTGGAGACTCATCCAGTTCTGTGTGCCGGTCACCCTCCCACCCCTCCGTGCATGTCTCCCTGCCCTTTAGCATGTACAGGATGTCATCTCATGTTCCCTGTCCCCGACATTCAGCATTCCGTGTCCCTGAGGCCGGGCAGGGCTGGGCAGGGCTGGGCCAGCCCATGGAGGCAGGCAACCCCCGCTGCAGGACCACACCTGCGAATGTCATCTTTGGGGGCTTTGTCTGGGCTCCGAGGAGCGAACCACGCAGAGGGAAAACCGAAGGGAGGAACCCGAGAGCTGAAGAGACACCAGAAGGAAGACTAGAATTTCCCATCGTTGCTCCACTGAACCGAACAAGATAAGAGCCCCAATAGGCCCACCTGGGGCTCGGAGTGAAGGCGAACTCCGTCCCGTTCAGAGCCATTTGCAGAAGAAACGGCCTGCGGTCTGTGGGGTGCAATTCCCCAAAGAAGGAAAGAACTCTGCGAGCAGAAGCTGGCTTGCTCCCCGTCCTGCGGATCACGCACCGCGCACCCACCCACGTGCCGCACGGTGGCAGATGCCCGAGCCACCACAGAGGTCCCTGCTTCAGCAAAGCTTCTGTGCCAGTGGCTGGGGTGGGCAACCTGTCAATCAATGGGGAAATGCTGCAAAAGTAACCACACACAGAGGTGCCTTCCTTCCTTCCTTCCTTCCTTCCTTCCTTCCTTCCTTCCTTCCTTCCTTCGTCTCTCCCTTCCTTCCTTCCTTCTTTCCTTCCTTCCTTCTTTCCTTCCTTCCTTCTTTCCTTCCTTCCTTCCTTCCTTCCTTCCCTCCTTCCTTTCTCCCTCCCTTCCTTCCTGCATTTTATTTTGATCTGGCTGCTTGGAAGCCGGGGGCAGGCGCTACACACTATAAACCAGTTCTCACAGGTATAACTTGGCCTCCCTTGGCCCAGCGCTCAGTCCTCCCAGTTCCTGCTCTCCTCTTCTCCCAATCACACCTGGGGTTCTGAAGAGGGGCCAGGGCTGGCCCTTGGCAGGGGCATCCCCTGGGGCCGTTCCTTCTGGTTTCGTCCCTGGACGTTCTGCCACCATCCCTGGTCCCACCTGAGGCTGAGACACCCACGGTCTCTCTTGGCTGTGTCAGATCCTGGTGCCCCCGTTCTGCTGCCTCAGCACCCCCGGGCTCTTTCTGGGCCTCCCGAACCTTCCCTGGGGCCCCATCTTGTCCCCTTCCCCCAGTCATCTCCCTGCCCTGTATGTGCTGGTGCCCCTCAGAGCCCAGCTCACCCCCTCTCTCTGCTCCCTCTCTTCAGCCCACACGTCCCGGGGCCCACAGTTTGCCTGGCCCTCAGCCGGCCACCGATCAGATACCGCCCCCAAAACAGAAGCTGGAATAGAGACCCCACTCTGCCCTCCATGCCAGGCAGCAAGTGCATCTGGTACTCGCAGGCCTAGCAGGCAGCCCGGACCCCTGTCCCTGGGGCAGGCCGCAGCCCCCCCCCCCGCCGGGCCTGCTCACCGGCACCCGTCCCCTGCTGGGGTCCCTCCGGGTGGGTGGGGGAGACCCTGCATGCCCCTTTCCAGAGCTGGGTTCCCCCTGTGGCAGGGGGGAAGGCTCCTGACAAAGCAGGAGCACCCCCAAAGGAGGGAACATTGTGCGGGAAGAATCTTACACTTTCTGTTAGCCTGCGAAACCACTGAAGTCCACCTCAGAGGGCAAATCCGGACTTGCTGGCCTTGGCCTGTCTTATCCGCATCTCACGGGCTTACTTTTTGGTTTTAGTTACACGAGGGAGGCCGGAGGGTGCCGTCATCGTCTCTGCCACACTTGCGCCTTCTCGTGCTCTGAGCGGCTCCTGCAACCACCCCGTCACGAGGAGGTGACCGAGAAGCGCCTGGAAGATTCAGGGTGTCTGGGGCGGGGAGGGAGCTGTGAGGTGCACAGAGGGGCCAGAGGGGTGGTGGGAGGTTTGCGGGCGGGAGGGGAGGTCTGGGCCCCTCCACAGCTTGCCCATCGAGGCAGCGTAGCCCGGTGGTTTACCCTGGGGACCCTGGGGTCAAACCCCAGCTCAGGCACCAGCGAGATGGGTGACTTGGGCATGACACTGGGCTGCCCCATCCCACGAAGTCCCTGGGAGGTGCAAGTGCATCAGCCGGAGGGGACAGTGCCTGGCCACTAGGCAAGGGGCTGACTGGAGGTGGGGTGAGGAAGGGAGGGTCCCTAAACAGGTCCCCGCCTGGGGTGTCTGAGTAGATGTGGAGCCACCCAAGACCTGTTGGGGGGATGTGTTCCTGACCTTCAAGAGCAGTTCAGGACCCACCCTTACCGTGGGGGAAGGGAGGTCATCCCCCCCATCATGTCTGCCAAGCACTCACTCCCTGAAGCCCGCCCGCATGACCACCCCCTTGCCCAGTGGCTTCCGGTGGGACTCGGCCAACAGGAGGCCCGGCAGACTGCAGTGGGCAGTGACTCTGTCTTCTGCCCATGGCCCGGCCGAAGGACCAGCTCTCCCCCCCACCCGGCCCCCGTTTCCGGGCATCGCCCCTCCTTGTCCCTTCAGGCTTGCGGGGGGTAAGGGCGCCTCCATCCCATGCTTCCCCGCACTTCTGTAAATGGTTCCTGCATCCGTCTCTCCTCAGCGACCCCCCGTGATGGCAGCATCTTGTCCTGGAATGCCCCCCCCCCGCCCCCCCACACACCCCTGTCCTCTCTCCTGGAGCGCCTTGCTGTCCAACAGCATCCGACCGGGGGCTCTGAGTCCGGGAAGCGAGACGGCTCAAAGGGGCAGGGGAGAGGCGCGGCAGAAAGAAAGAGGGGCCACGTCCCCAAGCCTGGGGACCCCCACCGCAGCTCTGCAGGAGGGGGACCTGGAGGCTGAGAGAGGAGACGGAACAGCCCCCCCGGGGCTGCCGGGCCTGGGGGCCACCACGGCCGTGAGGTGTAAGGAAGCCCCGAGAGAGCTCGGGCCGGGAGAGGGGCCCCGAGGCTCGCAGGGGGTCTGAGGCAGAAGGGCCTCCGGGTTGGGTGATGGGGGCAGGGGTTAGGGAAACTTGACATTCAACTTAGAATGAGAAGCGGGAAGTGGCCTCTGGGACTCCCACGCAGGGCCGCAGCCCCGAGGACGGAGACCTCTCCCTCGGGAAGAGACAAATGTCCTCCCAGAGCAAGACAGGCGTCGGGCCAGTCCCTGGGCAGCGAGCGCTTCGAAGACCTAAGGGAGCTGCCCTGAGGGGCGGCGGGTCCTCGGGAAGGGCGTCCTGGAGTCCGCAGCAAGGGCGACCGTGACCCTCGGCACAAGCGCCAGCCCCGGGCGGGTCTTCCCTCGCCTCCTGCTGCCTGGACACAGCGCAGGGCGGAGCTTCCTGCCCTGGGCCCTGGCCTCCCTCCGCCCCACCCCTCCCTCAGCCCCGCCCCTCCCTCAGCCCCTCTCCTTGGTGCTCACCCCTTCCCTCTGTTCCCCCCCCCCCCCCCCCCCCCCCCCCCCCCCCGCCTGTCTCAGTTATCACTCTCAACCCCCACCTCCCTGCTCCGCCTCGGGAACAGTGCCCCAGCCGTTGGCCTCTACCTCCCTCTCTCTGAGAGTCTCACCTTCCCCCACCCCCCGCACAGCCCCCCCCCCCAGACCCCCCCTCCCACCAAGCTGCCCCCAGACCCCCGAACAAAAGGCTGGACCTACCAGCCCCGTCCTGTTTGTACGCGCCACGTCTGAGCCCGCGCAGGCGCAGCTGCCCCCGCAGAAGGACCCGTGTCCCGCCCTGTCCCTGGACGGATCCGCCCATTACACGTACTGGATGTTGATACCTCTTATTGTAGTACATAAAGGTTAGTATTAAAATGAAAGATTGTTGCAGTTCAGTATCCTTGCTCCTTCTTCTTTTTTTAAAAGCTAACCAAAGCCATTGGTACAAGGACTCCTCGTACATCCTTCTGATTATCTATGGACGTTGCCTCATGAGAGGCGGTTTTAAAGATTTTACTGACCTCCTGTATTCCCTGGGCAGGGAAGGGGCACGAGACCACCAGCCTGAGCTGCAGGCCGGGATGCTGGGGCCCTCCCCCACCCCCCAGCCCCACCCCCCGCCGCCGAGCGATTAGACAGTGCCCTTATAAGCATATTTATGGAACAGGAGCAATGACTCGCGCCCGGCAGCTTGGAGTCTCGCACGCGCTGTATCTACCTTATTTGCAGGATTAGAAGCCATTAATGCCTAGAATTGTTCTCTGGAGCATAAGTGGCAACAGCTGTAGCTATCTGCTCGCTGTCTTTCCACTCGGGCTCCCCTGCACGCGGGACGCATGAACACACACAGGCGGGTGGGCACCGCCTACCCCGTGCCGGCTGGAGCCGAGACAGAGCCTGTCACCTCGGACAGACAGACAGACGGATGGTGCCCCGCCCGTCACCCGGAGGCTCCTCCTGCTTCCTGTCCCTCCGGCCTGCTCTTGTGCAGGGACAGGTGGGAAGAGAGAGCCCCCCCCGGCCCCCGCCCCCAGTTCCACTCTCACAGTGGCATTTACCGCTCCGGCCTCGTCAAGGGCCGAGCATCCGGGAGCCAGCACCCAGCCTCTCCCAGCCTCAGGCTCCTCCTGGGAAACCAGGGACTGCGTGGGTCATCTCACGAGGTCTTTCTTCAGGCCCTTCAAGCACAAGGGAAACTCGCAAACAGACAAAAAGCGGCCTCGGTTGGCGGAACCAAGCTTTGCCAAAACCCAGAGTGCCGATGGGTGAGAGAAAAATTATGGACTTCGGCTAACACAGTTCCTCAATGACCGCTGTGGGTCAATGACCCTGTGTAGGTTTTTGATTGGGGAATTAAAAGACTAGAACAAACAGGGCTTATGATCCCACCATCCAGATAACCCTTGTTAGGTATAGATACAGGGTTGGAGGGATGGACAAACGGACAGAGAGGTGGACGGGAAGCATGGTGCCACGTACCTTAAAATTTTCAACTAGTACAGAAAGGAATTCAGGAAAATGCAAAAATCTCTCACTCCTTTCCGACTCTTTACCTCCCTCTAAAGCTCCACTTCGCTAACAGTTGCCTGTGTATCTCACCAGGAAAACAACACTTTTACACTGATACCAGCATCCATACTAACATATGCTTCCTCAAAAGGGAAACATAATATATTTGGCTTTCTGCAGCATTTTTCAAACATACAGAAAATAATATAACAGACATCCATGTATATACCATCCAGATTCAAGATATGTTTGCCTTGCAATTTTATCGGCTGCAGATCCAGGGAAGAAAGGAAGGAAGGGAAGAAGGGAAGGGGGGAGGGAGGGGAGCAGGGGGGAGGAGGGGACAAAGGACGGGGAGAGTGAATATCGAAGGTACGGGTAAAAGCCCCGAGTCCCACCCTGTCCCCTCTACAGAAGTGGCCACTCTCCTGAGGTTCGGTGTGCGTGGCTCCCGTGTACAGTTCTATAATTTTACTACATAGTTTTATACCCATAAAATACACTGTGGTTTTCTGTATATGTATTTGATATCGCATGAATAGAATGATACTGAATATATCTTCCTAGAATTTGCTTTTCTTAATCAACATATTTGTAATCATTGATCCATGTCGACTCAGATAAATCGAGGAAATTCATTTCAATTTCTCCCTGGTTTCCCATCGAATGACTAAACACAGTTCGTTAGCTCATTCATTCTTCCACGGATAGCCACAGACAATCAGAGTGTACCCCACCTTGTTTTTGTTTTTGTTTTTATTTCTTTTGCAATCCCAAACAAAATAACTGTTAGAAGGCTTTCCTGCAATCGTCTGCATCTGCCTTATTTTCTGATCGTCTGGAGAGGATTGTGCTGAGTGGCTATTCCACAATCCATTTAGCCAGCCCCCTGTTGCTGGTCATTTAGGTTTTTATTCTTTAAGGTTGTTTAAGCATTTTGTTCTTACGGACAAGGCCCCAGGGAGTAACTACATCCATTTCTTGGTGTCCTCCTGAAATGACATCTTTAGGGAAAGTTCCTAACAAACAGCCCTGGCTGGTGTGGCTCAGTGGATTGAGCGTGGGCCGATAAAACAAAAGGTCACCAGTTTGATTCCCAGTCAGGGCACATGCTTAGGTGGCAGGCCAGGTCCCCAGGAGGGGGCACACAAGAGGCAACCACACATGGATGTTTCTTTCCCACTCTTTCTCCCTCCCTTCCCTTTTCTCTAAAAGTAAATAAAATCTTTTTAAAATTTTTTCTAGCACACAAAGACCTGGGTCGATGAACATATACATTCAAAATTCCGACAGAGCTAACAAAATTACTCTAAAAAGTTGGCATTGAATCCCCACCAGTGGGTGGTGAGTGAGGGACTGTTACTCCGCAGCCTCACCAATGGGGTGCTGCCAACCTGGTGGGTGCGAGTGGCTTCCCCCGCGATGTCCACGTCCTGTCTGGTCGCTTGTTTCCACGCCCCACCGCCCTCAACAACTCAGAAAACATCAGCACCGTTACTGCCGCGTGGAGCCCTCAGCTCCTTAAAGACGGTCACCCCCACCCGAGGGCCTCCCGCCAGGAACTGGAGGGGCGGAACTATCTAGAGGTGTCCGACTCTTAGATTCCATAAGTGTCATCCCCACTAAACGCCACCAAGGTCTTAGCAGAAACAGGACTGGGAAGGGTCTTTGCTCAAGAAGCCTCGCTTTGCCACGACGGCCGCCGGCACCGCAAACGCAGCACTTAACCGGATACTTGAAAACAGAAGCAGGGGGGTAGAAAAAAAAAAAAAAAAAAGGCAACACAACCGCGTTTTTCCAACCAATCAAAATCAAATTACACCTGAGCAACATAATTGGAGTTTAATGAGTAGTTTTATGTTTTGCTAATCAAATCACCATATTGATGGGGTTTATCAGCAGAAATACAATGTTAATTACGAAGCAATGGTAAAAAATTAATGCGGCTCCGAACGCTGCACTCCACGTTGTGCACGGAACGGACCCCGGGAGCCGTCGGGAGCTGGTCATCCCTCCTCCGGACGAGTCAGCGGCCGCCAGGGTGCAGGTGCTCTGGCGGGGCCGTGTTGAGGTGCCATTCGCAGCCCAACGCGGTTCAAGGGCCGGGTGTCGTCGGTGGGCGCTAACGGGAAGCATCTGAAAGTGAGCGGACTGCATCCCCGGGCCCCCACGGGGGGGCGGCAGGGAGATAAAGCCCCACCAAATCCCTTCTCTTTGGTACTCAGGGTGGTAGGGAGCCACCAGCCGACAGCGAGAACCAGCCCAAAGCCAAAAAGAGTTAATTAAATAAACTCAGAGGTTAAAGGCCGACTGGATTCACACTCTGTCGTCCTAAAGAAATCTAAAAAAAATGGCCTCTTTTTGAAAAGACCTGATCCCATGAGGAATGACTGTGTCGGTTTGGCCAGTAAGAAGTGGCTGGACTGGGGGCCTGGGTGCGGCTCAGAGGTTTTTGAAGAAACTGGTTAAGTTGGGTCATGCATGGGAATAATCAGGTGCCTCCCCTTCCTCCTGGGGCAGCAAAAAACAGCCTCCCCGGTATGGCAATGTCCCACGAGAGAAGGGCTGAGGGACCTCGCCCCTGGGCGTCGGCCCTGTCCCCTGCCGTTATTTTCTCTTCTGAGCTTTGACTGAGGGAACCTCAGCACACGTGGAAAGAAGGAAAGCTGGTTAAGTGCACAAATAAAATAAAGTTCATTGAAACTTCTGAGATGTTTTTCTCTCAACACTCCACCACATTCTTTGCTCGTTTTCTGCAAAATGCACGGCCCACCTTCCGCCCCGGGGACCAGGAACACTTCCATGAGGAATTGCGTGCTCGCACAGGGCTTTGTGTCACTGAGCTGGCTCACGCCTGCTGGCCCCTGCCAACCTCACAGCAAACCTAGGAGGTGGCTACTGTCACCCCTATCTTAGTGTTGTGGAAACTGAGGCTCAGCAAGTTAGGCAACTTACCTGGAGAGCCAGCAGGTGGCACACCTGGTGAGCAGCAGACTCGGAACCTCAACCGCGGCCGCGAGCTCCGGGGCAGGGGAAGTGTTTCCTCACCTGTGGTTCTAGGACTCGGGGTGCCATGGAATGAATGGCTCACAAGGTGAAGCCCACTGAACCCCACCATGGACGACCTCCACCCCGAGGTTGACCCGAGGTCCCGGCCCTCCATCGCACTGCTCCTCCTGACCACGCTGGGACTCCAGCCTATGCTGATCTGCTGCAAAGCTTTACCTTTCGCTGTTGGTCATTTTATTTATTTATTTTTTTTTTTTTTTGCTTTACCACGCTGCCTCCTCCAGGTGCAGGCTGCACGGCGTGAGTGAGTTTTGGCTGGGCCGTCCACAGCCCCGGGGGCTGGCCAGCTGTGGGACCCGGCTTATCGCCTCGCCTCTCTGGGTCCTCCCTTTCTCTCCCCATCCAGCCTTACCCCATTGCCTCCCACTGGCCCAGCCCACCTGGAATCCAGAGGACAAATACTCCTGGGAAGTGTCGCTCCCTGCAAGGCAGAGCAGGGCAGAGGACGGCAGGGGGCGCTTCCAAGAGCAAACTGACACGGGTGTTTATTTATTTATTTTTTATCTGCAGCATCTGGGTGTGCCTGGCACCTGGCAGGTGTCCTGAGTGTATTCATGGGACACAATTATGTGCTAAATGTCTCTGCAAATGGTAGCAATGACGTATTGTATGTGTGTTGTGTCTTGCAAATTTTTTGAGGTTGGAATCATGCATAATGTGTCTGCAGTTGACCCCAGAGAGTCCCACCTTCCGGTGTGCGCCCTTGGGAAGCCCCCGGCACCGAAGTGTGGAGAGAACCTATCGGTAAATCCCTTCCAACCCACAGGATGCAGCAAAGTGGTGGGAAGCCCACTCCGTACTTACGTTCCACTGGTGAAGGTTCTCGCAGGCTCACGCTGCCGATGATCCTGGCTGGCTTGAGGGAGCAAGCAGTCGTGTGGAAGAAGTCCACATTTCAAGGCACTGAAGGAAGCTTCTGGAAGCTGAGGACAGCCTTTGGGAGCTGAGGGAGCCTCCAGCTGACTGCCCAAGAAGCCAGGGTCCCCAGTCCTACTGATGCAAGGAGATGAACTCTGCCTGAGTCCCCACCTGAGGACACAGGGCAGCCCCCACCTTGACTGGAGCCCAGGACAGCCTGCACAGAGGACCCCGGCCAGTAAGCTGGCCCTGGACGCCAGCCCCAGGGAAAGCACGCTACCATAACTATAGGCCGGCTGAAGTTGCCCATGCGTAATGACGGGCTGTCGCACGGCAGCTCAGCACTAAGGCAAATCATCAGGCAAAGGAGGGGAGGGCAGCGAACGCTACTGAATGAGGGTCCTGCCTCGGAGCCATCAGATCCCACTGTTGCCCCCTCCCACCCCAACCCCCGCCGGGGCAGATCCTTAAGCAGCAGCTCTCAAGTTGACTGGTTAGAGGTGTGGCCACGTGGCCAAGATCCAGTCAAAGCAAGGGAAGCAAAGGTTGCAGGGGCCCATACAAAGCCTACGGCCCTGGGTGATTCTCTGCCCGCTCTCTCTCTCTCCGTCCCCTGACTGAGTGGGAGGATGCCGAGCCCCTGGCAGGGGTGCCCAACCTTTGGGCGTCTCTGGGCCACACTGAAAGAAGAGTTCTCTGGGGCCACACTTTACATACATTGTAACATGAAATTACAAAAAAAAACAAACCTCATAATGTGTTAAGTAAACGTACAGGCTTGTGTTGGGCCGCGTTCACCGCCATCCTGGGCTGCTGCGTGCAGCCCCCGGGCCGCAGGTCGGCCACCCCGCCCCAGAGGAAGCAGGGCTGAGATGGAAAGAGCCCGAATCAGACTCACGGCAAGAAAGGCCACCCGACACACCCTCCTTAGGGTGTGACCTAAGTCGGAGACAGACGCCCACGGTGCTGAGCCGCCAAGAGTTTGGAGTGCATCTGTTACAGCTGCTACTGTGTCCTTAACTAAGACCAACAGGAAGGTAAATCGTCTGATCCGAGCACTCACTACGTACTAGGCACTCTGCCCCACACTTTACGTCCATTATCTCCCGCAGTCATCTGGTCAACCTTACAACATGGGCTTTATTCTTCCACCGACGCTCTGGGAGGTTCAGTAACCTGCCCCTCGTGTGACTAATAAGTAACCGAGGCAGCATCAGAAGCAGGACTGCCCGACCCCGAAGCTAAAGGCATCTCCAGAGACGAACAGCACAGGTGCCAAGGGTGAGGCGGGGGAGAGGTGCCTCAGGACATCAAAGCAGAAACAAATCACGTCGGATCAAAAGGACCCACAAACGCTGCAGGAGGAGCGAGCCTTTGAGACGGTCTTTGAAAGAAGAGCAGAATTGAACCGATTAAAGCGATCGGTGTGCGTCCAGCAGAGGAAAGGGCCCAAGCACGTGGACAGAACTTGGAAAGGGCGGGACCTAGGTGGAGGAGCGGCGGGGGCCCAGGGTGTCGGGAGTCGTGGGTGCAACAGGAGACACGGAAGTGCGGGCCTGAAGATGGGGTCTGCGTTTAAATCATGGAGAATCTTGGACACCCAAAAACAAATAAACGGAGGCATTTATACTTACAATAGTCAAGGGTTTTGAGTGGAGGAGTTAAATAATCGTAGCCGTATATCAGAAGCCTAACTGAACACAATCTCACGTAAGCGCAAACACTCTCTTCCTCACAAAAGAATTCGTATCATTACAGGAGAGTTGCCCATGATTCGGGGGGGCAGAGCCACACACACTGTGAGCACACACAGGCATGTGCTCCCGTGTGTGCGACAGGGATGCACACACAGACACGGCCTGTGCCGAGGGGGTGCTCCGCCCTCGGCTGGGGAGGCCGCCAGTGCCCACGGGGTGGACGGTGCCCTCAGCCAGCGCCCACGGGGTGGACGGCGGCAGCCTGCCCCCCGAAACGCCGCCCGTCTCTTGTACATTTCACAAGAGGGGCAGGCGTCTCCTTTGCATTTCCAGCCCCTGTCATCTCTTCAGCCACGTGAAAGATTTTCTCTTCGTGAACAGGAGACCTGTTAGGCCACCCGTGACCACGACAGCGTCCACAATTTCAGGCCTGAGAGGCGCTGAGCCCACCGGCGACCGGGGGAAGCTGGGGAGGGGGCTGTCAGGGGGCTGCGGCCGGCGGAGTCCCGCTGAGTCCACAGACCGGGGTGGGCCCTGCCGTGGCCTCGGGGGTGGGGAGAGGACCCCGACAGCCCCTACCAGAGGGAGTCGGGAGCAGCTGGGCATACCTGCACACAGCTGCGGTAGGGATGACCCCGCTCGGGGTCCCACAGGGACAATATCCGGAGTTTACGGAGCCCCACGTAAATTGCTGTGACCCGGCCTGTCGGTCCTCCACCCTCCCCGCTCCTCTGCTCGAGTCCAGCACGTGAGCAGGGAGACAGGATCGGAGTTGGCCCCGCAAAGGCTGTGGCACAGAAAGGACGATAAAACCCAGAGGTGCGGGTTCCAATCCTGCTTAGGCTGCTCCACGGCTCCCGAGACACGTGAAAGGAACTCGGTGAATAATGGCTGCTATGAGCCATCGGCCCTTTGCTTCGTGAACACTGCACGTCCAGGTGGCGCTGCTGAGACATGGGTGGCGTGGGCCAGCCTTTCGGGGGCCGGGGGCCTTTGAGCAGTGTGATCTGCCTTCACAATTTGGATGCAGACCGAGGATCAAGTCCACAATTGGCAACCAATACACCCGCATTTTCTCCCCACTTTGTATCTGCTGCAAATGAGGTAAGAAATCTTCGAGGCCCTCGTTGGGTTGCCAGGGAAAAACGAGCCACAGGCTGAGCTTGAGGGCATAGCCCAGAAACCACCCTGCGTGGTGACGCTGGCCCTGCGTGGTGACATCGGCCTGGTCCCCGATCCCCCTGGGTACAGCTGTTGAGATAACAAAAACCCCTAACACCTCCTCAACTTCGTCCCCACCCAAAAGATGTCTGCCAGGACGTCCCGGGATTTCGGTGAAGTTCCTTGAGGACCCCTGCACGGGACCACCAGCCTGTGACTCTCCTCGAAGAACCAGGCCCCTGGACCCCAAGAGAGGAAAGGAGATGGCTTTGTGCTCACCAGGGGCCCAGGCGGCCTCATGGAGATTCCAATCCCGACTCCGCCGTTTGCTACGTGGAATGACTTGGGGGTGTTCCTACAGCTTTCTGAGCCCCCAAGCCCCTCTTCAGGGAAAGGGGCAACAAGCCCAGCCCGAGGGCTCGAGGAGGAGGTGGGAGGAGACCGAGCCGGACCCCCTGTCGTCCAGGGCTGCCCCCCCCCCCAGACAGGAGCTCCTTTGTTCTCCAGCCGGGGTCTCAGAGGCTCGGACCTGGAGGGGGCGGGGGAGGAGGCAATGCCTCTGCCCTTCTGGCCAGGCCAGGCGTGCAGGTGCGGGTGCTCAGGTGAACCTTGGAAAGGGAGCAAAAAGGCACTCACGAGTCCCGGGGACTTCTCCACACGTCACCCACCCAGTCGCCTGTCCTCGCTGGCAAAACATTCCTGTCCTTCCCTTTCAGGATGGCACTTGCCAAAGGACATCAGAATGTTGCCTTTTAGTACACCCAAGGCCTGGAGGATGCCGGCCGGGCGGAGAGGCCCGGGTCCTCCCCGGGGGCTCCTCTCTGCGTTAACAAAGGGGAGTCGGGCTTTGTGAGGAGGTTCCGGCCGTTAATCCCGGCCCGAGCTGCAGGGTGGGCCGGCCCTTGGGGCGTCGGAATACATTTTAAGGATCATTGCAAATTTGATTGCCATCAATAAAATTGCAAACGATATAATTATATTTGTTTGCTTATGTCTAAATAGGTGCCCGTGTGGACCGTGAGTATGCTAATGTAAGCAAACACACATGCGTGTAACGTATCTGTGCTTTAGGATCCACGGAGATTCAGACCTACACGGCACACGAATGCCCTTAATATAACTTGCAAAAATAATCTACTTCTTCTGCGCTATACCAGAAAAAAAATCAAATTTAAGCACGAAGGCACTGAAAAAAGCTACATGTATCATTCACCTGATTTCAATTGTGCCTCCCTTTGAACCTCAGCCAAATCATTTTGTACATTAAAAATTGGTCAGGGATGATAAGATTCCATTTTCACGGTTGGCAATGCAGAACCAGGGAAAGAATACAATTACAGACCCCTGAGTAAACTCCGCGAATGGCAACTTGATGTAAATGATCAAGTGTCGACAAAGGGGCCGGAGGAGGGAGGGCTCCGAGCGGGAGAGAGCGGAGCCCCGGCAGACAGCAGGGACAGACGGACGGACGGAAGGGGACAGGCGGGCGGAAAGAGCGAGGGTCGGAGCCGCCACCTGGTCGACGTGTTAGGGAGCTGAGTCACGGGGTCACAAGAGTGCAGGTGTCCTTTAAAGCGCCCACCTTGGGCCAGTCCGAGGGGGCAAAGATCTGGCAGCCAAATGTATGTACAGACGCCGCCCCCTTACCCGTGGGCGTGTGTTCAAAGACCCCCAGCGGATGCCTGAAACTGCGGACCGTGTCAGCCCCTATCCCTGCCACATTTCTTTCCCGTCCATACACACACACCTTTTCTCACTTAGAGGAAGCACTTGACCCCTCCCGGTGGCGGGTCTCAACTGCCAGCGTCACTACTCGTACGCTGTGGGGCCATTGTTAAGTAACAGAAGGGTGACTCGAACACAGGCACGGTGGCGTGTGACAGCCGACCTGATAACCTGGACGGCTACTGGTGACTGACGGCAGGACAGGCACACACAGCTTGGAGGTGCTGGACAACGGGGTGACTCGGTCAGGGCAAGGCAGGACGGGGCAGAGCAGCGCAGACCTGAAAACTCGGGAGCTGCTTATTTCTGGAATTTTCCATGTGATCCTTTCGGATGAAGGCTGACTGCCGGTAACTGAAACCTCAGAAAGTGGAGTCACAGATAAGGACCGGGGGACTTGGGCTCACTGCCCAAACACTGACTGAGCACCCACTGGGTGCGCGCCCACGCGTGGGGGGAGCGGGACTGGCCCCAGGCAGCTCGGCCGTCCTGCAGGGCCGCCCCTGGGGACAGGCACGGGAGAAGCCCACACAGACACTCCACTGGCAGCAGAGGCTTCCCTGCGGGTGGACGCGTGCACGTGAATTCTTCCTGAGAGAGCAAAACACAGTCAGCTCCTCGACCCCTCCTGCTGCCCCCCCAAATCAGAGGGACAGCAGATGACGTACCAGGGAAGGGACAAGACAGCCCCCGCCAGCTCTGAGGCCACCCCCGGGGGGGACATCATGCTTCAGGGCAAACGGAGAGCCTGGAGGAAGGGTCCACACGAGAGGCTGCAGGAAGAACCGGGATTGCTCCTCTTGAGACTCCACGTGTCAGGGCCGTGGCATCTAGTGTCAACACGTGAAGGGCTGCCCTGGCTGGCATAGCTCAGTGGATTGAGCACAGGCTTCGAACCAAAGTGTCGCAGGTTCGATTCCCAGTCAGGGCACATGCCTGGGTTGCAGGCCATGACCCCCAGCAACCGCACACTGATGCTTTTCCCTCTCTCTCTTTCTCCCTCCCTTCCCTCTCTAAATAAATAAATAAATGGTTTTTAAAAAAAATTTTTTTTAAATTTAAAAAAAACACAAAGGGCTGCCGAGAGTTGGGGCTGGGTCCATTCAGCTCCTGGTGGGTGCTGGACATCACCCCCGGGACTAGCGGACGAAATGACCGGCACGGGTTTTTCTGTGCATCGTCACAGAGGCGTGTTTGTTTAGCGTTCAACCGAGCTGCTTTGTGTGGGCATGAGCTCCCCGTCTCTGCAGGTATGACAGCAGGCTGGCCAGCCGCTCGTTTGGAGCATGGTGGGGAGCACGTCTGCACTGGAACGGGAGAGAGGCTGGCCGGTTCTTGAGAGGTGCTGAAGAGGGAGACCTCTCGTGAGAATCCAGTGAGTATCAGCCGCGGAGGAGGAGGAGACTGTGACATCAAAACCGTCCGTTCTCCTGCCTCTGCTCTGGTCACCGTCTCTCACGTCCCGTGCCATCCTACCTCATGACACAGGGCCACACAGCAAAACCTGTGCGGCCTCTTGTCTTGCCCCCCCCCCCCGTGTCCCCTCCTGGGCATGTGCCGTCACTCTCTGATTCCACAATACCGCTACCTACGTGGCAGGCGCTCGCCTGGGCTCAGAAGGGGCAAAGGTGCACAAGGCACTTGAAATCTCTGGGGTTTGCGTGGTCTGTTGACGCTGGATGTGAGGTGCTCGTGCGTGTACCCAGGTGTGAGCTGTGAGGGCAAGGTGGCAGGCATGCTCCCACCCCACCCGCCTGCAAGCTCACGAGCGCTCACGAGGGACCTTGGATGTCACGCGGAATCTGGAGCGCAGCAAAGACGGGCTTCACCAGACCGAAGGCGAAGGGGTACCTTCGAGCCTCCCTCCCACCCCACCGGTCATGGGTGCTGGCTGTCACGGTGATGACAGACGGGAGGGTGGCAGGATGAGGCGGCCGGAGCTGAAATGCCGGCAGACGATGAGGTTTCACCTTATGAAAGGCGGTGTCCCTGTGCGTCCTTGTCGAGCCAGGCTGGGATGTCCCAGGGCTGCTCCTGGGGTGCTGGGCCATCGAGTCAAGGCTCTGAGCTTCTGGACACCACGTTGGTTTCTGTGTTCTTGCCATTCAAATGGGGATTCGGGGAACTGGAGGGGTTTTTCCGCTGCAGAGTCCAGGACTCTGGCGGGGCCTTTTCGTCTTTCTGGCATGGCCACGGGAGAGCCAGCCCCTCGTCCTCTGACACAGAAATGCAGAGGAGTCCCCACCGGGCCGCTCCCGGCGGCATCTCTGAGAACGCCTCATCCAGTCGACCTGAACTGTCTGTGGCTGTCCCACCACCAGCAGGTTCCAGCACTTTCCCTGGGCTTCCTCCGTCCTTGGACTCCCGAGAGCGTGGCTGGGAGAAGGGTCAGCTCAGCCAGTGGCCGGACGTGGGAAGAGTCGGGAGAAGGGCAGGAGGCTGGAAGACAAGGTTCTTACCTTGTGCCGCAGCGGGCCTGCAGGCTCTGGTTTGGAGAACAGGGTGTGTTGACAAGGTCACTTTTGAGGTCTCGTCTTACTAAGGGGACCTCAAACCTCACCCTCCACCATCATCATCTTTCTCTGAAGTCTCCTGTAACACCCCGGTGGCAGACTTGCCAGGGGAGCATGGCTGCTGAACAGAATTAAAGTAGGATTCTCCGCCCTGGCTGGCACAGCTCAGTGGATTGAGCACGGGCTGTGAACCAAAGCATCGCAGGTTCGATTCCCAGCCAGGGCACATGCCTGGGTTGCAGGCCACGGCCCCCAGCAACCACACATGGATGTTTCTCTCTCTTTCTCCCTCCCTTCCCTCTCTAAAAATAAATAAATAAAATCTTTAAAAAAATGGATTCTCCTTCTTCCCCGCTGTTGCTTCGGGGCCATCCCAGAGCCAACTGGGGTGGTGGGGCAACCTGCAAAACAGAGTCTTCCCAGCCCAGCCCGCTGCCCCGGTATCTGGCCGCCTCTCCCGCAGAGGAGCCCTGAATTGTCCCACAGAAAGCTCACTCGCGAGGCAGGTGGGAGGGGCCACACCTGGAAACAGTGCATGGAGTCGTGAAGACGGGGATGACCAGGGATGGGGACCCTGGGGACTGAGGACTGTGTCCTTGGAGGGGCCCGAAAGAACAAGCAGTTTCCAGGAGAGAGAACACACATCTCCCTACTGTCCCATCATCATTCAAAAGCTGAGAGCAAGACTGATTTTTCCAATTTATTTTAGAATTATCAGCCGAACTGATTAAAGCAGCGATCAACTCCGCTTGTTCTTTGTGCAGCGTCCTCGTTTCGCATCTCCAACGCGTCTTCGCGTGCAGCCTGCATAAATTATTGAAACGTTATTTTATTTATCCATCCCCCTGTGACAGAAATAGGTTTTCTGAAAGCAGATCTTTCCCTAATCAGTTTTGTTTTCCTTGGTTTTGCTTCCAAACAGCTCGGTGGATTGGAGGCTGACAGATGTAGCACGGAGCTGCCTCCTTAGGGTGCGGCCGAGCCGCGGGGGGAGGTGAGGAGAGCGGTCTGGGTGCCAGAGACGCTGCCCACACGTTCCTGGGGCCTGGGCCGTGAGCGACGTCCGAAATGTGTCCCCACCACGTGCAAGGTGGAGAGGGCGGAAGGAGGCGATGGGCTGTGAACCGTAGCCTTCACCTGATCAGGGTTCGGGGCAGGTGGGCCTCACCTCACGCACTCCTCCCCTGGGCTAAGGACCTTCATCCAGCCTCCAGACAGCGGCTCATGCGCAGTGGGGAGCCGGGAGGGAGCCAGGTCGCCGTGTGACCAGAGACAGCGGTGGGTTTCTGTCTTCCACGAAACTGACCCAGAGTTCACCGCCGCTGCCCATCGCAGCCACACCAGGCAGCCATCTGAGAAGAGCGCCTTGCACAGCGAGGCATATGGGACGGGTGGGGTCTGCGGCATCTTGCAGGGAGTGTGCGTTTGGTTGAGGGCGTGTGGTCGATGTGGAGCCATGTGTTCGCCAAGAGAGGAAACGCGAAGATGTGAAACCCAGGTGTGGCCGAGGGCATCCGGGGTCAGGTTCCCTTTAAAGCAGAATCTGTGACCAGGATCCCGACCCCGGTCACAAGATTCGCTGGGACAGACCGCTCTTTCGGGAAGATCCCTCGTGGAGGGAGGCTGCGGGACGGGGAGGGAAGGAGCTAACAAGCGTGCCGTCTCAGGGTCAAGTCCTGGCTCTGACCGGCTCCACGGGGGGCTGTTGGGAACCCCTGGAACCTAAACACACCCATAGGGTTGTCCCCACCTGAAACAGGAGTGTGACTCCGTCACCCCTGGACCAGCCATTCATCAGCTACCCACTGCCCACCAACCAAGGTCGTCCTTCCGAAAAGGGGGGCGACTGGGAGCTGCCAGCAGCTGCGGACACGGGGAAAGGCGACCTGAGTGGGGCACCCGCTCACCCACTCCAGACCCTCCCCACCCCCCGCAGGCAGTTGACACACGGCAGATTGTGATGGCGACCACCATTGACCGAGCGCCTACACAGCCGCATTCCACTAGCTGTCCCTCGCAGCGATCCCACACGGAGAGCAAAATCCCCAGCAACAGGAACATCGGGGGGTCTCCAAGAGACGGGGGAGGGGCGGTCCACAGGTGAGCAGCTGGTGAATGACCGACCAGCCAAGTTGCCAGCGCCGTGTGCATTTGACCCCGGGTGACTGGGCATCGGGGTCTGCTCTTCTCACTGTGTTCCCGGCCCCACTGCATCAGGGCAACTGCCACGTCACAGGATGTGTGTTTGCAGACCCCTCTCCCCGCTCACCGGGGCCCCACTGTAAACAAAGGCTCCCTCTCCCCACCCCCTCCTCCTTTCTTTTGCGTGTATTTTCATTGCCACCAAGTCCTGGGCGCGCCCTGAGCCCAGCACTCGCTGGGCCCCTGTGGTCGATGACATTGCCTGTCCCACTTTCCCTGTAAGAGGTGGTTTCCAGCCACTCTCTGCCATCAGACTGCCACCGCCGTTGGCACCAGGCTCGGCCTCATGACCCGCTTTGCTAGTGGAATGTGAGCGACGGGACGGGCGCTCTGGGGTGGAAGGTAAATAATGGGGTGAAATGGGAAGGCCTGGCCAGCCTGGGCGGCGGGAGGTGCCAGCGAGGCCGAGACCTGCAGGCCTCCGACCTGACTGAATGACAGTGATGCAGGCCCCGGTGCAAAGGCCTGTGCCGTGCAGCCCGATGTCCTCAAGGATCAGAGGCAAGGCCTGTGTCGTGAGCGGAACCGTGGAGGCCAGACTGGACTGTGGCCGGAACCGCAGCGCCCCGTACGCCACCTTAAGGATTTGGGCCTTGCTTTTGAAGCAGTACCATGTGATCTGTCTTCCATGTGGAATCGACTAAACAAAATAAACTGATGAACAAAACAGAAACAGAGGCCTGGACACGTGGAGCAGACAGACAGCTGTTGGGAGTGTGGGGGGTGGGGGGAGACTGGGTGCAAGAAGGTGAGGGGGTCGGCCGGAGAGCACGCGGGCGTGCCTGACCCCTGGACACAGACAGCGGCGCCGAGACGGCCGGAGGGAAGCGGGGGTGCGGGGTGGGTGGAGGCGGGCAAAGGAGGGAAAACTGGGGACACCCGTCATAGTGTCCACAATAAAAATAAAGTTAAAAAAAGAACCCGACTGGCGTAGCTCAATGGATTGAGCGCGGGCTGCGAACCAAAGTGTCGCAGGTTCGATTCCCAGTCAGGGCACATGCCTGGGTTGCAGGCCACAGCCCCCAGCAACCGCACATTGATCTCTCTCTCTCTCTCTCCCCCCTTCCTCCCTTCCCTCTCTAAAAATAAATAAATAAAATCTTAAAAAAAAAAAGAAAGGAAGGAAAGTAACATGAAATAAAGCAACAGGGACACAGGGCAGGCTCTGCTTCTGGGCCCTTCCATGAACAGCTGGGCGGCTTGGGTGGGCCCAGTGACCCCTCCAAGCTTCTACAGTGCAGGATGCAGGGGCTTTCCCCCTTTTCAAGGTTCCCTGTGTCCGGCTCTGTGTGGACTCTAGACCTGGGCAGAGGACACCCCGTAGCGAGACGCAGGTTTCCCGAGCCTCGGCTTCGACAGGATTGGCCTGAAGAGTGGGTGCTGGGCACGTTCCCCAGCGCTCCCCGCATACCGCATTTCCAGCCTCAGTCGATAAACAAATGGGAAACCAATTTGGTTAATCTTCTCCGAACAAAAGAAGAACCCAGAAATCGCTTAACAAAAAGGAAACAGGCCTGTTTATAATCAGCCCGAGACAACGGCCCGTAATGTGCTGTGTGCCCTCCTAACTAATTTCTTTAAAATTTTTAATTTGAAGCGCAGAAAAATAACTATTTTTAAAAACGTGCAATTGCACGACTAATTCCATGTTAATGCAGCTCAACATCTGGGGCTTTTCACATCTGATAGAGTTAAAATATTACCAAATTAAAGCGCAGAATTAATTTGTTTTGACTTATTAATACTGGCGAGCCATTAAAGTTTATTTTTCCCCATTTCGTGATTTTTTTTTTCCGGTCATTAAATAGCTCTGCACTGTCCCTCAGTGGTTCGGGAATGCCGGTAATCCCCTTCAGCACCTTGCCACTCACGCCACGTACCATCACTCATAAATAACACGCTCTGCTCCCTTTTCGCTGAACAGAGTCCACGGCCGTAAAATATCACCATCATTTTTCCCTGCGACTCCGGCCCCAGCAGCTCCAGCTCTGAATTTCCCTTTACTTAGAACGCCCGATGTCGGCACGAACCCGGCGCCATCGCCACCACAAACAGACGTCCCTTGCCGTCAGCTGCCTTTCTCCCTTGAACCCCCAGTGTGACATCAGGGTCCTTCCCGAATCCGTCTCCCTGACTGCCCTTGGTTCTGATTATCGTCACCTGCACAACCATTGATTAATTGGTGTTATTACCAATAAACCAGCGTGCGTGCAGCAGGTCTTATGCATAAAGCTCCATGTTCTAGCCTTGGGAGAGGGGTGGGGGGTGTCACAGGGGTCCACATGTCCTGCTGTCCTGCCAGAGTTCACCATCCACGACAGGCCATCGTTGGGACCCTCGAGATTCTGAGTTGAAGCAGAGGGAAGCACACGGCCCCCCAAACTTTGCTCACCAACACGTCACTCTTCAGAACTGGGGGGACCCCAGAGTGTAAAGGCTGAGTGCTGGTTATCCCCCTACTGCTCCTCGTCGCCCTGGTCCTCAGGCTCCCCAGCCATATGCCTGGACCACAGCAGTCTCTGCCTCGTTTGGGAGCGAGGCTAAGCCCTGGGTGGCCGAGTGGCCCAATGAGAGTACGCATCGAAAGTACCAATGCAGTAAACACACTGTCGGTATTTCTGGGATGGATAAACACACGTTTTCAAATCACCCCTTGCTGGGACGAGCTTGTAAAGGAAATGTCCAGCTTCCGTATCAAGGAAGCTTACGTGATGCTGAAATGATCGGTAATTTTATCAAATTATTAGTTATCATAAATTTCAGGGGGTTCATCCATGGGGCTAGAACAGCCACTCATAGGCTGCATGTTAACCACGTCTTGTGCTGACGTCACAACAGGAGAAAACACACACACACGTTCTTTGTAAACTGTGAAGTGCTGCCCTAGGCTCAGCGGAGCGCGGTCCCAGCATCTGAGCCGCCGGACAAGGCTTCTGTTGCTCCTGGGACCTCGTGACTTTTGATCCAAACACACAATCCCTCACGAGCACAAGAATTCCCTCCCGATTTCCATAACACGTCACGGCCGAAGATACTATTTCGTCCAAAGTTTCCTTAAAATGTAGTCAGCTTGCCTTGGTTAAAAAAAAAAAAAAAAATCAAATGAGCTGTGGGAAAATTCAGTGCTCAGATCTACGGGGAATTCGTCCCTGGCATTTCCACAACCCAGCTGTCTGGCTACTGAATGGAACCCTAGAATAAATAAATAAATAAACTAACAAACGGCAGAGCAAACACTCGAGTTCTGTGGTATTTACAGAAAGAAAAGACAATACAGACCGGAGATAAGCTCTCTCACGAATGAGTTTACCTAAAGAGCCTTGACTAAAAGCCTTCTAGCATTTCAAGAATTTACAAAGTGACTTTTACCAACTCAAAATCATAGCAGATGAGGAAAGACACGAGATTTTTCCAGTACCATTATTTCAGAAAAGTCCATTTTTTTTTTTCACAGTAATTTAGGAAACAGTCCATGACTCAAAATTTTCCAGGTTCCTTTCTTTCCTTTTTTTCCCTTTTCTGGACATTCTGCAATGGGCTGCCATAGGCTCAGAGCGAAAAGGGCATTTTGTAAGAACAATTAGCAAGAAACAAAAGTGGGGTTCAATTTGCCACTTAATTCTGCATCACTGGAACGAAAAGAAAAGAAGGGTTGTGGAGGTCTGTGGCAGCGACTGCTAATAAATATTCAAAATCTATTTTCCCTTCCCTCCTCACTAACAAAACCCCTATATTTTGGCAGGTAGCAATTTTCCAACTCACAAAAAAAAAAAAAAAACCCCGCACGTTTCCCATTTTCCCTTGCAATGGTGTGGCTCAGGATATAGAGGTGGAAAAGGTAGGATGGGGTTTTCTGGAACATTCTATACAGGGAGCTTACTCAGCTGGGAGGTATGTCCTGGAAGCCTTGCCCCTGGTGACATGGACTGAAGAACTGGAGATGCAGCAGCCATCTTGGCACTATGAGGAAAATACCAAGCAAAAATTGTAAACATCCTTAAGCTGCTGAGCCCATGCTAGCAGCTGCCTCCCCCTACACCTTCTCACCAAGTGGCAAAAATAAAAAATCATGTTTGTTTAAACCCCCACGATCTGTTTGTTTGCCTCTATTGTTTGGCAGTTTCAATAGGTCCTAAGTTTCTAGCTTCCCTTTTCTCCACGGGAGACCATCGATTTCCAAATAAGGTTAATCCGGGACATTAGGAAACAAAGATCTGGGAGTGCTGAACTGGTTGTTTTATACAGTGTGTGCTTCCTCTACACCTCAGGCTCACTGAATTTCAGCCGAACACTTCTTTCTCACCCTCTGCCTGCCTGACTCCTCCCCATCTTGGTGGTCTCGGCTTGCGCACCCCACCTCCTCGGGGAGGACCTCACTTCCCCCAGCCCGTGGGGGCCGGGCCGGTGACCGGAACCCCCACTAGGGCCCGGCTCCACATCAGGACGGAGTGAGCGGCCTCCACACAGCATGTGCAGCATGACGACCAGTCCATGAGGGATTGACATACATGTTTCTTCTCCGTGTACTCTGATCTTTATGGGTTTTCCCCTTTGTAGTTGCCTCTTAAAAGTCCTCTGATTTCTGATCCCTATTTTGTATGATTTATGCTATTACGGTAGTCCCAGTTGCCCCCCTTCTGTACTCAACCTCCACACAGTTGCCCATGTCCATGGGTCCTGCTTACGTGTTCCGTCACCTGTGACCTTCACTACTCCAGAGAGTGACAGGGACACACGTTGACCAGGAGAGAGAGAAACCCCTACAGAGTGCTGAAGAGCCTCTCACTATAGCTTCGTGGGGGAAGGGAACTCACTACCATCTAACTAGACTGTAAGTTCAAAACTATTTTGACCCCCAAACTCCCCTTCTTAAGCAATATCCTGCAGAAATACTAAGATACATGTTTCTGGGAGCATTTATAAAGATGTACACCTTGGAATTATTTACAATAGAAAAATCTAGGACCCACATCAATACCCTTTAATATAGAGTAACTAAATGATGGGGGTCATATTTATGCCATGGAATATTATGCAGCAGTTACAAAGAATGAGGTGGATGTAATGTCTTGTTGGGGAAAGGCTCCTTGAACATGTTAATGAAAATATGTGGGCTGGGTTGTGCATAACGGGTTACCATCTTTGTAAAGAGCCACGTAAACATGAGCGCGTGGGTTTGTGCAAACAGGCGTGAGAGCGGCGGCGGCGGCAGCAGCGGTTGACTCCGAGCCAGCGTGAGCCGGCATGGAAAGGAGGAGGCGAAGAAGGGGTTTTAATTTCTTTCAGTAGGCTTTCCTTCCTGTTTAAATCTTACGTATTCCTGGACATTACCTGCTATTTGACCCCCTCAATAGGAAGCTTTTAATGAACAATATAAGATAATAAAAGATGAAGAAGTAAGGATGCCATAAAGCCAACGGTCACAGATTCCAAGAGAGAAAAGGGGTGAAAGTGGCCGGGGTGCTTTTCCCTTCTCTCTGTGTCTCTCACTCCTACAGACATCGGTGTAAACAGTCCTGCGAGGTAAGAAGGACAGGTTTTGTCACCTTCCCTGAAATACCAGGAGAAACGAAAAGAAACTCACAGAAGAGAAATGGCCACCTGTGGCCCCCTCGCTGGCTGGCCCTAGGGCCAGGCCTTCATGCAGCAAAGATGTGTTGAGCCCTTAACACACGACTTAAACTTTCTGAGACCCTATAAGATGGAAAAACTCACACATACATGCAATCCAGACATGAATGAAATAAAAACAAGTAGGAAAATCTCTCAGCACAGCATTTTCCACCTAGAAGCCCTTGTAACTGCGCACCACCACCAGAACCACCTGTCTCCTTGCTTGTTTCTGTTTATCTTCACCATTCTGGGATTTCACTGCGAAACGTCCAAATGTGCATCGTTTGCCCCGCTTGAACTTTTCACTCTGCTCCCCGTGACGCCACATTCTCTGACGCCAGCTCTTTCCCTGACTCTCTGCGGCCACATGCAGGGGCGAGGGAGGGCACTCCTCGCTCCCAGGTTCCAGCTCACTAATTCTCTCTCCGTCTCTGTCTAATCTCTGTGTACTCTCTCCAACTGGAAGAAATAACTCTGTCTTTCATTTCCCATATTTTCTGTGGGTAGTTTCTTGTATTTAACAAGCTTTACATGAAAGATGATATGTTGACCTTACTCTACTTGAGAATTCCAAACATGGTTGTTTTTACGTCCTTGCAGACTCATCCACAAAAGCATAAGGAGGACGGCACTGAGGCACAAGCAGTTCAGACTCTGCAGACCAGCGGCAGCCCTGCGGCTCCCCGGTTGGGTCACCTTGGGTTAACTTGACCATGCGTCTGTGTCCTTCTGACTAACAGTGAGGATGACTACAGTGCATGCTCCATGGGGTTTTCAGGGAGTCTGAGTGAGTTGATACGTAAGAACCATTTGGAGCAGTGCCTGGCACGCACAATACTCAGCCTTCAGTACATGTTAGTTATCGTCATTATTTTTATTTCCTCGGGGTTGACTTCTTGCAGGGGATGGGTGTGTTGGCTGTCTCTTATTGCACTGAATTTCTCTATGTGCTTTTTAACTTCTGTTTAAGAGTTCAAACTGCACAGAGCTTTTTCCAGGAGGCCCTCTCTGTCCGTTGGTTTTATAAATGTTACAACCCAGACCTGTGATTGCCTGACCCTAAAACAGGTCTTGCATTAGGGACCGGGGGTCCTGGAAACTCTAGACGCCACTGCTGTTACTCTGCATCACCCCGGTCTCTGGAAATGACGTTTAGACCCAGCTCTTCCGATTCACAAGCACCAGCACTCAGGGGGCGGAGCAAAGCTCCCTGAGGTGGGCCCAGGCCCACCCCCTCACCCAGCGAGGCACAGAGCCTGCACACAGTCCAGGTCCAGTTGCTATGACTGGCTAAACACGAAAAGACCACCTTGGTGATTGAAATGGGCTAAAATAGAAGACTGGTGCTAGTGGCCGGCCTAATGCTGCAACTCGCCAAGAAATAGCTACTAAAGACAGCATTCAGGTCTCAATCAGTTTGCCGTCACTACAAAGAGAAACATTGTAAACCTCCAAAACCCAGAGAGGACCGTGCAACTGAGTCCCCATCCATCCTGTCCCACCAGCATCTGTAGGGACGGGACCGTTTTGTTCAGAGCTCACCAGCCCCCTTCCCCGAGGTGGCACCCTGGTACTGCCCATCCCCCTGCCCTGTCCTGTTGGCTTTTACAATGAATTCACTGAAGAGCTTAAGTAGCAGGCAGCAGCCATTGTTTCAGCATCTACTGGGAAGTTAGCCCCGCGTGCGGCAGGGGCATTCAGAGACTGTAGCCGGTCTGTGACCACAAGGGCCCCGGGGCCTGGCTAGGAAGATCAGTCTATAAACCTCAGAAAACAAGAGGCAAAGCGTCACATAGAAGGAGGAGGAAAATGAGGCCAGTGGGGAGGAATTATAAGGAGGCGTACGTGAAAGTGATTTCAAACAAGTAGAACTATCTCAAGGCAGAGAGGCTGACACAGGGAAGCAGTGAGGCCCCCATCCCTGGAGGCATGCAAGGGAAGTCTGGACATTCTTTCATGGGAGGATTATACAAAGGAATCCGACAGACACTGGAGCAGCTGGTCCTTGTGGCTCCTGCTAATCCAGAGGCCTCCTGCGTCTGCCCCTGGCATACGGCGTTTGCAGCCTCAGACGTGATGGAACTGAATCGCACCCTCCAGCGGGGGTCATCCTCACTGCCCACGGGTCGGGCTTGCATCTGAGATGTGCTAGCGCGCTTGGCAGCCGGGGCGGGACTCCTCGGCAGGTGCTGGGCTCGCACTCACGTGACCCGCGCTTCCTGTGCCTCGGTGGGGAGCAGAGGTGCTCCTGTCGGCAGAAAAGCCCAGGTCTCCCCCGCTGTGCTCTGGCTGCACGGCCCCATGCAGAGGGGCACTCCGGTCGCAGCTAAACCGTGTGCAAACCCCACGGCTTGCAGGAGTTGTTTTACATCCCGATGACAAGACAGTACAAAGCTCTCCTGTAATTTTTTTTTTGCAGCATTAGAAGATGTTATGTGCGTTACGGCAGAACCATTTGGAAAGGCAGGAAGGCACACGGCCTGCTGCCTGGATCCGGGTGTGGGAAATGGGATGCCACAGCCCTCACTACGGCGACCGTCCCTTCCGAAGCCCGCACGTCCGTTGCTCCGACTCAACCTCAGACACCAACCCGACACACTTCTGCACGCTTGCTTCGGCCTCCTCCCCAGCCTCCCGTCAGCTCCGCGGGCTCTGTCAGCGAGAGCCGTGCTGCCCGGGCAGGTTTCAGCAACCTTGTTCACTTGCTTTTGTTCCCGTGCTGTGGTGCTCGATTGTTTTTAAGAAGGAAGAAGCGTGAAGAGCTTTGGTGCTTAATCCATGATCAGGAGAAACTCCTAGAATAGGCTAGAATAGACCGTATCCCTTTCTTCCTTCCGACACGTGCTGTCTGCCACCACCCCCGGCCACCCACACATCACTGCCACCCAAAAGGAGCAGAAACTTGTCGGGGGTGAGGGAGGGGGACCGGGTGCCTCCGCTGGCCAGGCAGGCCGAGGGGTGGCCAACCAAAGGCCTGTGTGCCACCTGGGGACGCCCTGAGTCCCCCTCCATGCGTGAAAAGTCCCCCCCACTTTGGAAAGGTTGCAAATGCCAGCACTGATGAGGGGTTTTTTTTCTTTTAAAGGGAAAAAAAAATACATATGCCTTTTCTGTGAATAGCAGAGAAAAAGAAACAAAATACCTGGGAAATATATTATTTACCAAAAAATAAAAAAATAAAAAGCTGATCCTGGTGATTCTTTTTAATTGGGTTGGAAGGGGTTACTTCATTATGCAGCAAATTAGAAAATTCATAATTTATCATTGCACCCAGTCGAAATGCCACCCAACTGAGTCGCACCCCTGTGAAAACCATCACATAGCAGCAAACTGTCAAGCCTGCTGCAGCCGACGGGCAAAATTAATATGCAAATGTATGCAAGAAATTAAAAAGCAGAATTACCCAGGCAAATGAGGTAGCTATACTTGAATTGTTAGAATTATGAATAATTACTGCGAATTTTCTGCTCCTAATATAACTTGTTTTTTGATAAACAAAGACTTAATTATCGAGATGCGCTGGAGAATTTCCGTGGCACTCATTAATCTTGCAAAAAAAACAAGTCCCCGGTGCCCAAGCCGTAATGAAGAGCGCGTGCCCTGAATCTCCAGAAAGATCACAGGCACCAGGGTGCCAGGGCTGGAGAAAAAAATGACAGTGCCAATGTCCCCTCCTGTACCCTGGAGTGTCATAACGTCTTCCAGTAACTATCAAAGGGACTTATTTATGCCAGCAGCTGAGCTATAAGTCCAATTTACGACGCCTTGAGCAGTGGAGAAATGATCTGTTGATGTGTGGTGGAAATGCCATCTTGCCGTGGCGCGCGGGTCCCCACGATACCAACGCGACGAGGACCCTGCGCTCCGGCGCTAATGGATGCCGCGTGACAGGCCGCCATGCACAAGAGGGACCGTCTTTTAGGACCGGTCTCGATGGCCCGCCATCAATCTTGGTTGTGCAGTGCGCTGGTGTCCATGGGAACGGGGGCATTATCATAATAAACACGGGCTTTAAATTTTCCCGTGGAGAACGGCAACTCCGAGGGACGGGAATGGGCGCCACCGACCCACCGGGGGCAGCTGTCCGGGTCTGCGAAGACCAAGGGCCCCCCCACCAGGCGGCAGGCAGCTGCCCCCACTCCCGGGGAAGCGGCCCCCTCCTCAGGCTGGGCACGGGGGGGGGGGGGGGGCGGAGGGGGCCGGCAAGGGGCCGTGGGGGCTGTTTCCGAAGCCCGCGGCAGCGGCGGGGCCCTGGGGGAGCCCAGCTCCTCTCCCAGAAGCCGCAGAGGGGCCCCCGCGCCCAGGCCCTCGCCGCGCACAGCCCGCCGCCGCCATCGCGCGCCTGTGATTACTGCACGCCTGGCGTCGGGGCGCCAGCGACTGAGCTCCCGTCATCCCCAGGCCGATTAGCGCCGTGATAAACCCTCACAGATCATAAGGCGAAATTACAAAACATCACTTCTGGGGCTCCGCGGCGACCGACGGGGCTCCGGGCGGCCTGCGTCGCCGCGCGCCTCCTTTCCGAATTCAAGTCCCCGCGCACCCTGAAGTCTTGACAGAGCCGTTTCACTGTGTAGGCAGATTGTCACCTTTTACACCAGAGCATCTGTCATGTTTATACCCAGGGCCGCCTCTCCCTCCTTGCTTCCTTCTCTCTCTCTCTCTCTCTCTCTCTCTCTCTCTCTCTCACACACACACACACACACACACACACACATGTGCGCCCTCATTCTGCGCCCGGTTGCACGCGAGCCCCGGGGAGCCCAGCACCCTGGCCGGGAACAAGCTCGTATATCCCGGCGTTGCACTCGCACAGAGAGCCCTCTGCAAGTCAGATAGAAGTGATGTATCTCCCCATCACTCATCCCCAGACTGTATTTTCATGCGGCACGCGGAGCAGCTTGTCTTGCGTTCTCTCACCTTCCCGGAGATTAATTCTCACCACGGGCCCGCGACAGGGGAGTGAGGGCGAGAAGCCGTCGGTGCCCAACATCCGAGAAATGAAACCGAGTCAGCGACGCCGCCGTCTCCAGCCGCCTGCCACCCGCCCACCCGCCGACGCCCGAGGGGAGTCCCTGGAGCCCACGGCCTCCACCCCCCAAGGGGCGGGGAGCGGAGGGGCGCGCCTCAGTCCTCTCCTCGGGGCAGGGGACCAAGGTGCGAAACTGAGCCGCTCCTAAGTGCCCACCGCAGGATGTGAGGGACCAGAGGGGTGCACCCCAGCTTCCTTTCACACTCGGCCACCCTTGGAGCTCTGTGGCCCCGAGCAAATCGCTTCCTGTCTCGGTGCCCGGCGTCCTCCACGGCAACGTGGGGACAGGTCGTAGCCAGAATGCGACGACAGAGTCCACACACCTCAGTGTGGCGCCAAGCGTGATGGGTAATTTGCGTTTTTATTATCGGGCGAGAACAACAAATGAGGCCTAAGCCCAGCCCACGCTCAGGGAAGGTAGAGTCCAACTGGGGTGGGACAGGGGCCAGCACCCCCAAACGTGGTGTGTTAAATGGGTAGCAACGGGTGAGGAGCTAAGCTGGGCCACCATGACCTTGGGGGTCCGTGGGGATGGAGTCACTGCAGGGGGCTGACAAACATCAGGCTACTGTCTCTCAGTCCAGCCCTACCTTGTGCTCTCCTCTCCGGGACGGAAGGCTGGAACCCTGCTCACCAACGGCTGGTCGGCTCTGCCCACTGCTCACTGCCCGGCTCAGGGAGGGAGGTGCCCGGGTTTCCTGTCTGCTTCCGGGTCCTCTGAGTGTCACCCCCAATCTGCCCCCTCCCTGCCCCCTCCTCAGCAGCAGCTGCTTCCTCTGGCAGCAGGTGAACCCGGTTTGTGCTTCCTGACACTTGTCAAACCCGCTCCCCTGTGTGCCCCAGGCTGAGGACACCAAGGTTTAGCACAGGAAGCCCCTCGTCCCAGGACCCCTCCTGTTCTGGGCGAACCGGGGTGGTGGGCCACCCACTCACCTCAGAGGTGCCGGCAGCCCACAGCACCTGTTCCTCTGCCTTCTGGGTGCTAGTGCTCCCAGCCCCCCACTCGGCTCCCCAGTCCTGGGGGGCTGCTCCCTGAGCCCACGGCACCTCAGTGCGCTCTGTCCAAGGACCCAAAAAACACCCTCATGGCTGGCAAACAGCCCTTTATTTGTAATGGTGCTGAAATACACGTAACATACAATTTACCCGCTTAGCCACATGTAAGCGTGCAGCTCGGTGGCATTCGGTCCGGTCACGCTGTTGTACAGCCGTCACTGCCCTCCATCTCCAGAACCTTTTCCTTCTGCAAACCCGAAACTCTGTCCCCAGGAAACACGAGCTCCCCCCGCCCCGGTGATCCCCTTCTACTTCCAGTCTCCACGAGTTCGGCCACCGTAGGGACCTGACACAGGTGGGGTCATGCAGACTTCGTCCCATTGTGGCTGCTGGTTTCACGGAGCGTGAAGTCCTCGGGGCTCTGCCCCGTCGTAGTGGGTGCGTGTCCACATCCCCTTCCTCTTTAAGGCCGAGCGATATCCCGCTGCGTGAACAGACCACATTTCGTGTGTCCACTCACCCGTCAGCGGTGCTTGGGTTGCTTCCCCCACCCCGTGCCTGTTTGTGAACGGTGCCCTTAGGCACAGGGGTGGACGTCTCTCCGCCCGAGTCCCTGCTTTCTTTAGGGTGTACCCCCAGGGCTGAAATTGGCCGATCACATGACAACTGGATGTTTGAGTTTCTGAGGAACCTTGGCGGGCTTCCCCACAGCACGGCACCATTTCACAGTCCCACCGGCCGTGCGCAGGGTCCCGGGTCCCCGAGCCCTCGCCCGTGCGTGTCTTCTGTTTGGCTGATCTCGCCGTGCTAACGGGTGGTGCGGCGGAAACTTCTTCACACCAAGCCTGCCATCGGGATGACTGCTGTGGTTCCGCCTCCTGCTCCTGCTCGAACCCTGGCTGGCCCAGGCTTCCTGGGCAGCTGGGACCTGACCGTGGCATTGGCGGCTGTGCAAGGCCTCCGGAGGGGCATGGAGCGGGAGGGCTGCTGGGCCGGGGCCACGAGGCAGGGAGAGGCAGGCAGGAGGAGCGGGAGGGGACCCTCACTGGGTGGGGAGGAGGGTGGGCATGGATGGCTATTCTCTTCTCCCAGCCACCTGTCCGCAGAGCTGCTGCAGGTGTCCTCCGCCTGCAAGTCCAGCCATCTGACCCCAGACCAACAGCTCTCTGGGTGCCAGGAGTCCCTCCGAGAAATCCTGAAAGGCAGCGAGCTGCCCACTGAGCAGATGAGCACATGGAGGCCCACAGAGGGGCGATGACTCGGGCTAAGAACTTGGCGCCACACCCCCCTGGCTCCGCCGATCTCTCCACCCGGCAGAACTGGCCTCAGCCAGGCCCGCCCCCGCACGCCGCCCCCTGTGCAGAGGGAAGGCCCTTCCTGTCCTCCCCAGGCCCAGCCCCGGGGACAGTAACAGTGAGGGGCTCTGACTGAGCCCTCCTCGCAGGGACCAAGCCATCCGTGAGCCCATGCTACCGAATTCCTCCACGCTGCCCCAGGTCAGCTCTGACACCATTCCCACTGTGCAGACCGGGAAACCGAGGCTTAGTGAACTCCAAAGCTCGCCCGAGCTCACAGGGCAGCAGGGTCAGGATCTGAACCTGTCTGGGCTGATGAGGAAGCCCACGTGCTTTAGCCGGCCCACCCTCCGCTCTGCATTTCCCCCGGGAGGGACCCGGTGTCCCCCGCTGCCTGTCCAGTGGAGAGCTGAGCGCTGGGTGCTGAGAACTTCCCTGCACAGGGGGCTGGCTGAGAGTCGGCGGGCACTTCTATGGCAACGTGTGGGAGGCAGAGGCCGTAACCAGGGGAGACGGAGTGAGCCCAGAGCGGCCAGAGCAGGCCTGTCAGAAGTCCTGAGCGAGGCAAGTGCTCTCTGTATTATTTTTTCTGCTGATAGTTATTATTTATTTAGGGATGTGCCCCCCCCCCAACCGAGCTCTCTCTGTGGCTGTGGTAAGGTGGGCCCGCGGCGTGGAACCGTGGCAACCTGTGCTCACCCTGCACCAGGCCCCACGCCTGCCTCCCCGCCCTCTGCCTGGGCTCCCCCGGGGCCCCGATGCTGGACCGTGGCCTCAGCCGGGCCCCATCAGCCAGCTGCCCAGAGTCCAAGCCAGTGACAGTGCTGGGAGGCCCAGCCGTGAGGCCCACCCGATGGGAGCAATCCTAAAAACTAACTTTCAGTGGGCTTCCCCTCACCGTGGAGAGGAAGAGAGAAGGCAACCTTGCCCCCCAGAACTCAGACCATGCCCCCCAGATTGTTCTGTGACCTCTAAGCTGCGCTGTCCACTCGGGTCGCCCCAGGCCACCGGAGGCTGCTGCGCACCTCAGATACGGTCACTCTGAGTCCAGACGTGAGTGTGAAATGTTCGCCAGACTTTGAAGACTCGAGGACAAAAAGAAAGAAAAAAGCTAAACTATCCCATCAATCTTTTTATATTAATTACAGATTGAAATGATAATATATTTTTATAAAACCTATCGCTAAAATATAGTTGTCTGCCCTGGCTGGCGTAGCTCAGTGGATTGAGCACGGGCTGCGAACCAAAGTGTCGCAGGTTCGATTCCCAGGCAGGGCACAGGCCTGGGTTGCAGGCCACGGCCCCCAGCAACTGCACATTGATGTTTCTCTCTCTCTCTCTCTACCTCCCTCTCTTCTCTCTCTAAAAATAAATAAATAAAATATTTTTAAAAAAAATATATATATAGTTGCCTTTACTGACTGTGGCTACTAGGACACTCGGTGGCAGGTGAGGCTCACAGGGCGTTTCTGCGGGACGATGCTGCGCCCAGCTCCCCGCAGGCAGCTCCGGCCGGTGCCGGGCGGGTCCCGGAGCCCGGGGCTCTGGTCACAGACCCACGGAGGGCTCTGTGGGCCCATCCCCCATGGCCCCGTCCTGCCCCTGCAGCTCAAGAGCCCCCACCCAAAACCCCAGCCGAGGGCCCTCTGGGTCTCATTCCCCGAGATTTGTATGATTCCGAGGGAACCCCTCTTTTTTTCCCCTCCTAACAATTACAGGAATAGCCTTGATTTTTCCAGAGGATTTTTAAAGTTGCAGAAAAACAGAGTGCAAAGGGCAGAGGGTTACCGGGGATGCCCACGCCCCCCTGTGCGCAGGGTCCCCCCACCCCGACATCACCGTTTCACATCAGGCTCACAGCAGCACTCGCTGTGACCGAGGAGGCCACACTGACGCACCAGGACTGACTCAAGCCCGCAGCGCACACGGGGGCTCACGCGTGGGGCGGTGCATTCCGTGGGTCTGGACAACTGTATGGTGACATGTGTCCATCATCACGGTGTCATGCAGACTGACATCACCGCCCTAAACATCCTCTGCGCTCCATCTGCTCGGCCCTGCTGCTCCCCGCTCCCTGGCAGCCACGGGTCTTTTCGCTGCCTCCATGATTTTGCCCTTTCCAGAATGTTCCGTAGCTGGAATCCTGCCGTATGCAGCCCTTTCAGACCGGCTTCTTTCACTTAGCGTATGCGTATAAAGCTTCCCCGAGTCTCCGTGGCTTGATAGGTCGTTTCCTTTCATTGCTGGACTGCATTCCATGAACCACAGTTTGCTCATCCATTCACCTATTGAAGGGTACCTCAGTTGCTTCTGGGGGAGTTTAATGGGTTGTTTTAAGACTGGATTCCTCAGTTCTTACCGTTAGTAATTTAGCAGCATAATAAAGCATTGTTTGGGAGACACAGAGAGGACCTGGGCGATCTAACGCATTGATGGCAAGTGTGTAAACGACCGCACCACCACCCTCAGGGGTGGGACCTGGACCCCCACGGGGGACAGGGAGGTACAGAAGATGTCATCCCAGGGGGCCGGGGCTCAGGAATGCCACAGAAGCACCTGCCACCTCAAAACCGAACTGGAGACGTGAGACTAGGTGAACAACCAAGCTGACACAGGGCAGGGTGAGCAGGGTGGGGGTGCAGTCAGAGAAGGATATTTTATCAGTGGAACACCAGCCAGGTGCCCGGGACCGTCCCCCATTTGGTCCCCATGGCAACCCTGTGAAGTCTGAATCATTAGCCTTGTTTCACAGCTCAGAGAGGCCATGTGACCTGCCCAAGGACACACAGCACATTGAGCACCGGAGCTGATTTTAGAGGTCAGACCAGCTGACCCCCAGGCCACGCATGTGCATTCCAAGGTGACCCATGCTCCAGCTGTGGGAGCAAGGGCTTCATGTCCAACCTCTCGGGGATGTCGTATTTATTTCAAAATAAATGAGCATGTGGTCTCGTCTGTTCTTGTCACTACTGCATTGGCTGTGCCTAGAACAAGGCCTGTCACATAGCAGGTGTCTGATCGGTGTTTGTTGAATGAATAAAGGAAGGAAGGAATGGGACATGGTCTATTCCCTCTGAGGACACACAGTTTAGGGGGGAGAAAGTCAAGGAACGTGCCTGCTTGGTGCAGCTGGAATCCTCAGGTGGGGCCCCAGATCCGACCTGGGGTATGAGGGAGGGCTTCCTGGAAGAGGTGATACTGTGCTGAGTCTCAAGGAGGAGCAAGAATCAGAAGGAAACCCAAAGCAGGAAGGCAAGCAACAGGACGAGAGGGTGGATGAAAGGCTAGCGGTGGAAGCCCGGGAAAGAATGCTGGAACCCATCCTTCACGTCCAGGGCAATGGGTCCCCAGAGGAATGCATCGTAACGAGGGCCGAGGGGACCCAAGCTCCGGGAGGGGTTCAGGATAGGAAGGGGCCGGGGACAGTGTGCAGCAGAGACGCTGCCTCCTGTCCCGCTGGGCAGTGCCAGCCACACCCGGATCTGGGCCCCGCTGTGTGACGTCACCTCCTGCAAGACTCTTCTTCACCCGCACGGTGGGAGGCACGCGAGGGCTTTGGCGGGGGTTAAACGGATGAGTGCGAGCACAGGGCCTGGCACACGGGAAGTGATTGATAAATAGGCATCATCGCTATTGACAAATAGTAGCCATTATCGTTATTTGTCAAACCGGTGCACGGGGTTTCCCTTCGGAAAAGGTTGAGCAACACTGCCCTCAGGAGCTATTAAAAGGGCTTTAAGGAGGACACGTGTGGGCTCTGATTTGCAATTTAGAAAGATCACCGGGCTGCCGGCGGAAGACGGATGAGAGGGGTGGAAGCGGGGGTCAGGCAGCGAGAAGGTGGCCTCCGCGAAGCAGGTGAGAAGTGACGGTGCAGGCGCAGGCTGGCTGCTGCGGGAGAGGCACGCACGGAGGCTCCAGGCAGGGACTCGGGGCTCTGGCTTCCCGAGGGGCCACAGAGGGAGGGACGGAGGTGGACGTGTGCGCAGTGTGGGTGGAGAAGCCAGGCCAGCGCCCATTTTCAAGGGAATGATGAAGTGGGGGGGGCGGGTACATGGCTACCTGAGGCTGGCCCTCTCCTCTCCGGGAGAGTCTGCGGAAGCTCAGCGGCCCCTGAGAAGCCGGCGGCGACCACCCCAGTGCACAGCGGCCCTGCGCGCGCATGTGCTAAGGCGTCTCCTCGGAGAGGCAGCTGCCCACCCCTGGTTGGTTAACTCCGGACTGATGGGCTGCCGGCCGTCATCGGGCCTCCAACGGCATGTTCCAGGGTCACACAAAGCCTTGGGGACCCTTCAGGTGTCCGGTGGGGAGAGCCCATTCAGGGGCACCCTTGGGGGCTGTCTCGTCCCAGCGGGATTCCTGGAACACCGTCGCTCCGCCCACAGAAACCGAGCACATGACATCGTTACGCAAACCCCCGTGTCCGTTTCCGGTTATGCAGTTGCGATCGGCGTCACCTCCTGCAGTGGGCGCATTAACTCGGAGTGGCACGCCCTCCCAGCACTGGCGTTTCCGGTGTGGTTGTGGTTTTCAACCACCCCCGTAACCACCGCGTCCTTTCCCGTCTCGTCGTGCCGCCCCACTGTCTGCACGGGGCCACCCTCCACGCCGCCCAGGCCGCTGGACCGTGCCCCCAACCGGACTGCGTGCTTCTGAAAATGAACATCCCCTCCTCCGCAATCAGTCTCCCTCTTCCCGCCCCCTCCCACGGCCTCGCCCAGCTCCGCTCAGTCGACGCACAGGCACACTCCCTGAGTCCAAGTCCAAGTTCATCCAGGTGCGACGCACAGCCGAAACCGTGGGTGACAGCCAAGCCAGGCCCCTCAAGCCCCGTCCGTTGCTCGAGGCTCAGTGGCAGACGAGAGCACAGGATATCTTCGGGGGAGAGTATTTATTTACAAGACCGCTCGCTTTAAAGGAATTGCCTGCTGTGAACCACGAGTTCTTAAAAATCAGTCTTCTCTTATTTGTTCCAATCGGGCTAAATGGCCCCGGAAACGCGGTCTGCGGTTGGCTCGGCAAAGGCGAGTGGAAAAGCACAAATGTTCTCGTTCCAATTTCCAACCCATCCCTCGCGTTCCGGGTTTCTCTCTTCTGCTAGCATTGCTCCAGCCCACTAAATATTCCAGACGTACGAGGCTCTTCGTCGGATTCATCCTAATAACTTTTTCCATCAATATGACTTCTGAGAATGCCCGGGTATAGCAAATTAAATATTATTTATGACTTTAATTTGCGTCCTGTTTAGATTTCGCACTCACAGGGCCAACTTGGCTATCATCATTATCGTATTGTTTTAGGCTCCTCCTAAAATTAAAATCCACTCTCGTCTTTAAATGTTTTATTGTGCTTGTCGCTCTTGTTTGGTGCCGCGCCGAACGTGATTAATTCTCTTAGCCAAGTGCATATGGTCTGCCTGGCCACCATCCATTATCTTCATCACGGCTGCCTGCAAATGAGCACTTTATTATTATTTTTTTCATCTTTTCAATTACCAGATGTGTTTCCCCATTCTCGGGGGTGCTGCACTGTCCAAACGCAAATCTTTGCGGTGACTTGGAGGCGCCTGTGTGCTCGGACCATGCAGGCTTCCCTGGTTCTCTGCCAGTCGCTAGAACACTCAGAGCCACTCTCGCGCCCCGCCCCCGCCCCTGAGCAGCCCCCCTTGCCCTTCCCTCTGGCTGCGTTGCTCTTCCCTCACTTTCCTCCCTGGCCCCTTCTCGTCCCCCATCTCCTGTTTCCCCATCTGGAGAACGGGCTTCTATGAGTGCCACCAAGAAGAAGCTGTTTCCTCTCGCCCTTTGCACGGAGGACCACGGTTACACACGCAGAGAGAACGGAGGACTCACATCTGTAAACCGCCCGCACGAACCACCGCCCTCCACGCCAACCAAACACGAGTGGACCCTGTTTCACAGGCGACTCCACGGAGGGTGGGGCGGTGGCGCAGCAGCAGCAGGAAGAGCGGGAGTGACGGTCAGCGCTTTCCGGTCCCCAGCTCACCCGGCACCTTTGGGGCCCGCGGGCACCACCCCACGCACGTGCTCTCATGAGGAGATGGCAGCGCTTCTTCCCGTCTCCGTGGCGCCCGAGAGAAACAGCTCAGGGGCCCGTCAGCGGTGCCTTCAGTGGGAGGAAATGTGGCGACGACTATTAATATATTTTTTTTTATTTTGTACTTTCCGTGGGCCCGGCATGGTGTGGAGTATTTAGTGGACACAATCGGACTGGATTCTTAAAACAATGCTGTGAGCTGCCTTCCAGCACAGACGTCTCACCCGTGAAGAAACTGAAGCCCCAGGTGGTGAAGCAGGTCACACCAGCCCACATCCCGGTGCGTCAGCCGGGTGGTCCTGAGGGGCAGGGCCAATTGGATGACGGGTGGGAACATGGGTCAGCAGGTAGACGGATGGACAGATAGAGCCAATGGTTCCATATGCGCCCCCAAAAGAGAACATGTATATATAAAGACATATATAAGAAATGTATTATATATGTATGTACGGCACATGCTTCTTCATTTTACATAGAGGTACAACGTGTTTAGAACTGGATGGCTGAACACCAGCAGGACCCAAAGGAGTGGGGAGCAGCCGTCTCTGGGGTACAGGGCTTGAGGGTGGGAATCTGGGACAGCTGGTTCCCACCGCGGCCCGGGGAGAACAATTCGATTCTAAAATGCTCACATCTACAGCAAGAATAAAACTCAGAGCAAAGAAAGAAAAATGTTCCACAAGACAATGGCCTGTGGGACTGTGACCGTTTATCTTCCAGTTCTCTCTGCTCTGCTTTACTCAGTTCCTTGGTGCCTGGCCTCCGTCTCCCCGCCCACAAAGAGGACGGGTCAGCAAAGCCGCCTGGACTGCCAGGAGGATGGCCGCTCTGCTGACGACATGCAAGCCCTCCAGCTCCTGGAGCCCTGCAGGGCGCCGGTGCCCTCACCAGAGCCAGAGGGTAAACTAGGCTGGGCGGGGCACAGCCCTGCCCACCTCTCCACTGTACCTCCCCACCCGGACACCCAGACACCGGACTCCTGGACACCTGGACACCGGCCTGCCAAGCTCAGCCCCACCACAGGGTCTTGGCCACGCTCTCCCTCGACCCTGGCCCCACCCCCAGCCGGCTTGCCTCCTCCTACCACTCTAACCAGCAGGTTTCGGCCTTCTCCAGCCCTGCCACGGCCTTAGCCCCCCACCCACTTTCCCCCATCACTTATCAGAACAAGATGATTGTCAGTGGTTTGCACTACACACACATGATTCGCCCATTTGCTTGTTTGTTGCCTGTTATGACTCAAAACACTGTCGGCTCCATGAGCAAAATGAGCTTCTTTTCTGCGCTGGTTTTCCCAGGGGCCTGGACGGGGCCTGGCCACAGCAGGCCCTCCCTCAGTCGGTAAAGGAAGAGAGTTTTGTCAGAGGGACGTCACAGGAGGCCACGGCCCCTGCAGCAAGCCCCTGCACCCCTCACTTAGTTTGGAGGGGTCCCCAGACGTAAAGGGCTCTCATTCGGGTATTAAATGGAGGCAGGCACTGGGTCGCTAGCAGGGTCCACGGTTTACCGCAGTTAACACTGACACAGCATTCGCCCTGGGCCAGACCCCGATCTCAGCAACTCGGACACACGGACACACTCATCCGCATCACAGCTCTCCTATGTGCGGGCGTGCAAGCAGAGACTGGCACAGAGAGTCCAAGCAAGTTTCCCAAGTTCACACAGTAGAGTCCGGATTCAGGTTCCAGGGTCCCGATCCCAACCACCGCACGACCCAGGGAGGCCTTCAAGGTCAGGGGCGAACCTCGGGCTGCAGCACGTCATGTGAAAAGGAACAGCGGCCCCATGCAAACCTCCAGCCTGTGCCGGACACACTAGCAGAACCAGGTCAGAGGCTCAGGAAATGGCAGCCGTCCCCGCCATCGGTAATCCGTCTCTCTCTCCAACTCCCCAGTTCCGAAGGCTTGGTGCAACGCTCTAATGTCCCCCCTGCCCTCCGCAGAAGAGCCCCCTCATTCATAAATCAAGGGGGGTGCAAGTCCTCTCCCACTGCAAAGTTTCCGGTTGTGGGATGCGTTCCAGGCTGCCATGCAGGCAAAGCCCTCCCCCACCCACAGGACCCCGCCCCCCTCGAGTCCCTTCCAGCCCTGGGGAAGGAAGCGCCAGCAGGCAGGGTCTGCTGTGCACAGCGCGAGGGACAGGGCCCACCAGCGTGAACCGACACAACCTCGTGCGCTCGGGTTTGCAGCTCTTCTCAGAACCCTCCCCCCCCCCACCCCCCGGGCCGCTGTTCGCCACGCCCAGGCAAGCATCTCAGCTCCACCCAGAAGGCTGAGTGGTGACGGCTAGGACCCAGCTCTGCCACGACGTCCCCTCCGACCGCTGAGTCCCATCCACCCCACTCATTAAGGTGAAACACTTGTTTGAGCATGGGCTGTGAACCAAAGCATCTCAGGTTCGATTCCCAGTCAGGGTACATACCTGGGTTGCAGGCCACAGCCCCCAGCAACCGCACATTGATGTTTCTCTCTCTCTTTCTCCCTCCCTTCCCTCTCTAAAAATAAATAAACAAAATCTTTATAAAGAAAAGAAAAAACACTCGTTAGTGGCTCTGCAAGGAGAGGGTGGAAAACAATCTGAAGCAGGTGGGTGGGCACCCGCGGGACCCCCGTCTCAGGCCTGTGAGTGTGGACGTCTCGCAGCCTCCCGAAGCAGCCCTGCAGCACCCCCTCCACCCCCTGCACCTGCCTCGAGCCAGGTTCACCTTCGGTCCCCGGGCAGGTGCAGCCACCACTGCGCATCGGCCTAACTATTCGACAGGATGATAGGGCTGGGTTTCAAAATAACTGGGCCGATGGTAATGAGGGTTTGACGGTGTCTGGGCAATTAGACAAATGGACACACTTTGGTTTTAACCTACGCGGAGGCTAATGACCTCAGGTGAGAGTACAGCGGCGCTGTGTTTTGGTAGGAGGAAGAAGAGCATCCTGGGAACCTCCCCACAGATCCGTTGCTCCCCACAGATCAACGAGTTGACCCCCAGACACTGGTGGTGAGAGACTTCAAGCCAAAGGCCGACTGACCATCGGAGGAGCCGGCTCGCTCCGGGTCTGAGTCTGCTCCACAGCAGTCCCCGACCGCACGTGGAGTGCATCACTCACCTGCAAGCACTCGGCTCTTCCCCTATGCGGGGGGGGGGCGGGGGGGGCGGTGGGAGGGGACAACAGGGTGTCTCCTGGGCAGGGAGGGCTGGCGTGAGTCCCCGGCATGCAGCGAAGGTGCCGTGAGGATTCGGGAGGGGGTTCTGGGAGCGGGGAGGCTGGGCGAGGAAGCCTCGAGAGGCGAGAACTTGGCAGGGGCCAGGAGTGAGCAGGGAGTCCTTCCCAGCCAGCAGAGCGAAGCCGGCTTCTTCGAGGGCTCAGACGGCACTGGCTGGCTAGAGCGTGGCTCAGGACAAAGGACGGAAGAGGAGACACCCCTGCCGAATGGGCGCCTGGGAGAGTTGGGAGTCACCGCACCACCGCGCAGAGCACCATGCCCTGGGAAACCCCACCCACGCCCCGCCGTGTCCCTCAGACCACCCCCTCCCCCGTGTGGCCAGGCCGAGCAGCCTCCCCTCCGCGCACAGCTCACGGGAGCAGGGACCTGCGAGGGCCCCGCGTGCGGCCGGGGTCTAGAAACAGGACGGAGGGAGCAGGGCGTGGCGGCAGTGGAGGGGCCCCACAGGCTGTTCTGTTCAAGACCGGCGGCAGGGCAGATGGGCAGAAGATGACCCCGGGCCGGGGCCAGTGGGCACTGTAGGGAGGGGTCTGTCCCCTGGACACACCTCCTCAAGGCCTGTGGTCGGCTCAGGGCCCAGCGCTCACGCTCGGGGCACAGCCATAAACAACATGCAGCCCCTGCAGGCACATTGTCCCAATACAAAGGGACAGGGCACTGAGGTGAAATTTGCAGGAGCACAGGGCAGCATGATCGGCTCAGCCCAGACGCAGGGAGAGCCCCCTGCACAGTTTCCTGCTGGTCTTTAAAGGATGACTCAGTGTGCCTGGACCCTGGGGACCCAACATCGGGCTGGGGGTCGAGATCAACACCCCAGTCTGCTCTGTGCAGCCTGTGGGGGGTCCAGGCCAACACAGGTACCTTGATTCCCAGAGGGAGGAAAGAGCTTCCTTGGCAACTGCAGTTATGTGAAAGGGCCATGTCGTCCGCCTCACAGTCCTCTGTGGCCAGGCTGCTCCAGCCACCTCTCTCCTCCGCCCAGGGCTCCTCTGTCCTCACACTCCCCTCCGCTGCCTCTCCACCGGCCTGGGGAAAAGGCGGGTCGGGAGCCACCAGCACCGAGAGAGAGGAGTCGGGGAACCCGAGGCGGTGGCTGGTCAGCACCATGGACAGAGACACGGGCTCCTCAGGGCCCCTCCGAGCTACCTGCGAGAAAGCGTCTGTCTCCGGTGCTGTGCCACGTGGGCTTCGGCGAACGGTCGTTTTTCTCCATGCACAAAGGGTATTCAGCACCGCTTTCTTGTCTTACAACATTTGCATCACTATTAGCCAGCCAGGTGTCAAATTTTGCTGGAATCTGCTCAGACTTGCAGGACCAGACTTGGAGACTTTTTCCAGTTGCTGTGTTGATCCAGATGAGCAGAAGCCCCCACAGACGGAGGGTGCTGTACCCTCCTGGGTGAGCATGTGTGGGAGGTGGAGCCCACCAGGATTCCAAGCTCGGGGCCAGAGGGCACAGAAGGTCAGACGTTTGATTGACAGCAAGGGTCCGGGGCTCCCCTGGGCCCCCAGGCCCAGGCTGAGGCTGCCTGTAACCCCACCTCCCCTCGCTATAGGACAGAAGCCCAAAGGGCCTTGCTGCGGTCAGTCCTGATGCCCGTCTGTCCCTGGGGAGCTGCCTCTCCCACAGGAGGGTGGGGGCGGCTGCAGAGAAAGTCCTGAGCAACGGCCATGCCTAAGGTAATTCCACAGAAGGGTTCAAGTTCACTGCTGAAAACTCAAGGTCAGCCCGAGGATGTGAGGGGATGAGGTTGACGCCCTGGCTCACCAAATCAGTCCCGCCCGCGTCAGACACCTGGCCCACAAGCTCCTCTCAGGACAGACAGGCAGAGCCTGGTGGAGCTCGGCACGCAGGCCCACATTTCTGTGGAGAACCTGGGCTCCCGCTTGTGAGCAGGGCTTCCTTCGAGAACCCCGAGCCAGAGAGACAGCCAGAAAGGCTGACGCCGTGCTGCAGGAACCCCCAGAAGTCTGCCTGGGCCAGCATAGGGCCGGGGGGGGGCGGGGGGGAAGGTTCCAAGCTGCTCGGCTGAGCCTCTGCCCCCACAACCCCTGCAGGCCCGGGGGTGTGGCCTCACCACGCAGCCGCCAGCAGAGACGTCCGAGGCCCTGGTGATCCCTGTCCTGCTCACCCACCATCACCCCAAGAGCCGCCCTGAGGGCGGAGCCAGTGGGCTCACGGCAGCTGCCTGTCCTGCAGAGGGCCAGACCTTTCTGACGCTGCACCCACACTTCCCCACCCCTTGTGCCTCACTACACAAAGTGGCCCATCATCATCCTCTCAAGACTTTCCTTACTCACCCACTTGTCTTTAATTTGGACACTTTGTGTTGCTTCCGGGAAGCGATGTTCTAACAGTATCACCGGCTATGGACCAGGCTCTGTGCCAGGCGCTGAGGCTGTGTGGTGGGTCTCCTGCAGAGCCATCCATCCAACGCCTCTATTTCATCCCTGTCACCCGGCAGACAGTGGCTTCACAGTGTCCTCACTCCCCATGGCACGGCAGCACAGCCAGTAAATACATGGCAGGTGCCCCTCTTGAGCTGAACGAATGAGGACAATGACGATGTCTTGAGTGTCCTCCAGTGGACTGTGGGGGTGCACAGCATTGCTATGAACGGAGACAGCTCTAAAAGCCCGGGCCATTCGGCCAGAGGTGTGGAAGCCAGAAGTGGCAGAAAGGAGAGACCGAGGACTTACTTCGGTTCCAGGTCACCGGCTGAAGGACCTCTTGACGACGACAAGACGTCTGATCCGTGAGGCTGAAGAGTGCTGTGGGAGGGGGGAGAGAAGAAATTGCTTCTGGCTGAGGCAGTCAGAGAGCCCCTCATGGCGGGGAGGGACCTGAGCTTGGAGACGGGGGTGATGCACTAAGGGGTCGTGGCATGGGGAGGGGGATGGGAGGGGACAGATGAGGGACAAGGACTGGTGGAGTGGGACCTACTGGCAGGTCTGGGGTCCACACTTCAGATGCTACTTCCTGGGCCCCTCCAGAACTGGGATCCACAAGGGACGGTCCAGGGATCTTTATCCAACCAATTCCAACACAGGGTTCAGATGCGAGTGCAAACCGGACCTCCAGAGGGGCCCACGAGTCCATAAAGGCTTGCGGTGCCGGGGGGAGGGGGGGGGGCGGGGGGTGGTGACAGATGAGCTAAGGGCAGACCAATATGGAACATTCACGGGAGGGCACGGGGGCCCACGGAGGGCTCCAGAGTGAAGGAACAGCACCACCAGTGCTGTGAGTGAATTCGGGGAAAGGTGAGCCGGGGGAGGGGAGGAGCCGAGACAAGAAGTCCTCCTGGGGACCTGTTGCCAGAGGCCAGGCCTGAAGTAAGAGCTGGACAGAGGCAGCAGTGGGTGGAACGGAGAAATATTATGCAGAATTGACAGAACTTGGCAACTGATTGGATGGGGTGGGGGGGTGAGTCAAAGATGACTTAGTTAAGATGTCTTTGTTGTTTTTAAGAGAAATATAATTAGAAACACACAAGATCTTACATTCTTTAACACTTATCAGGCTTGAGGAAACAGCCCCCACCCCACCCCATCCCCCCCACCCCACTCAGCTCCCGGAGGCGCACAATGGCTCGAGACAATATTAACAATGATGCATTTTATAGTATCTGAACTTTGCCCTCTGTGGGTGCAGGCATCGAAAAGTCAATGTGAGGAAACTGACAAGCTTGTCAATGGGTGGAATTAATTTTCTCTGTCTGCGGCATCACTAAACATAGTTTCAGGACGTCAGGGTAAGAATATGCACTGCCCACTGCCGTGGCCGTGGGAGAGACACAGAGCAGGGGAGTGCGCGTGTGCAGAGGTAAAGCACGGAAAGAAACGGCCGTGTCGCGGCGTCTCCTGCCCAGGGGCACACGCCCTGAGCAGGCACTGGTTCCAGGGGGCACTCGGCCCCCAGTAGTGCCTCTCGGAAGCTGTCACCTTTGCAGCCGAGAGACCTCTGCCCCGTGAGCACAAGAACATGGAGTTTAACACACTGCCCGGTTTCAACCTAAACAGTAGCGTCCTCTCACAGGACAGATGGCCGGCCTAGGAGGAGGCGAGAAAGGTCGGAAGTCCGGTGTCCTTGTCCGAACAACAGGGAGAAAGCGGCTGGGGGGGCCACCCAGCCAAGCCCAGACTGAAAGCCGAGGCCTTGGGCCCTGGAATCCAGCCACGGTCAGCGGGCGGAGTGTGGTGGGGGCGGGGCCTTAGGGCCCCACAGACACTGACCTGGAGGGCCGGCCCCTGTTTTGTGCAAAGAAAACAGAGATGCTGGGTCGGTCGAGAACGGGCAGGAAGGTGCCGGTCATTCATCGGCCACTGGACAGCTCATCACTGCACACTGACCGTGGGAAAACGCCACTGTGGGCCTTGGGGACCCAGTGGAGGACCGCACATGCAGAGCCTGTATGTAGCCCAGTGGGAAAAGCCAAAGCCCCACGGTGCACAAGGGGACAGGAAGTGCAGGTCGTGGCCGGGACTCTGCCAGAGACGGGCAGGTGGTGAGGGGAAGCCCCCGGGGCGGGAGCCCCTGAAGGTGGGACCCCGTTCCCCGTCCACTGAGACACTGTGTCCAAACCAAGGACAAGGCAGAAGGACCACTGCTCGGAGGGCGCTCCTGGAGTGCCCCTGCTGACCGTGAGCTTGTGTCCACCTCACCCAGCCAGACGGGGTAGGTCCTGCTGTGCCCACTGTGCTCAGAGGGGGGCTGCGACCGTCTGGGCATGTCCGGGGCCCACACCCAGTCTGCCCAGAGCTTCTGACCTTCGCCTTGCCTCGCGCAGCCAGTTTTGCTGCTGAGTTCACACCTCCGTGGGTGGCACTTCCCCCCCACCCCCCACCCCCGACTGCCGACTTCCCGGAGTGCAGGCTGAAGTGCCTGGTGGCACCATCTCTCACGATCTTGCTTCGAACATCAGAGTCAACGTGGACTGTAGAACCTGGCAGGGCCACCACGGTGGCCTCGTGACACAAGGGTCAAAGGCTGAAGGGCCCGGTGGCCCTGCCTGGGCCTCACTTCCTTTACCTCTGAAATGGGAGTAATAACTCACTCCGCCTGCCCTGGGCAGTGTGGCTCAGCTGAATGACATTCCGTGGACCAACGGGTGGCAGGTCCAGTTCCCAGTCAGGGCACTTGCTTGGGCTGTGGGTTTGGTCCCAGTTCGGGGTACGTGCAAGAGGCAACTGATTGATGTTTCTCTTTCACATCGATCTGTCTCTCTCTCTCACTCTCCCTTCCTTCCCCTCTCTCTAAAAATCAGCAAGCCTGTCCTCGGGTGAGGATAGAAACATAAGTAAATAACTCACCCGGCTCATTTCACGGGCCCTTGGGGCCATAGAGCGGATGAGAAAGGGTCCTAAACATGTCAGCTCACCCACAGCTTCGAGTAGCATGCTCCTGGCGGCGGGGTTGGGGCGGGGAGTGGGGGGGTGGGGGGGGGTGGGGGGGCACTTTAAGCATTGCTGTCCCTGTCCTGAAGACGGGCACATGGAGACCCAGGACGGTGAGTTGACCCGTGTGTGCCATAATCAAAGGTGAAGTCCTTTCCAAGGTCAGGGCCCATGTTCTAGCTCCCTTGGCAGAAATGTCCCCGTGCTCGGCCACACCCAGCACCCTCCTGCCACCTAAGTCGTAGCTGGGGGGTGGAGTCACAAGCTAACGTGCAGACACGTAAACAGCGCAGCATCTTCCACAACTGGGGTCCCGCCCCCCCCCGCCCCCCCCACCAGAGAGACAGGAAGTTGTCCACGCTGGGCCACGCCCATGCTGGCCGCGCCCACCGGTGTTCCCTTCCCTCCAGGAGAGAAGAGATGGCCTCACTTGGTTCTGCCACCTGGTTGAAAGGGCAGCTGCCTTCTGGGTGACAGTAGGGTGGACAAAGATGGGCTTCCAGAGCAAACGTTGGGGCTGTTTCTGTTTGTGTTCGCGCTGCGCGAGGCAGGCAGCGGGGTGGGGGAGCCTCTGGGAGGCGGCTGAGGACGTGCGTTGGGCATCTTGACCTTTCAGGGCGTGCCACTAATTGAAACTTGCTGCCCCGTTAATGAGTTCTCTCCCCAGAGACCCATCTGACCCTTTCGACTCTGAAGTCCCTGCCTAATGGAGTATTGAGCGCCGGAGAGCCCGCGCAGCTCTGGCTCAGAAGCCCCCTGCGATACGCGTAGCCGTCCCCCATTAACCCAGGCTTGAAAACCAGAGCAGCGGCGCTCGAGCCAGCTCCAGGAAAGACGCTACGTGGTGATGTCACTGCTCCCCCTCCCGGGGAAAGGGCAGCGTGGCCACCACATGAGCTGTGGACGCCTGGCTCCTCGGTGGCCAAGAATCGGTCTCCATCCTCAGGACACCACCTGTGCATTCCAAGTCGTTCAGGCCCTGACAGTGACCCTGGAGGGCGAGGCGCAGGGGGCCAGTCTTCCAGCAACTCCCAGCTGTCTGGAAAGTGGGCCCGTGGCAGAGGGGGGCCAAACAAAAACATCAGTCCCCAGGGATGTGCAGGGGCAGATGCCGATAAATGAGCTCCCCCCAGCTGGGTGGGGGCAAGGACTCTCCCCCACCCCAGGACCTCCTGTTTTACCGCGAGTGCAGCCACTGGGCCTCACCCACCCCTGGATCTAACTAAAATGCAAATCTGCTCACAGCCCTTCCCTGCTCACCAACACTCACTGGCTCCCTGGTAAAACATCCAAGGTCCTCGGAGGACACAAAGCCTTGGTCTCCCTCCAGCCTCACCTCCGCCAACACGCCTCCTCGAGCTCCATGTCAGGGAACACGGCGCTGGCCCTGGCCCTGGCGCGCCCAGCACGCCCACCCTGGCGCTCTCCTGCCCACTCCTCCCCTCCAGCCAGGTCTCGCTGCAGATCTACCCGCCGTGGGCTCACCTCTCCTGTGGGGCCTTCTGCTCCCCCGCCCCAGCTGCGGGCTGCCACGGAGGTGCCCTCCACCCTGACCCCACGCCAGCTCCTGTCCACGGCCAACACCCACTCGCCGTGGAGACCCAACAGTGTCTGTGGCAGTGTCTCCAAGTCAGTCGAGTGGGGTGTCTCGGCCTCGACCCTGTTGGCATTTTGGGCACTTAATGACTTGTTGTGGGGGGACTTCCTGTGTGTTACGACGGCCAACCTATGCCCCGCACATTGCCAGGTGTGTCCTGGGGCGCCGGGGCCCTCGGCGCAGCACCTCTGGGCCGGACTGTCGGGGCCTGAGGCTGCACCCAGCAAGGGTAGAGGAGCACAGCGCCGGGGACAGGAGGGTCAGACCCGTGCCACCCTCCTCATCCGCTGGGTCCCCGAGCAAGCTGCCCCCTTCCCAAGCCTCAGTTTCCCCACCGGGAACTGGAACAATGCCATGCTGAGATTAATGCTGTGATGGGCGTTGGCATCAATATCGCTCCACCATCGACAGGACGTCCTGCGTAAATACACAAAAGTAAGGTGTTCTCTTCAGAGTCCCCGGCACGTGATGGCACCTGGCCGTGTGGCCAGGTTCTTTCCCACAGGCGCTGTCCCAGGCCACTCTCACCATTGTTATTGTCGCCATCCCATGGGTAAGGAGACTGAGGCCCCAGTGTCAGCTGACTCACCCAGGACCTAGGGGGCCACCTGTTGGAGCTCAGACGGGACCCCCGTCTCCTGGCTTCGTGGTTGGTGGGGTCTCTCTCCTCTCCGGAACCCGGCAGGTGCTCTGCCCTCCCCCAGCCCAGCTCCATCCCAGCCCGTCTGCTGGCCCCAGGCCTCCGCTCCTGGCGGTTCCTCCTGGAGCTGGTGCCCGCAGCTCCTTATTTCTCTTTACCGCACCGTCACCACCCCCAGTAGGACACAAACCACGGGGCCAAGTCAGTGACGACGGAGTGTCCCCCACTCTGCCCAGCGCCTGAGACACGGGCACGCACTGTCAAGTGAATAACTAGTGAGTGAATGAATGCAGGACCGACAAAAGCGGTGAAGAGCCGACAGGATGGTCTCCGACGAGGAGCGTGCAGGCCAGCAGGCCGGGAGAGAGCACTCAGCTCTCAAACGGTCGTTCTCCATGCAGGTGTCTGCAAGTGCTTCCTGTCGGTGACAAGCACAATGCGCCCCATGCACTGGGGACAGTCACATAGAGGCCATATCGGGGCCTGCGTTTTTTATAAGTGTGGCTCCAGCCCACTAACACACAGTCAGAGGCCAAGGCCCAGCCAGAGGCTGGCCAGTGGTCAGCTCCACGGGCAAAGCCACCCCATAGCCCACGAGGTCAGCGGGTGTCGGGGAGCTTCACCTGAACATGGGGTCCCTCTGACCTCCTCCAATTCCTCGGTGACCCCTGAGTACTCTGAGCACCGCACCTGGCCTCCAGCTGTTCCAGCTTCCTCCGAACACCTGTGCACTCCCACCTGCTCTTTGTCTCCACCCAGATGTGCTTCCGGAAAGGCCCTCCTCCCCTCCCGCTCTGACGGGGCCCCCGTCATGCCTTGCTTCTCCAGGGCATCCGTCCCCTTCATCGCACATGCTCCGTGACCACCACCCCGCTCAGCTCTTCCACGGCTGCACCCCGACACCCTGCACACACAGGCGGATGAACTGATGCCCTTTGCAAAGGTGCCCACATTGGGGCTGCCTTGTCCCGACATGCCGCAGGACGTCCATTTCTTTAGGTTCCTTCCATGGTTCCTTCTGTGGCAATGCCCTGAGCACAACTCTGCCTGTGTCTCGTGAGGTGTGCCTACAGGCAGGGGACACCCTGGTCCTGACCCGAGAATTCCCACCCACACGGCGGTTGATAATTCTCACTGGAACCTAGCCAATTGGATCCCGGTTTCATACACGCAGAACCAAGTACCAGGTGACCCCCTTGCAAGGGAACGCCTCTGTGCGTGTCCGCTGCCGTCCTCTCTCCCAGGACGCAGGCTGCAATGGGTCTCCCTTTGTGTCTGTGACCCCAAGGAGGGCAGGCAGCATGGGAAGGAGGGAGCTCAGCACTAGCTGGGCGCCGCGCACGCCTCACTGCTCAAAAGGAAAGCAGTGTTTACTGGAAAACATTGTACAAAAGAATCGCTGCCCACGGGAAAATAAATGTAATCATCTCCTTAAAAAAAACACACACACGATTCCTTAAAAACCCAGCCATACCCTGCATACGCTCCGTTTCCATGCATTTTATTAAGATTTATACCACTTTGCAGTGGCTTGAAGAATCACTATATAAATAATCCTATTTTAGTAGTGAGAAGGTTGGAATAGTGCTAATTCAAGCCAGTAAAAACCCTCTCCTCGGTGGTTTCTGAAAACTTGAGTACATTGATGTGGCAGCGTTCAATTAATGTCAGGCCGTATGGGTTTCAATCTGGCTTGAAATTTATTTAAACAAATGAAGTAGATACAAATGTTGGCTCTTTGGCCAGCCAGAGCTAAAAAAAAAAATCCATTTTCTATCCCATTTATAATAAGAACTAATTTGAATGTAATTTATCTAAAGCACAACGTTTCCTAATTTTTACATGCAACCATTACTTAGAGTTTAAGTAATAGTTATATCCATGGGTCTTAGTGCCCTTAATTGAAAATGCATGTTATTAAAACGCAAGACTTAATCCTTCAAAAAATAAAAGCATTATCCGAAAGAATGATTGAGTACGCGGGCTCAGAGCAAGAGAGAACAGGAGGGGGAAGACAAGCTTTTAAAAAAGAAACCCTCCCCTTTCAACACGGCGCTCCTCTCCCTGTGCGTGGTATTAGAATTGTGTCAGAGTGAAATTAGCCACTCTCGACCCGCTATTTCAATTCAGATTACGACTGCCTCTCATCCAAGTGTCAGACTTGGCACCGGAGTCAAATCCGTCTGCCGGGGAGTGACATGTCAAGGGTGACAGTGACAAATTGTCACTAAGTGAGGAATAACACATGACAGGGCGTGTGTCCGTAATGAGGCATCTGCATGCCAGGGAGCCTGGGGCCGCGCGCGGCTGAGGGCGGAATGCTGGGGGCGCCCCTGACGCCCTGAGTTCTCATTAGGGCCCCGCGCCTCCTTGGGGGGGAGTTTCGGTCATTACAATAAATAAATAATAAATAAGCTGCTAAATGAACAACACACGGACAAAGCTCTCTTCTGTTTTGTCGGGTTTTTTTTTTTTTAATTCAAATGTATGTAAAAAAAAATGTTTGAGGGTGTGAAATAAAATAAGGTCATTCTTCGTGACCTTTTCCTGCACGTCCCTGAGCTGCTCCTTCATTTCCTGCTGCAACGTCACCGAGTCCCAGGGACCCCCCCGGTCCAGACCGACTGGGATGACCCCACTGCTGTGTGCACGCAAATCCCTCCATGCACCCTTGGAGAGACGGTCCGATTTACCTGGCGGAGGCCATCACATCGACATTTCAGAAAAGCAACGAGAGTGGATTTGAGTGCAAATGACCACTTTTTTTTTTACCCCAAGCAAAATGCAAATGGAGAGAGGGACTTGGGGGAAGAGAGAAAGTAAGTGGTTTCATTATGAAAAATTAACATGAGGCCACAAACACAGAAAGCTTTAGGGAGATGGAACCTTTCTGTTTTGTTGTCTTTAATTTCCCAGATGGGACTCCTGGAATTGTTGTTTGCCCCAATAAACAGCGATGTTTTTATACCCGGGTCACAAAAATACACAAAAAGATGTGCTGTCAGTTTTTATCGGGTGGATGGGTGGGTGGGGAGACAGGTGGACAGTTGGATGGACAGACAAACGTGAAGATGGATGGGTGGGGGGACATGGAGCTAAGACAGGAGGTGAGGAGCCCACAGGCATGATGGGGGCAGCTCCTTGGGGGACTCGAATGTCCTGTAGGAGCCTGCACTGCCCAGCAGGGCCAGCACCTGTGGGAGGTGGGAGGGGCGTGTACAGGTCTGCATGGGGGACCAGTCACTCTGGCTTCAGTGCGCGCTGTCAATGGGGGTAGGAGAAGTGGAGGCGGGGGGACCTCCGGGGAGGCTGCTGCAGCCTTCCAGGCAGGAAGTAGTGACGCCCACGATAAAGTGCTGAAGCAGACCAAGAGCCGGGGACAGAGGTCAGGGAGGTCAGAGAGCAAGAATCCACGGGAATCGGAGACCTGGGCAGATCTGTAAATCGGAGAGAGAAGTCCTAGGGGCGTCCCAGGTTCCTGGCAGAGCAGGGGGTGGGGGGAGGGGGGGACCACCAACCAAGACAGCAGCCCAGAGAAAGAGCAGGTCTTACAAGGGAGCCACACGTGGACCATTTGGTGCGTGTGAAATCTTAGCCAGAAACGGGGATTTGGAGCGCTCGGGACCCTGGCGGTCACTGAGCTGCAGGGAGGAGAGAAAGTACGGCAACGGAAGCCTGGATTTCGGCAAAATGGGCGGGACCCAAGGGACAACATGGCACGTCCCTGAAATGCACATTTTCTACAAAGAGATCTACACTTTTTAAAGTGGGATCAGACTTCAAACGCAGTTTGCAATCTGCTTTATTTTTCTCTTAACAAAAATACCATGGACGTTTTCTTTGTCCCTTTTTCTTGGATCTCATTTTAATGGCCAGTTCAACCTGCGTCATAAATGACTGACCGTAACCCCTCCTGTTGAGCGTTTAGATCATTTCTGGGTTTCCACGGGTAGATACGGCCCCCTGTGACTTTTTCACTCTGAGATAATTGATCTTTGTGCGAGCTCCCCGGCGCTCCCCGGGGACCGGAGGGGGAGCGGAGTGAGAGCAGCAGAAGGCCGGGCCACTCTCGGCGTGTGCGCACGCGGGCCCAGAAGGTCTGGGGGAGGGGGCCTGGGGGCCACACCATCTGGGACGAGCGAGCGCGCAGCCAGAGATGCCAAGGGTGGCTCTCCGAAGAAGCTCTTTCCACCTCCACAGCCAGTCCCGCAGAGCCTCTCCAGGAACTGCTGGATAAGCAGCTCGGGTGGAGCCACTCGGGTGAGGTCACTCGGTGACTCCGTGTCGCAGACCCCTGCGCCTTGACCCTCGCTAGGAAGCGGGCAGGCTGCTGGGAGTTACACGACCTCAGCGCCTCGTGGCCGCGCACGGCAGCGTTTGCTCTCGCTCGTGCGCAGTCTCGCAGCGTCCAGGCTGGGTCTGCAGGGGACCCGGGGACCCAGGTGGACAGAGGCTGTCCTGTCCCGGGGTTCCACCGCCCGGAACGTTCCGCCTCTTCAGTCCCCGAGGCCAGGGCCAGAGGTTAGGGAATCCCGAAGGCTTTCTCCACCGGAAGTCACGCGGATCGCTTCCGCTCTCGGTCCCCGGGCTAGACCTCGTCACGTGACTGTCAGGGCAGACGACTGGGTTATCAGGTGAACTCGCCTGTCTCCGCCGTGTAAAGGTCCCTTCCCTCAAATACCCACTGTGTCGCAGCGAAAGATGGGAAACAACCTAAATATCCTTCAGCAGGACTCTGACTACACTGATTCTACACCCATCCATAGGATTTATTTTAATGAGGAAGAAGAGACAGCGGCCACACATCAGTATGACGTCATCCCGAAGCACAGCAGGAGGCGGAGACAGTAGAGGACGCCGCCCTCGGGTGGGAGGGGCCGCCCAGAGCGGGCTGTGCGCGCGCACCGCGTCCCCTCCCCGCGCGGAAGGCGGGGGGCGCGACGTCCGTAAGGGGAGGGTGCATGGGCGAACACGCGACACGACAGAGGAGGCAGTAAAGAGTCGTACGCCCGAGACCCGTGCAGTGTCATTAACCAGTGTCACCAGAACACATTCAACACAACGTAAAGGGAAAAGAAGAATGGGGTGCATGGCTGAGAACCGGGGGGACGGGCCTGGGAGATCAACAGGCCAGGGGGCGGTCAGAACACACACACACACAAACATCTACAGATCAGCAAGGAGAAGAAACGACCCCAGAGGAAATGCCTCTTACAGAAGGCACCCCCGGCGCCCGCACGGGGGCGGGTTCCCGGGTGCTGCTGGGGGCGGGGGGGCCTGCTGCAGCCGCTCCGGCTTCCGGAAGCCCCGCTCGCTCGTAGATGGCTGTCGTCCCCACCTTGCCTTTGAGGGTGTCCCGGCATCCAAGTCTCCCCTCTTTATGAGGACACCAGGCACGCTGGATTCAGGGTTGCCCTAATGCCTCGTGCTAACTCGGCCACCTCGTTGTCTCCAAACACGGTCACACTCTCGGGGCCGGAGCAGACGTTGGTGGGGCGGGCAGACACACTGCAACCCGTGACATCGGAACAGCGGCAAAATGAGCTCGTCTGGCTTCTCGCATCCAACCAACTAGCAAGCGTGGAACCTTCCAGAAGTCCGTCAACCACTCAATGATGGGGAGGTGGGGGGATGGTAAAGAGGAGTCGAGAGTCATGTTGATTGGGTCGTCCTGGTGGGCAGTCAAGTGCAAGGCCATAGGCCTGGGCTTGAATCCCCAGATTTGCTCTCTGCTAACCATGAACTTGGTCAATTATCTGAAACCCTACAAGCCCCAGCTCCTTCTTCCAGGCGATGAGACAGAAACCCCAGTGCTCATGTCACAGGGTGGCTCTGCGGATTAAAGAGGTCATGTCTGGAACACCTGGTCCAGTGCCGGCACACACGAAGCCCTCGATAAACAGTAGCCGTTACGACCTGTGTCCCTGCTGTCCCGCATGCTGTAGGTGTGTGATTCACATGTGGGGAGACAGCAGGTGAACCCAAGAACACATCAACATAAACCAATAGGTCATCGTCATTGTTTCAGGCTCAAAAATGGCCACCAAGCCTCCTTGCTGGCGGGTGACACATGTGCCCGGGGAGATGAGGACACTGCCAGCGTTCCCGCGTGTTTCCACCAGCACCTTCTGTGGGGACGGCATCCTTGCGTGTTCTCCCACTGCAGAGACTGGGAGACGCTTTATACGTATTTACGAGGCAGAGCAATTAGGTGTAATTATTGCATAATGCAAACACATTATGAATACTCACAGCACCGTTTTTCCCTGCCTCCTAAGGAACCTGCGGAACTGTGTGTTCAGGGTGCAGCCGAAACCTGGGGGCGGCGTAGGCAGGAGCGGGGGGGCCTTCCCGGCAGAGGCAGTGAGCTCTCTTGTTAAAGCAACAAGCCGGGCCCGGAAGGACTAGGGGAGAGCCGTCCTGGGAGGACCCGCCCGGGGGAGGCAGAGGCACCCAGCGCTCCAGTGACCAGGTCCCCCCGGGGACCCACGCCAGCTGCTGCCGCATTATCTCCTCTGCCCTCTACAGAGCTTCCGCTTCCGACAGCATCCTCACAGGTCACGGGTCCTCGGCACGCCTCCCTCACTAACAGGGGCAAGTTTTGGTCTCGGGCACCGTGTGTCCCCGAAACCATGGCACCCCAAAGGGAGCCTGGCACACGGCGGGCACTCCGTAGTAAACACCTGTGGGATAAATAAGCCGGTGCCTAGATGCATAAATCAGCCCCTGAAGGAAGGAGCAAGGTGGGAAGGAATGAGCTTTAAGTGAGCAATTGCTGTATGGGACAGTCTCGCGGAAGCATTGAATTGTCACGGACACCCCTGGGGTCTGTATTTCATCCTCGGTGCACAGCGGGGGAGACTGAGGCTCAGAGAGGCATTAAAGGATGTGCCGGAGATCACATGGGTGCCCAGGGGGGGAGACAAGACCGTGGCTCGGGCCTCGGCACCCACTACGGCACTACGGCACCGTATAGCCGGCCTCTGCAGCCAACACCGGCACCCCGATAAAGGCGCATTTTGTGTGGGCGACCAGCACCTCATAAATCACCCCAATGAACAGGACCGCTGGGACGGAAAAGGAGCCGCCAGACACAAAAGCTGTTTTCAAACTCGAAGGAGGGCATCCAAGGGGCTGGGGGAGGCCTTCCACCGGGGGAGCTCGATTTCCCGGCAGCTGACGGAAACCTGAACCGCAGCCTCCCAGCATGAACTTCGACTTGGCCTGACTCCGTATCGGATGACAGCAGTTTGCCATCTGTCCTGGGTCTGGCCCGCAGAGGACCTCCAAGGGCAGATCTAATCTCCCCCGCACCGCTTGGCCTTGACATCCAAATCCTCTCTGCTCTTACCTCCGAAACAATGACAGCATTTATGCCCCGGCCCCTCGCAGATGGCTGGGCAGCCGGCCGCTCCCCTGTCGGCCCCTCCAGCTGAGGGAGTCAGAGGAAGGGACAGTCATGGTAAAGGGCGGTGACGCCGATAAAAGCCCTGGCAGACAGAGAGCCTTTCAACGAGGGCCTGACAGCTGAAACCCGCGCACTCTGCCCCGGGGGCCGACTTCAGCAACCAGCCACTCGATGGACAGATGACGCAGCCTTGGGTGTGACCCTGGGCCAGTCACTGTACTTCTCCCTTTTCCGCTGTCTTAGCTCTGAAAATAGCTTATGGGGTTGCGGTGGAGATTTAAGGTAATGGGATAATGCTTGTGAACCACCTCGGACCCGACACAGAATGCGCTTCTTGAACAGCTGTTGTTGGTGGCTGACTCCTGAGGCTCTGAGAAAATGTCTGTGGAGCCCACGAGGTCCCCGGGAGCGCAGCTGTGACCCTGACGCTTTGCAGCGAGACCCTCTCCCTGGGGCTCGTCCAGAAAGTCAGCGCCCCACGGGGCCGGGAGAGACCCTCGCTGTCCTTCCATCTGCCCCTTCGGCCGATGCGGAGGCCCCGTCCGCCCAGAGACACAGCGGCAGAAGCAGGAGCGGAGCCCCAGATCTGAGCTCTGTCTCTCAAGCCCCCACCCTGTGTGCCGCATCCTGCCTCACTCACTATCGTGCCCGCCACACCCAGGGGAGGGGCTGCAAACAGCATGCACGCTCTTGGGAGCATCCAACCGCTAAGGCCGCTGTAACAGAGAACCCCACCAGCGGGGTGGCTTCAACCACAGGGGTGATTGTCCCGCCGTTCTGGGGGGCGGGCGCCCTAGGTCAAAGGGCCAGCTTGTCCGGTTTCTTCTGAGGCCTCTCCCTGTGGCTTGCAGACGGCCACCTTCTCCCTCTGTTCTCATGTGGCCTTTCCTCTGTGCACCCACATCCCCGGGGCCTCTTCCCCTTTTTATGGAAACTTTCATCTCCTTGGACGAGGGTCCCACCCTATGACCTCCTGACCCCTAATGACCTCTCTGGAGGCCCCGTCCCCAAACACAGTCACATCCTAATGCACCGGGGGTAGGACCTGAACGTGGGAAGTTGGAGGAGGGGGACACAATGCAGCCCCCGTCATGACCACTGTTCTCTGCAGGTCAGGGCTGGCGGGGCTCAGTGGGCCAGCCCCGGCTGAGGCTCCCACATGCGGCTGCGGGCGGGTGGCCTGGTGCTGGAGACGGGCTCTCCCTCCCCTTCATGCCAGCAGTCTCTCCAAGCGCACGGTGAGGGCTTGCTGGCTGCTTGCAGGGCAGCACGGGGCTCTGACCACCTGACCCGGCCAGCCAGCGGGCAGACGGGCAGTCAGGCAGCAGCACCGTTCTGCCTGTTCTGTGGAGTCCTCCAAATCGTTACATGCCCAGACCCCCAGAATGCCACCTTCTTTGGAAATGGAGCCTTTGCACATGGAAGCTGTTACAATGAGGTCCTACTAGAAGAGGGTGGGCCCTTAATCCAATATGGCTGGTGTCCTTACAAGGAGAGGAAGGTTCAGATGCAGAGACACATAGAGGACACCCAGGGAGAGGGTGGCCACGTGACCACGGAGGCGGAGACCGGAGTGAGAGATGAGGCCACACGCCGGGACCGCTGGCAGGCGCCTGAGCCCAGCAGGCGGTAAAGGAGCATCGCCCCCTAGCCCTTCCAGGGGAGGAGCGCCTGCTGACACCACCATCCTGACCTCTGGCCCCCAGAACCGTCCGAGGATGAATTCCTGTTGTCTCACATCACCGAGTCCGTGGCCATTTGTTACGGCAGCCACAGGACACTCAGACTCACACACCCAGATTGAGGGGAGGGAGCGGGGTCCCCTCCCACCGGGGGAGGAAAGTGGCCGAGTCCTGGCGGAACACATGGGACGTGGCAGGGACACCTGTGACAAAGACCACCCGCCACAAACTCTGAGCTGATGGAAGGCTGAGCTGGAGTCACAGCCTCCAGGCTCCCTGGGACTGGCTGCCCCCAGCCTGGAGAGCCCCCAAAGAATTAATTCACAAGGGGGCCAGGACCTGGGGCAGGAACAGACAAGCCAGACCTGTGGTCCATGAAACCCGAATAGGGACGTTTCCCAGGCAACGCGGGGCATCTGCCTGAGCCTTGGGGAAGTCTCTGCTTTCTTCCCAGGGCTGGCTGGGGTCAATGGGGAGGGTCCCTCTCATTCTAGAGACTTCTGCCCACCCGGAGCTGCTCCAGGCCGCCCAGCCCCAGCCTGCCGCCCAGCCCCCTCCCCGCCTGCCCTTCACCAGGACCAGAGGGACTCGCAGTCGGTCTTTCAAATGCCTTGCCCTGGATGTCAGGGTGGGGACGGACGGAGACTGCTGGCTTCCCAGGGCCGTGTGCTGAGCCCTGCCCCCCACCCACAGGTATTGACACAGGAGCCTGACAATGAGGTCAGTTGGGGCGCTAAGGTGCCGCCAGCTGTCCTGGTCAGACAGGTTTCACTCCCTACGAGTGTAAGGTGAGAAGCGGGGGACTCCGGGCAGGCTGTCTCAGTCAGAGGCCCCCTCCCGGCAAGCAGGGGCACACTGCCAGTGACCGGCGGCTCCAAGTCCCACCGAGGGTGAGGTCTCGCTCCCGTGGAGCCCGAAGCAGCATTTGGACTTGAACATGTCTCTTCTCTAAGGGGTGATTCGGGGACCCAGGCTCCTTCCAGCCCGTGGCTTCTTCAGTGGGTGGCTCCCAATGTCTCCATGCTCGGCCACACACAAAGGGGAGACATAGATGGAGGGCAGGGGTGGGGGTGGGGTGGTCACTCCCTGTCTCCCCTACAAGAATGCAGACTCCGTGAGGACAGGGTGTGGAGTCTTATGCCACCCTTTCATGGATCCCAGGACCAGGAACAGGGCTTGGAGCATGGCAGGCCTTCCCTAGGTCTTGGTTGTGTGAATGAATGAAAAGGCTGGCAGGGCAATCAGGGCGGACTCATGCCCAGCAGGACAAGGAGATAAAATTTTAATAATCTTCCTGCAGCCATAGAGGCTCCCCTTTTGGATCTGACTGGGCCAATTCAGGAGGCATGTCTACCCCAAGACTAGAATCCATCATCCTTAGTAAGCCGGCTCTTGTTCTGAGGCTTATCCCTCCCTCATGGTTGCAAGAGGGCTGCCATAGCCCCAAGCATCGCATCGTCATACTGCAGCAACCAAAGCGAGCAGCGAAAAGGGAGACTCTAGGGAAAAGAACTCCCCATACACACCTCTCCCTTCCTGCCGGAGAAGAAAATCTTCCCCAGAAATGTCCCTGTGCGTCTCATAATCCAAAGCTGGAACACATGTGGCATTCGTCACGCCACGGGGGAGACTGGCAGAGGGAGCAGCAGGACTTTTGAGCACCTAGCCTGGAATGTGGGCAAGGGCGAGAGGGCAGCAGCCCAAAGGGATTGTCACATAACCTTCCTTAACACCAGTTCAAAAAAATGGGCACTTCGGAGACTGTATGGCAAAGGTCTCCAGGCCAAGTTCAAAGAGATGCTGGCACGGCCTGGACTGCCTTGGTCAGCCCCATGTCTAGTGAACTAGGGCAGAGCGGGGATCTGTGGCCCAGCCTCCTGCTGCCCCGCCCAGAGCCCTTCCCCCAGACCCCACCCCAAACCCCGCAGGAAGAACCTGGAACAGCCCATGAGTAGGAGCAGAGGTGCCCTTCCCATGAGAAAAATTGCAAAGTTGCAGATTAAACCCCTGGCTGCAAATAGTAATCGCTCCTTCCATCAAAGCCTGCATTTCCGCGATGACTCCGTGCGTCTATTCTCTCCCCCGTCAGCCGCCTGAGGCGCAGGAACCCTGAAGTCCCCATCCACTCGCCCTCCGCACCCCTCCGCCCTCCTCTGGAAGCTGTCTTCCCCCGATTTAATTTCCCCCACTTTCGGCCACTTGATAACATGTAGTACAATATGTGTTTTTCCCCGAGAAAGGACAGCTGTTTTATCAGTATTACAAAGTGCCTTCGATTTGAACTCAACTTGTAACCACAGCCGAAGACGACTTTGCTTTTAGTCCCTATTATGTGGAATGTTATTCATTACTTTTTTTTATTTCCAGCAATATGTTTTCTATCCATGTGTATCTTTTGTAACTCTTTTTTTTTTCAGGAATGAATTTTTCTCTACTGCACTATTTCAGGAGGAGATAACATGCACGCTGAACTCCAGGGCGGCTTTGACTCCTTCCAACAGGAAAGACACAATGGAATTGAATACATTCTCTTTCCCGGGCCCGTCCTCAGGACCTGCCCAGTGAGGATGGGACTGTACCGGCCCCAAAGGGCAAGGTGGGTCTTCCTGGTCACCCCAAGCTCTGGGACTCGGTGGGGCCGCGCATGCTCAGGTCCGGGACAGGGAGGAGTTTCAAGTAGCTGACCTCGGTTGAAGCTTTGTTGTGTGAAATCAAGAACGTCCTACACCCCTGGCTGGCGTAGCTCAGTGGATTGAGCGCGGGCTGCGAACCAAAGTGTCGCAGGTTCGATTCCCAGTCAGGGCACATGCCTGGGTTGCAGGCCACGGCCCCCAGCAACCGCACATTGATGTTTCTCTCTCTCTCTCTCTTTCTCCCTCCCTTCCCTCTCTAAAAATAAATAAATAAAATCTTTAAAAAAAAGTCCTACATCCCACACCAAGCAGCCCAGTAGTAGCTCCTGTCCTGAGCTGGCGGCGTGGCCCCTGGAGAGATCTGAGCAGGGGACATGCTCGGATCGTCAGGGTGGCATCACTGGGTGTGACGTCAGGAGTGACGACTCTCAGGCCTGGCTGCCAGGGTCCCCCCTTGCCCCCGAGACAGGCCAGCTTCGTAATCACGCGAGGCACTTGGCCTCAGCTTCCCCTCGTGCAGAGCGGGGATGACAGGAACAGCTCCTCCACGGAGCTTCTCGGGCCTGAGATGAGTTAATACACGTGGGGACTGGGACAGTGCCTGGCACCGAGGAAATGCCGCACAAGCGCAAGCCACATATCCGTTAGCTTTGCGGCATCACCCGGCAAAATCAGCGGCTTCAGATGCAATCATTTAGTGAACTCAATTCTGTCGTTAGGCAATTTGGGTGGACCTTGACTACAAGGATCCTCTGCTACCATTGGATGGACGGATGGATGCATCAGCTGTCAATCAACGATCTCACTCACACATCCGATCTTTAGCCAGATAAGGCTGGGATTACTGGGGACCTGGGCCGCGTGTCTCTCACCTTCCGGGACACTGCAGGTTTGCTCACATGGTGGCAGCTGCAGAGACCCAAGAGCAGAAAGAGAAAGCAAGCCCCCGTGAGCAAGCACTTTGCAAGGTTCTGCTTGCACCCCTTGGCTAATGTTCTGCTGGCCGAAACACGGCACGTGGCCAACTCCAAGGAGGTGAGAAGAGACTCCACCTCTTGGTGGGAGGGAGAGGATTGGTGACTATTTCTGCAATCTTCCACCGCCCTTACTTGATCAGAAATGCCAACGGCATCCAATGAGAGTTCAGAATGCCCTTGCCAATGCCCGATTGGATGGCAGACTGGAAGTCCCACCAATGTGAGAAATGGAGACCAGCCAGTCCCACCCCTTATTCCTACTCCAGCCTGGATAATAGACCGGTTATTTTGAGTGGGAGGTGGGCATTGGCCAGAAGTTGATTTCTGCTCTGTCTATATGGCCCCTCAGCTTTTAAGGATGGGGATGGAGCACGGGCCTGCAGCTGGCCCTTTCCAGGGGGCATCGAGCTCTCCGTCTGACACGTCCTTCTGAGGTGGGGTTCCCCCCCTCAGCCTCCACGATCCAGGCTGTAAAGGCCTGCTCTCGCTGACTGCCTTCTCGAACAACAATCTGAAATCAGCAAATTCTGCTCCGAGGTACTCCTCCCCCTTGATCACCAAGCTCTGGACATAGGGAACCCGAATTTCTCAGCCGAGGTTGCCATTATTGTGCAATTAGGGGCATCTGAGGCCATGCCGGGCCCATGCTCACGCTCCAACGCCCCTCCGAGTTCAGCTGCCGGGAGACCGGAAAACACGGCTCATTGAGACGAAAGGCTGTTCTGTGTACTTTCTAATTTTCCACAGTGTGCCCATTCTTGTTTCTACAGAGGCATCCTTTTGGGAATTGACTTTCAAATACGACTCGTTACATACTGCACTTCAGTGGGGGTGCTTCTGGCAGGGCCGAGCCACACGGTGGGCGCAGACGTGGATTTCATTAGGGGAACCGGCCCTCCAGATCTGGGGCGCTCCCGGCAATGCCCACCATTTGTGGTTGCTCGAGAGACACAGGCCCATGAAACACGTTCCCGCAGTTACCAGAGCACCACAGAAATCGGGGTGCCGTCCGTGTGTGCTTGCAGTGAGCACACATGTGAGCACAGAATGCCCACGCCCTTCCTCTCATTCTACCAGATCCCGTGCGTTTAGAGCACACGAGATCAGTGAGGCAACGGAGGTTCATTCAGGTTGGCTCCACCGTTCCCAGCGCATTTCATCATGCAGCTACGGTACGCCAAGCAGCAGAGATGCACACGCAACTAAGGCAGCTCCTGCCTCCGAGATGTTCGCGGTGTGGGGGGCAGGGGCGGAGGGTGATAAAAAGCCAGCCACTTGGAGTGACGCAGTGGGAAGGTCACAGAACAGAGACAAAAAGCAAATGGGGCAGAGAGGAGGGTGACCCTCTGTGGGGACCACAGAGGTGACAGTCGAGCGGAGTCTGGGAGGGTGCCCAGGGGCGAGGGCGTCGGGCACCCGGGCCGCAGCGGTGAACAACCCCGCACATTGCAGCGGGGGGCAGAGGCCCTGCGGGCCCCATGTGCCAAAGCTTAGGCACAGTGCGCACGGGCCTCAAGGCCCCAGCCTCGACCCCACATCCTCGGCCGTGCGGCTCTGGGCCACCCAACCGTTCGGCGGACACGCCCACGTCTGGGCGAGCGTGGAACCTTTTGTGCTCACCCCTGGGGAGGCCACGTGCTCGCGTCCCTGGGGCTGCCACTGCACCAGCCCCATTCGGGTTCTTATTTTCGGACGGCCACTGCGGCCCGTTGGTAAGCCACGCGACGGTTTTGGTTTGGGAGTGATGCATCGTTTCCACCCCAAGTGCTACATTCCTCAGTGCGACTACCCACTGATTTCGCTGCTGGGTTTGTCTCCCCGCACTTGGAACTGTCTCCAAGCCCCACCCGTAGCCTCGAAGGTCAATGGAGGTCTCCACAGCGAGCATGTTCAGAGTCATGCCCTCGTTATAAGGGCGCACCTCGGGTCTGCCACCGCTTCACCCCTGCCCAGGGGCAGGGGCCGCTGTCTGGCCAGTCAGCCACCAGGGCCTTGGCTGGGCCACTCTGGGCACAGGACCTGGTGCCCAGAAGGCCGAGAACCCCGAGGGTTCATGGCTGACACTTGTCCTCCATTCGATGGCATTAAGAGACCCTGTCCCCATCTCCACCTGGGGGATTCAGCCAACGTACCCACTCTCGTCTAAACAGGCTCAATGTCCAGCCAGGGGAGCCTCGGACCCCAAGAATTTGGATTGAACGTTACAGGATTCTAGGAAGCTCTCCTCACTTTGACAGACAACAGTCTTACTAAGATACAGTCAATAGGAAATGTTTGTTTCATAAAAGCTGATGATTAAATAAAAGCCACACCCCCTAGGCAGACCATGCCGGGGGGGCGGGGGGCATAGCACAACTCTGTCCTTTCAAAACGTTGGCAAAACCCTTTTCAAGGCAGTGGGATTGTGAACAGATGATGGGAACCAAGAGCCCGTTTCCCAAGCCCTGAGCTTGTGAGCTAACCACAGGATTCTCCTCCTCCTGTCTTGACGTGGGGGGGGGGGGGGGGGGCTGCCTCTGGCCCGGCTGGAGTGAGCCCCCAGCCCAGAACCACCTCCTCACCGTGGGGACGGTGCGGGGCACTGTGGTTCTACGGCGCACGCCCTCGGCTCCCCGAATTACCTGCTGCCAACTATGGAAAACAACCCGGGAGGCACCGGGCACCGGGAGAAGCGCTGGCATTTCTGGGCTGGGCCTTCCGGGCGGAGGCAGAGGCGCCTGGTGGGGTCCGCGGTTCCCGTGGTTCCCGCTCCCGAGGGCCACGGGCCGCCGGCGGCCCTGCTTTCCCCAGAGCTGGTGCGCAGGGCGACACCGTCCCCCACCCAGAACGGTTCACTTCCCAGAGCACCCCGCGCCGCAGGTAAACGGAAGGGAGGTCGGGACGGCGTGGGCGTGGGGCACAAACCGGCTCGTCCAGGAAAACTGCCTAATTACCGGGCAGCGATGGAGGAGCATCGAGTCCTCGGGGCTGCCAGCCCTCCGGGCTGTGTCGGAGGCAAGCGTGGATCGGAGCCACTTCGCCCGCCGCGCTCGGCTCCGCTCCGGGAAAACACAGAATTCTTCCCGCCCCACCCCCCACCCCTGCCACATTATTGCAGGGAGAGCCGTCTCTGTAAGAATTGCATAAAAACATCATATGTATTTGGATCTTTTGTGTTCATTTCATGCTTAAATAATGTGACTAATCATTGTTCCTTACTCTTTGTCCTTGAATTTTCATTGCGAAGATTTAAAGGGTATAAATTTCCTCCATTACGTTGGGAGGCATACCCAGGATGCTATTTGAATGAATTAAATTTTGTGGACTTCCACTTCAACCAGGTTTGGAAACAAGCCGGTGAGCAGCATGTCTCCCATCCTCTCCTTGTATTTTGTGTGGTAGCAAACCCTGGGCCCCAAACCCCCTGGGCCCCAAACTCCCTGTGCCCCAACCCCCCTGCGCCCCTAACTCCCTGGGCCCCAAACTCCCTGTGCCCCAAACTCCCTGGGCCCCAAACCCCCTGGGCCCCAAACCCCCTGGGCCCCAAACCACCATGCCCCAAACGCCCTGTGCCCCAAATGCCCTGTGCCCCAAACCCCCTGTGCCCCAAACCCCCCGCACCCCAAACCCCCTGCACCCCAAACCCCCATGCCCCAAACTCCCTGGGCCCCAAACTCCCTGCGCCCCAAACTCCCTGGGCCCCAAACTCCCTGGGCCCCAAACTCCCTGGGCCCCAAACCCCCTGGGCCCCAAACCACCATGCCCCAAACGCCCTGTGCCCCAAATGCCCTGTGCCCCAAACTCCCTGGGCCCCAAACTCTCTGGGACCCAAACTCCCTGGGCCCCAAACTTTCTGGGCCCCAAACCCCCTGTGCCCCAAACCCCCATGCCCCAAACCCCCCGCACCCCAAACCCCCTGCACCCCAAACCCCCATGCCCCAAACTCCCTGGGCCCCAAACTCCCTGCGCCCCAAACTCCCTGGGCCCCAAACTCCCTGGGCCCCAAACTCCCTGGGCCCCAAACCCCCTGGGCCCCAAACTCCCTGGACCCCAAACTCCCTGGGCCCCAAACCCCCTGGGCCCCAAACTCCCTGGACCCCAAACTCCCTGGGCCCCAAACCCCCTGGGCCCCAAACTCCCTGGACCCCAAACTCCCTGGGCCTCAAACCCCCTGTGCCCCAAACTGTCTGTACCTCAAACCCTGTGCCCCAAAGAACTTATGTACAACCCATGGTCATGAACTAAGGGTGGGCAGGGGGAGGGATGTGGGTGGGAGGGTGTGTGTGGGGCAGAGGGGAATAAAGGGGAGAGAAAAATGGGACACCTGTAATCACATAAGCAATAAAATGTATTTTTAAAAAAGACAGAACAATCCAGTCCGTTGTGCCGCCCACGGTGAGGCCACCGGTCGGGGCCCTGGGAAGCTCCGCCCGGGCCCTGGCAGCACACCCTCGCCTCACAGAAAGGGTGAGTCTTACCCGCTACCCTCCCCCGTCCAGCTACAGCTGGGGGCTCGTTGTCTCCTGGGGCGCGGTGCTGCTGTGGCTCCTCCCTGGCCGAGGGCGATCAGGAGGGTTTCTCGTGACCCAGGCGCAGAGTCCTGCCTTTCACGGAGGCTGATGGCAGCCAATGTCTGTAGCACTCCGTTGTGCCCCTCAGCACGTCCCATGTCACGTGTTCGGGACCACTCCCTGAGGCGTGCTCCCGTGCGCGGTCGGCACTGCGCTTTCCTGGGCGCCGACGCGTGGCATTGGGCAGCCAGCGGCAGCTGCACCCCAGGCGGGTTCAGCCAGGGCAAGCACAGGCCACCCGTGACACCTGCATTTCAGATAGTGAGTGACGTCTTTAGGATAAGCACGTCCCCGTCAGTACGTGGGACATACCTGTATTGAGGAAGTACTGGGGGTTTATCTGAAATTCAGATACTGAGCATCCCGTATGTCACCTGGCAATTCCAGTGTCGGAAATCAAAGAGCACGAGACAATGGTGAGGGTGGGCTCCGAGCAGCGTGAGACAGTTTTCTCGTTCTGTGTCATGGGAGTCGGGTGCCGCTGGCAGCCGGGTGCCCAGGCCAGCTCTAACCCCGGGGTGCAGTGGCGAGCAGAGGGCCACCCGGTGACTTGGAACAGAACGTCCTGGTTTGGGAACAGTGCGAATTTCAGAGGGCTTGCCGGAGTAGTGCGGAGGAAGCGGGCTGTGTCCCCTCGTGTCCCCCACACACACTGGACCCAGCTCCGGGCACTGGGAATGTCCACTAGGTGACCCCAGTCACTGCCCCATGAGGACTTCCTGCCAGCCTCTCCCTCATAAGCATGTTCTTCTGAAAGCGGAGGGGAGGTAGGGGTCAAGGTAAGAACCCGGGACCTTCTTCAGCTTATTTCTGGATTTGGTGTGTGGATTTCCAAACAAGGACAGGGAACTCTGTTGTCCCTGGGAGGTGGCAGGAAAGGGGAGAGGGAGGGGCCTGAAACCCTGTGCTCCCCCCTGCATCCCCGGGCCAGACTCGGGAGGACAGGGACGGGCACAGCCACTGGCCGATGTGTTGGTCACTGGAACAGGGTCCGCACAGTTCCCAGCACTGTCACCAGAGTCCCAGCCAAGGGAGCTGCTGAATGAGGAAGTCCCCACCTTCCCCCGGGAACCCCAAGTCAAGACCACCTTCTATGAGTCACCAGGGAGCTCAATCTCACTCCTCGGCATTCTTGCCACCTTAGGTCATGACCCGACACCAGCAATTTATTGTTATTTTCAACTTCCTAATTTTTGAGAAATTTTTGAGAAATGTCCCCAACATGGCATGAAAACATATGGGAAAATAGAGAAGTCCCACAAGTAACAGCGAAGAGATCCGGAAACCTAAAACAGAGAACTTGGAGCGGGGAAAATAATCCAAGGACAAAGAGCATCGCCCGGCACGGAGCAGCCGAGCCCTGCGGCCAGGTTGGGCGCTGAGTCCAGGCCTGACATATGAATGTCGGAAACAGGCTTCTCCGAGGTCACCTGCTTCTGCCCGCTCCCCTCGGGAGCATCTGTCCTCCCAGAGCAGCCCGAGTGGGCTTCGGAGAGGGTCCCGTAGGAGCCGGTCACTCCTGTGCATAGTGCTGGGCAAGGGCTTTTCGCTTCAAAACGAACAGAATCCAAACTCCTCTCTGTAGCCCCGCGCGGAGCGGCTGGTGCCGAACTCGGCTTCGTTTCCCGCCACCCCCTCCTCCGCCCGCCCCCCTCCGGCTGGCCACACCGCCCTCCTGCCCCTCCAACCTGCTGAGCTCAGCACCTGCCCTCCGGGGTTTGCCTCCATCAGGCACCATCCTCCTCCGGTGGCTTCTGCCTCCTCGCCCCACCCCTCCCAGGCCCCAGCTCCAGCATCGCCTCCCAAGATCTGCCCTGGCCCCCCCCGCCCCGAACTGGCACCGCACCCGAGGTCCCACAGCCAGTCTGCAAACTCATCTTCTGTTTCATCTTCTTTGTTGCATTTGTCCCCACCTGAAATTGCTGTGGTTACCTTTTTATTTCTTCTCTCCCCCCCCCCCCACGCCAGATGATAAGCTCCATAATGACAGAGTAAAAACCTTGTCTGTCTTAACTCACTGCAGAATCTTCAGGGTTTTTTTTTTTCTTTTATTTAAATTGTTGTTGCAGTACAATTTTCTATCTTTTACTCCCATCCCAACCTACCCACCCAGCCCTCCCCTCCTCCCTCCCATTTCCACCCACCCCTAGTTTTTACCCATGTGTCCTTTATACTTGTTCCTGTAAACCCTTCCCCTTTTCCCCTGAAATTCCCTCTCCTCTCCCCTCTGAACTCTGTCAGTCTGTTCTCTATTTCAGTGTCTTTGGTTATATTTTGCTTGTTTCTTTGTTTTGTTGTTTAAGAATCTTCAGGGTTTAAAACAGTGTCTGGGACAACGTGCTCGATCTTGGACAAATAATTGAGTGCCCAGTACAACAAGTGACAAGAGTCCTCACCAAGGCATGAAATAGTGTCACACCCAGGAGCACGGGAAGACCCTAAGGGCTCCCGGGAGAAAAGGGGGTGGGAACACAGCAGACCCCCCCTCGGGAACACTAAATGCTAGGAGGCAGTGGTGTGACAGGAATCTGAAGGACAAGAATGTGCAACCGAGGCTTCGGCACCTAGCCAAACTATCTATCAGACGCAAAGGCAGTCAGATGTGTTTTCAGACATGCGAGGATTTAGAAAATCAGTAAAAGCCTCCACGCATGTTTTTAAGGATGATGAACTGGTGCGAAGCAAGAGAGGGAATCGAGACGCTTCGGAAACCAGGGACAGGAGACACGATATGGCCCGTGGTCAGGAGAGGCCGGTATCGCCCTGCGTGCGGAGCTGTGCGGGGCCCGGGACTAACTCCTAGTGGATGGAGCAAGAAGGAAGGCTCCAGCAGGGAGGCCTCTATTTAAGAATAAAATTGATAGACTTTCTGGTATAACTGACCATATAAAAGAAATAATCTGCTGGGTATTACCATGGATCTGATGGAAAAAACTTGAAAGAATCAGAAATATGTAGAAAACCTTATAAATAATAAAAAGATAAAGTCCTTTTTTTAGAGAAATTTCTTTTTTTTTAGATTTTATTCATTTATTTTTAGAGAGGGAAGGGAGGGAGATAGAGAGAGAGAGAGAAACATCAGTGTGCGGTTGCTGGGGGTCATGGCCTGCAACCCAGGAATGTACCCTGACTGGGAATCAATAAAGTCCTTTTTAACTCCAGGAAAAATAAAGTTTTACCAAAAAATATCTATACATCATAGTACATTGAAGTAAACAATACCTATCTAGTCAAAATCATGGAAACACTGATTATCAATTTATCTTTCAAAACCCTAAGATCTTATCTGCCATTACAAGAACTCAACACTTGGGTGTTACGATGGACAAACAGGGAGTTCGTCGATGTCAGAAGACTCAAGACCAGCACCCAAAACACAGCTGCACCCTTCACACGAACCACAGACCCGTGGGCACCAAAACTGAAGACGCAGTTCACACCACTTACTGAAGACAACACCATTTAGGGTGGATCCACAGAAAAGTCGGTGCTTAGGTACACGCTTGATAAGATGCGTGCAGGAGCTGCATGCTGCAGCCTACGCGACACTGATCACAGAAATCAAAGGAGCTCTGACTAGACGCGGGGTGCTCACAGCTTGGAAGACGCGGCAGAGTGAGGGCCCGTTCTCCCAAAATCGACCTATGGTTTCAATGCCATCCCTCTCAAGCTCCCAGCAAACGTGCAAATCCCACGCAAGCATGAGTTTATTCTAAAACTTACACAGAAAGAAAAAGGTTCTTTAGTAACTAAAGCGGTCTTTCTTTTGAGAGGGCAGAGTGAGAGGAAGGGTTGGGACCGGCCCAGCAGGTATGTAGCTCCCGGGACAGCCGTGAGCACCGGGACGGCGTGGCGGCGGCAGCGGGAGGAAGACACACATCAGCCAAACCGGACTGAAAAGCCGGAAACACACCCATTGCACGTGTGTCCAGCTGACGTTTGACAAAGGTGCAAAGCCTTTCAGAGGAGGGCAGTCTTCCAAAAAATGGTCCTCGAACAACAGGGTATTTATATGTAAAACACTGAACTTTGACTTAAAACTCAGACCTTATGCAAACACTAGCTCAAAGTGGATGGCAGACTGAAATGTAAAACACACCACTGCCCTGGCTGGCGTAGCTCAGTGGACTGAGCGCGGGCTGCGAACCAAAGTATCGCAGGTTCGATTCCCAGCCAGGGCACATGCCTGGGTTGTAGGTCACGGCCCCCAGCAACTGCACATTGATGTTTCTCTCTCTCTCTCTTTCTCCCTCCCTTCTCTCTCTAAAAATAAATAAATAAAACCTTAAAAAAAACATTACTGTGAAACTCCTAGGGAAAACAGAAAACCTCCAGCATCTAGGGCTAGACCTGACACAACATGTAAGGCACCATCGACACCCTGGGCCGGTGTGGCGGACTGAACGCTTGAGTGCCCTCCCTGTCCACGTGCGGGACTGGGAGTAGGGGCCTCCCGCAGTAACTGGGGCTGGAGGAAGTCAAACGTAGAACCCTCATGACTGGGATCATTTACGCCTTAGTGAAAGTCAGGAGTGAGCTTGCTTCCCCTCTCCGTTCTGCGCTGTGAATGTACGAGAAGTCGGCTGTTACAGCCCAGAAGAGGACCCTCCCCAGGACCAAGTGTGTCGGTACTCCCAGGCGTCCCGCCTCCAGAACAGACAGACACCAGCCTCTCTTGTTTAGAAGCCACCCGGCCCCTGGTGTTTTTGCCACAGCAACCCAGGCTAAGACAATTGGGACCTTGTAACGATTCAACCCCTGGGCAAGAGACGGGAAGACTCTCCTCTAGGGGGACTGGCCCAGAGGAAGGTGGGTGCATGGAACCTGAGCCGATCAGCCCACGAGTCCCAGCCTCTGAACGACAAAGCTTCTGAAAGAAAGAGAACAAAATGACCTCGGGTCTGCTCAGCGGCCATAGGGAGCCCAGAAGACACCAGTGATGTCTTCAAACTACAGCAGGGAGGTTATTTCCAGTCTCTCATTCTACGTGAATCAAACGACCAGTCAAGAGAAAAGGTAGCACAGGTTCTTTTCAGACACACGATTGCAAACACCTGAGCTCCCACACATCTTCCCTCATGGAGGTGACCCCCCCGATGAAAGGAATAAATGGAGAAAGAGGGAAACGTGATCACACACAGGAGAGGGGCAGAGAGGGAGCCCCAGGGTGCAGAGGGGCCGCCAGGAAGGCTGCTGTGCAGGCGGGGGGAGGGGGGGGCTTTGGAAACCCAGGCCTGAGGACTGGGCTGGGCTGGAGAGCCAGTCACGTGTCCCCAGTGCGGCCGGGTGGCAAAGCCAGCCCCTTCCACCGGAGGACTCACTCAGGGATCCTCAAAGACGCTGTAAAACCGAGGGTAACCGATGAGACCGCACGTGCCCCAACACCATGAACGGTTCCATAAAATCTGGACGGCTTGGCAAGGCCCTTCGCCGCAGCACAGAAAAACCAGAAGCGTTCATCTGCTCCCCACAAACCCGCCATGGTTTCTATTTCTGGGGAGGAGAGTGGGCGCTGGGGAAAAGGAAAGGTGGTTTTGTTGTTGTTTTGTTCTTGCCACGGGTTGTTTTTAATGAAACAAAGATAGGGTTCTTTCCGAGCGAGATTCCTCGGAGGTCCATGATCTTCAAATTAAGGCTTTTCACTGTTTACCTTTCTCTCACTGGTTTTTGTATCATCTACAATGTGCATGTGTTAGCTATTCAAAAGTGATTTCCTGAACATTGGTTTGAAGTGATGTACGGGCAGGGGAGGTCAAAGGTGCACCAGACACTCGCTCACAGCCCGGAACGGTCCCTGGACAGCTGGAGGGTCCCCTGGAGACCGCGGCAGGGCTGTGCCTGCCGTCAGCCCTGACCTCACAGCGCTGGCGACCAGACTTTCCAAGCCAGTTATATTGTCATCAAAGGGCAATTAGTTGCAGTCATTTAAAGAGCATATGCATTTTAGCATATAAACTAACACTGGATATAAAGTGACCCCCGGCCCTCTCCCCTCAGCCTCTGGCAGGGAACCAGCACCATGAGGCCCTCCAGGTTTTCTGATCGTTGGCCGCGGCAGGTGACACTCATCACCTTCGTCAAGAGGGCCACACTTTCCTCGCTGGCACCTCAGCCGCCTGGCCCAAGGCCAGGGACGCGAACCCACGAGACAGCGTGAGTGCGTGTGGGCTACGAAACACACTGAAGCTGGAGACAGAATTCCGTGCACGCGTGGGCTTCCTTCACGAGGCTCCGCCCACCAGGCGGCCTCGGTCGGGAAGACAGCGCCATCACGGCGGACGCCCGCCCGACAGCCACCCCGAGGCGTCAGGGAAAGCGAACTAGAAGGATGGGCAGGTGCTGAGCAACGGGAAGTTTGCAACCCCCACCACAGCTTTAAAACTTTCGGATGGAACTACAACTCCTAATACCTTCTAAATGGGGAAACAGGAAAAACAAAAACACCATTTGGAGTTTTTAGAAATCTGCATTTTCTTTTTTTTTAGATTTTATTTATTTCTTTGTTTATTTATTTATTTTTAGAGAGGGAAGAGAGGGAGAAAGAGAGAGAGAAACATCAATGTGCGGTTGCTGGGGACCGTGGCCTGCAACCCAGGCACGTGCCCTGACTGGGAATCGAACCTGTGATGCTGTGGTTCGCAGCTCACACTCAATCCACTGAGCTACGCCAGCCAGGACCAAAAATCTGCATTTTCAAAGCAGAGAAACCATTTATTTCAAAACAGGACTTCGGCCCAACTGGCTGGGTGGCGGGGAGTGCTTCCGGCGCACTGGGCTGGGTGGAGGCGACGGGAGGCCCTGCCTGCCAGTTTCTCTCGCCTTCCTTCCCAGGGTTCCGACTTCGTTCCCAGGGTTCTGATGGTTCAGAGAGAAGGAACCTCAAAGGAACCCTCCCGGAAATAAAAAGGGGTGGGCAGCGACACCGTTCAGTGAAAGCCACTCCTCGCCACCGAAGTGGAGTCCAGTGCCTGCCCCGTTGGGCTCCAGGAGAGGGAGCTCCTTTAGGGACCCCGGGGAGGGGGGGGCAACGGGGGGGGGGGGCGGAGAGGCTGGTGTCGCTGCTGCCGCGAAGACGAAAGGGAGAACCGCCATATATTGGCTTTTGTCTTAATAGCCTTTTAACCAACTCTGTTAATGGACTGAATGCAATTTAGATATGGAACTTGGCTAAAACGTAGCTTCAATTGGCTATTAAAATTTAAGAGCCAACTAAGATAGCTAATTACAAAAAAAAAAAAAAAAAAAGCTCCGGCGATAATGCTACGCAGAATTAGTAATAGCAAACGACAGCCTGTCTCGCCTTATTCCCAAAGGGAAAGAAACTTCGCGGAGAAGCCAAGCAGACACCGCAGCCGGCCTAATTGCATCGCTGGTGTTATTATGGCGCGCAAATCTGGCGGCGCGCGGGGCCCGGCCGCGGAGGGGTCTGCCCGCCTCCAGTCCCGGAGCCACTGACCCTCTGCCCCGCGACGGCCAGGACCGGCCAGGACCGATTCCGGAGGCTTGTATTTCCCCTCTCGGTCGATGGAGACGACCTTCCACTGCGGAGCTGTCCTGTGCAACCCCCGCGGGGACCGGGGAGGGAGGACAGAAGGCACACCACCTCCGAAAGGCCCACTTCCAAAGGGAAGAGATGTCACTTGCAGAGAATTTTTTTCTCCCTTTAGATACTTAGGTCTAAGGAAGAACAGTTAATATCTGCTAAAAAGTTGAGCTTAGAGGGGGAAAAAAACGTTCGACGTCTTGGCTTCATCACGGACAACCTCATTATGGCATCCGCCGAGGCGCAGACCGCGCGCCTGGGAAGACCCATCACGTGCGGTGGCCACTTTGAATCGGAGGTGCCGGAGTCTTTAACATCCCTCGTCAAGTGTCCCCCTGCTGTGCCTGTAAATGTCAGTCCAGTTTTTTCACGGCTGTGCGCGCAGATTAGAAACAGCGGGAGAGCCCGGGAGTGTGACTACAATACCAGTAAGGACTCTTGTCTTCGTGGCGCCGCTCAAGTGATTCTTGGAATGCAGGGCCCTGCTGTTTTCTAATATTTACACACAACTGGAGTCATCAAGAGCAGTAAATGCAGTCTAAAGGCAGCCCGCTTCTTTTGTTGGGGACTTTTCATTCAAATGGGGATAGCAACAATAAGACCACACACACACAAAACAAACCATTTTGAAAAGTTCCCCATTTCCCCCCAATTTCGCTGCTAAAAGACCAAGCGGGCACTCTGGTGACCGTTGGCTGGGCTTGACCCTCCCTTCCAAACATTTCCGTGCATCACGCACGGCTCACCGAGAACAGCGGTGTTTCAGATGCCCGACCTCAAATTGAGTCCCTGCAGGCTGCTTTCCTGACTGACCGCCACAGGACGGGGCCTTGGGAACCACGTGGGGCCCTTCTGCTGCCTCTGCCTCCTGAGCCTGCCATGGCTTATGCAAGACGTATTCCGGGGCTGTAGCACCTGGAATACAGACGTCTTTCCAGAGCCTCATTGGAAACTTTTTAAAAAGGGAGCCCTGGCCAGGTAGCTCAGTCCATTGGAGCGTCGCTCCACACGTCAAAAGGTTGTGGGTTTGGTTTCTGGGTCAGGGCACATACCTGGGTTGCAGGTTTGATCCCCAGCCCGGGCATGCGTACTTGAGGCAGCCAATCAATGTTCCTCCCCCACCCTCTCAAAAAATGAATAAAAAACATATCCTCAAGTGAGGATTAAAAATAATTTTTAAATGAGGGGAAGTCACTGTGACTATGTATACCTTTAAAAAGGTCTAAATGATCCTTCTTGGAATTATAAATGGTAAGATAGAGAGTACATATGTTTGTCATAGCTTTTAAGTATCTGCACAGGCCTTTGGACCAGAAAGCCGGGGGGCTGGTTGGGGTGGGCGGGGCAGGGACCAGGTCACAAGCCTCTGCCCCTAGTGTTAACCAGCCTGGGACAGCCCAACCCTTCTGGGGGGGGGGGGGGGCTCGACTCATGCATTAGCACCAACATGACCAACTAAATGAAGACGAAGCTTTTATTTGGGGGGTGGGGGAGACTAAATTGCCCGGAACATAAAGGTCTTCTTAAGGGTCTTGAAGGCACCTTTATCTGGAAGAGTTCAGGCAACGAGCCCCATCCCTCTTCTTCCCCAGGTCCCCCATCAGAACCAGCGTGTGCTCCCCGGCCGCCGCTCGCCCTGTGACACACGCACCACCGGAGGCACGCTCAGGGGGAGCAGGCCCCGCGGGTGCCTCACTCGGACTCCCGAGCACGGGCACACACGAGGCCCTGTGAGGAGAGCGGGGGATGTGCAGATGCCGCGCTCACACCTGAGGACGGCACCAAGAAGGGCCACCATGAACTTCTGCGCTGTTTTGTGTCAAAGTCAGAAAGAATACTGAATTCAGTGATGCTCTGTTTTTAAACTGTAGCCCAGGTGTTATAAGGTGTTCCTTTACACAACTGTGATCACTTCCACTTGCTTCTGAAAGAGATCAGAAGCAGAAAGACAGCCTACAGGAAAATGGGAACAGGTCTCAGAACACCGCCCCACCTCCGGCCGCTCCAAACTCTGGATTCACACCCTCAAACCCCTGCCAGTCTCTGTGCCCCAGGTGCGGGGCATCTCCACTCCTGCTTTCGGCGATTCAGGCTTCTGACGAACGCTGAACTTCAAAGTCAGAAAGTAGAGATTTTCAGATCATTTGCAGTTGTTTACATACAAACCTAATTGGTTCATATCTGGCTGGTCTGGCTCAGTGGATTGAGCGCTGGCCTGCGAACCAAAGGGTCGCCAGTTCGATTCCCAGTCAGGGCACATGCCTGGGTTGCGGGCCAGGTCAAGTCCCCGGGGAAGGGGTGTGCGAAAGGCAACCACAAATTGATTATCTCCCTCTCTTTCTCCCTCCCTTACCATCTAAAAAATATAAGTAACATCTTAAAAAAAAAAAAGGAACAAAACCCTAATTTGCTCAATACAGAACTTTCACAGGTAATTTCCTGACAAGACAAAATTACAAAAATCTAGGAACACCACTCATAAGTTACCAAATGCTACTGGACTAATTAGCTGAGTAACACACACATCCTTAGCACAGTGGAAAGGCAAGCGTTTCGCCTGCAGAGTAGCACCCCGTGCCAGCTGCCTGACAGGAGTGGCCAGGGGCGCGCCGCGCAGACGCACGGCACCACGGGAGGCCGCGTTCACCGGAAGACCCTTCCCCAGTGCTGGGGCCGCAGCGTGTCTTGCACCCTTTGTGTAGAGCCTCGGAAACGAGGGGCACAGAATAACCTGTGAACTTGAAGCAAAAACCAAAACCCATAAAACTTTATCTACGCAACTGTTTTAACTATGAAAAATTTAGTAGGCATGGAACAGGACTAAAAAAAAAATCACACAGCCAAAGGGAAAGAGTTTGAATTTTAGGGTCTGGTGATGAGATTCTAAGTGTTTTTTTTAAAAAGATTTTATTTATTTATTTTTAGAGATAGGGGAAGGGAGGGAGAAAGAGAGGGAGAGAAACATCAATGTGTGGTTGCCTCTCATGTAGCCCCCCACTGGGGACCTGGCCCGAAACCCAGGCATGGGTCCTGACTGGGAATTGAACCGGTGACTCCCTGGTTCACAGCCCGTGCTCAATCCACTGAGCCACACCAGCCAGGGCTCTAAGTAATTTTTTTTTGTTTAGTTTTGACTCGTACTAATTTGATTTGGGCAATAAATAGGAATCAACAAGTTAAATGACATTAAACGCATTAATTAAATCAGCATGGTGTGGGCATAAGGAAAAATCAATGAAATCAGAGAGAGTCCAGAAACAGACCCTGGTATAAGAACTTAGTAACAAAGCAAATATCACAAACCAGGGTGGTAGGCGGGTGGCAAAGAGAATTTATTTAGCAAGTGATACTGAAGCTACTGGTTAGCTGTTTGGAAAAAACCCATTGTGATTCTTACCTCACGGCACACACACACCAAAATAAGTTTCACGTGGATTAAAAATTTACAAGCATTAAGACAAAAAACCTAAAAAAAGTATGGTTAATATTTGATTATAGGACGGAAAATATTTTAAAACAGTGGCAGAATTTACAATGAAAAACGTCAATAGATTAAGCCATACAAATCAAACTTCATGAAAATAAAAAATATATCAATAAAAAATAAACCAGAAGCAGTCAGCAATGAACACGACGGAGGGTCACCATGACGACCACACAAACAGTACGCACACTCCGGAGAAAGAGCACGGTGCGCAGTCTGCACGTGCAAACGGCTCAGGCTCACGGGCCGTTCAGGGAATTCACGTCATCACACCATAAGGATCAGTGCGACTCAAAAACGGAAACACGGCAGCGGAGCACCCGGACCTCCCGGGCGAGTGTTACGGGATGGGCTGCTGCAAGGCAGCCCGATGACATGCACCTGCGAGCTTCTTCCAGCCTGCTAGTCTGTGGCTCGGTGCTGCCCTTCTCAAGAGCGGAAGAAGTGATTTGTGCACGTGGACAAAGATTTCTGCCCCATTTTATTCATGAATGAGGCTTGTGCTCTTGCAATACTGAAAACACACACCCAAGATCAGAGAGAGGGTCATGAGAGAGTATCATGAATCCACCAGAAAAAAATATTAGGGAAACATAAAAATTGTATTTATCCATGATTATCTGTAATAACATGGGAAGGATTTAATGTGAGCTTTCCGAGCAGAATATAAAGCTCTGCCTAAAGTGTGACAACTACTTAAGGAGAAAAGTGCCTAAAAAGACCAGAAGAGAATGTCACGACGTCAACAGTGGTGGTCCGCGGTGGCAGCGGCCGGGCTGGTTCGTCTGCTGAGTGTGCTGCGTGTTCCAGACTGTCTACGGTGGCGTTTTATCAGTGCATGTTGGTGACCCGAATAATAAAGAACACTAAAAATATAACTGTTTTTAAAGATTTTATTTATTTAGTTTTAGAGAGAGGGGAAGGGAGGGAGAAAGAGGGAGAAAAGTATTGATGTGTAAAGATACATCAATCAGTTGGTTGCCTCTCGCACGCCCCCAGCTGGGGACCTGACCCACAACCCAGGCGTGTGCCCTGACCGGGAAGCGAACCAGTGACCTCTCAGTCCGCAGGCTGGCGCTCAATCCACTGAGCCACACCAGCCAGGGGTAAAAACTAGAATTGTAAAGTATAAACAAGCACATACTACTCAAGTACACGCCCCCCCACCGATGCATATAATTTATTTCTATTCCCACCGCTCATTTACTGCTGCGCAACTCGGCTCCGCACAGACAAAGCCAACTCAGTCATCCAGAGACATGGCTGGGCTCCGACGGCTGCGGCCCGGTCACGCTTTCTCCGTCTCCAAAGCTGACTTCTGAAGACCACCTCGAGGCTCTTCCACTGTGGGGCCGTGCCCGCCCCAGTCCCAGTCCCAGAGACGTACTGCGGACTTTCCAGGGGACGCAGAGCCCCCGTGGCCCTGCCATGTGGAGAACGGGGCCCAGCCCCGGGCGTGCGGAAGGCAGAGAAAACGGCGAGGAGGTGACACGGTGGCGTGAGGAGCACACATCAGGGAGGGAGGCTGAACCGTGAAGGGTGAACCAAGGATGGCAAAACTCCCTGCACGCGGGGCCCGGGGGAGGGACGAAGAGGAAGAACAGAGGAGGAAGAGGAGGAGGAGGAGGGGAAGATGGAATGGCAGGAAAATTATTTAACCTTTAAAAAAAAACAAAAAACAAAGGGCTAAGAAGCGCCAGCAGACGACGACAGGGAAGGACACCCACCGAGCAGCGCCGCCGCTGCGGCCCCGAGCTGGCCGCGGGGCCCCGGTCCGTCCTGCAGCCCTGCCCACGGAGCCGCGCCGCAGGGGTCGCCAGCACTCGTCGGAAACAGTACGTGAGGAAGCGTTTCTTTTTTTGATGTTCAACCAACAGGCTTTGCTACGTCTTTGTGTTTTGAAAAATAAAGAGGCTAAGGCATATGCACAACAACACGCCGCACATTTTACCCTAGCCGAGGCTCTGGAGTGCTCGGAACAGCGCTCGAGGGTGGACCCGGGGCCGCACAGGAACCCGGGGCCGCACAGGACGGCCCGGCTCCGGAAGCCAGGCTCCGCAGGAAGCGGCGGTCTCTGCCGACTCGGAGCGCCGCACGCACTCCGTGAAGGCTGGGAGCCGCAGAGCTCCGGGCGGGGGTGGAGACGAGCCTGCACGGCACGCCTGCGGGTCTGTTCTGCGCTTTTCAGAGCGCAACCACGACCACGGCGGGGTAAATGCTCTGTGGACAGCTCCCGTCCACACTGCAGCGCGGAGCTCCCCTCCGTGTCGGCCCAGAGCGGCTCACGCTGGTACAGCCTGGACCGTTCCTTATCCGTCCACACCTCACCCGTGCTGTTACTTAATGTGTTCTTCAGACCAACTTGCTTCTCCCAGACACTGAAACACCTACACTATTCTTGTAAGAAGAATAACCTGTAAGTGATCAGTAAGCTATAAAAGGAGAGAGAGAGCGAGAGACCAATCAGACAGACAGACAGACAGAGATGCCTGGAAAACCCGTGACCACGCAGCCACCTGGCACTGTCACCTGCCTCCTTGCCGCGCAGCTGCACCCTACCACGACTCCCACAGGATTTCACTCCGAAGTGGGTGCGTGGGGTCTGTCACACATGTACGTGTTACTCCACTTTTCCTCTCATATCCTTTCCCTTCTTAAGCGCTTCTCTGAACAAAATCAACACAAACCAAACTTGTGGCCACAACACTGTGTGTTTGTATCAAGCAAAAAGACACCTTTATTTTAAGCTTTGTATTTCCTTAAAAGGCAGGCCTTGGTCAAGCAGGTTACATTGTCTGGGAAATACACAGCGAATGGGAAGTACAGGTCACAGTCATTTCCTATACCTTTCCAGAACCTTTCACACCAAGGGGGACAGCTTAGAGAGTATGTATAACCTGCAGATTCTGAAATTTTATAAGTTAGCCTTTAATAAATTGTATTAAAGTATTTATTGAAGTATTTAATAAACTGTATTAAGCATTTACTTTAATAAAAAAAAATGGTTTTTCAGAGACACAGGCCTTTCCCTGTCACCCTCCCCCCACAAGACTCACATGAAAACACTTCAAGTAGAAAAAGAAAAAGTCAAACGAAAGAAAAAATAGAAAACAGGTTCACAGCATGTAATTTACTTCTGGACTCTCTTTCTCCCTCTGGAACCTTGAAGAGAAAATAAAGAAATTTAAAACATTAATCATTAATTTATAAAAGCAAAAGAAGAACAGAACTGCAAGTATTTCCATATAGATATTAATAGTTTACATTTATTGATCATGATGGTTTGTGGAGATGAAATTCTTACACAAAGGTTAATACCTGTTAATACCTTGAAGATTCTAGAAAATTGTGTCAATTTTTTTAATATGTCAAAAAATATGCTAACAAAGTCTACATTTCAAGTTCCACCAAAACCCTCCCCTGGAGAGACGTGCCTGGTTTACAGTGCCCCTGAAGCACCATGTTTCTCAAAACACCTGCTGTACAGTTTAAAACATTAACCCCAATGTAAACTATAGCAACAAGACAAGCGTTTACTCCTCGGGGGAACTGAGGAGGTTATGCAGCTTATGAAAAGCAAGACTTTTCATTCTAAATGTGCTGCCTTTTATTTACTGATTTTCACTGTTATTCTATTACAGTTGTCCCAGTTTTCTCCCCTCGCCCTCCTCCGCCCAGCCCGCGCCTACTCCCACAGCCAGCCAGCCCCCGCACACCCCACTGCGCGGCCACAGAAACCTGCTGTCTCCACTGAGCAGGCAGGAGAGCGGGGCTGTCCCCAGCCGTGCTCACCACTAGGGAGCAGGTAGATCCCACCTGCACAGCCTTCTGGAGCAGGCCGGTCTGCGGAACTGGTGGTGGTCCTATGCAACTGCTCCTGCGTGGGCACGAACCCGCGATTCTTTGCTGGGAGCACGAGACCTCCGTCTCACCAAGGAGCCTTTGTTCCCAGCCACCACCCCCGCGCCCCTCCCACCGGAGCCCAGCAGTCAGGACAGCAAGTTTAAGGCCGATCACGACGCCCAGCGCTGAGCTCTACTGGTGTGAGGGGCGGCGTGGCGGCCTGTGATCAATCAGAGAACTCGCCAAACAACAAAGAGATCGATACTTCCTTTCTGAAATGCACAAAACATGCTTTGAATCTAGGACAAAATGTCTACAACACAAGTCTAATAATAAATAGTGTCTAAAGGTTTTCTGATTACCTATTTAGTCACTTAACTGGAAGATCAGTTTAAAAATCAGTGTTTTTTCTTTTAATCTTTCCAATTTCTAGTTTCTATTCAACTGCCACACATTCAATCTGTGATTTTCAACCCGCGCGCTGCGAGAACTTTCAACACGTGCTCCGTCTGACCCTGCAGTCGGGGCCGGCCTCTTCTCCCTTAGGCCGCCCCGTGGAAACCAGGACAGCAGACAACACCACAGCAGCTGTCAGGTGTGAATGAATCAAAATTGTACCTACTTTTGTCAGGCAAAATATATTTTTTGGTGCGCTGCAGAATTTTAGTAATTAGTGTATGTCATACAATGAAAAAGGTTTAAAATCACTGCACTACATTAAAAGTAAACTCCAAACATATGTAACTATCTTTTCTTCCGCCACTCAGAAGTATAGCCTATAACTATGGTTGCTTTAAACTTCTGAGTTTTTCCCTCAATATGCCCTTCTTTTAAAGTATCCCATGGTAGATTTTTAGGTGTTCATATCAAGAATTTCGAAATTGATTTGGCACAGAAAACCGAAAACGTTGCGATCTTCTGAGATCGGCCAAGTGGCGTCACAGACCAGGGTCCACAATCAACAGCGCAGCACGGCCCCTCCAGTGACCTGTGACGCCGCAGCCCCACGCCGGGAGCACTAACGCTGACCGAGACCGCAGCCGGGTCCAGGTGGCACCGTCTCGGCCGCGTCCCAAGGTGACATCTCACTCGCATCAAGCATCGCTGCTGCCGGATCTAAAGCCCGCGGCCATCGCCACCTGGGACTTGTCGCACTGGTCATCGCACGGCCACGGCGACGCAGCTCAGACGCCCTGCTGCCCGTGCCCCTCGGCGCTTCCCTCGGCGCCCTGCCGGCCGCAGAAGCTTCGCTCTCGCCTCTGGAAGGTGCGCCCGTTTCACAGCGCACTGCTGCTGGCCAAAGTTCCCATCACAAAACAGTACGTGCAAGACGTACTATTTGCAAAACAGAACGTGGAGTTTGGGGACACGCTATGAATTTATAACACGCAGGAAAAACAGGTCGGAGAAGTCCACGCAGGGAGCCCTGAAAAACTCTCCCTGCTGAGTGTGCTCTCGCCCCGGGTGTGGGTGTTAACAGTCGTGAGTTTGCTGTCCTTTTACTGGACGTGTTTTTCACCTTCCTGTTCTTAGATAAGTCCCTTTAACATTTCCTATAATAAGGGCTTGGTGATGATGAACTCCTTTAACTTGACCTTATCTGAGAAGCACTTTACAACTAGAGCAGGGACAGAACCACAGAAACGGAGATCACATGGAGGGTTAGCAACAGGGGAGCGGGAGGAGGAGAGAGGGGGACAAGGTACAGAGAGTAAGTAGCGTAGATGGTAGGTAGGAAATAGACAGGGGAGGGTAAGAACAGTATGGGAAATGCAGAAGCTGAAGAACTTATATGTCTGACACATGGACAAGGGGTAAAGCGGGAATGAGGGTGGGAGGGGGTGTGCATGTGCAGGGTAGAAAGGTAGAAAGGAATGAAGGGGGGAAAATGGGACAACTGTAATAGCATAATCAATAAAATATATTTAAAAACATCTCTCCCTGGACTAGACCACAGATACTCAAGAGGTAAATATAAATCCTGCTTTCCTCAAAGAATCCTCAAGAATGGCCCCAGATCCAAGGTACTTCAAAACCAAAAACCAGCAGCAAGCCCCTCGCCGCGTGCTGCCCACTCTGTGGACGGCAGTGGCAGCCCACGAGTGGACCAGCCACGAATACCATGGCTGCGTTAACTGACTGTTAGCCCGGTTCTGAAACACTGGCATGGTTTGGAAATGCCAGGATACACGTGGTTTTTTAAGGCTTATCGTTCTGTGGGAGAAATTATTTGCAGCAAATAACCAAATTTTCTCAATTGGTAAAAATTATGCCTTGCATAAAAATAAAAGGATTAACGGCCTCTGTTCTTCATGAAAACCGCCCCTCGCCCCGGCTCGTGCTGCGAGAAAACCCACCCCGGGCGCACTCTGAAAGCTTTCAGAGCCGGTTCCCACACAATAGACCCCCGACCAGTCGAAATGAGTTTAGGTGTATCAAGAAAATTATACACGTTTTCACAATGGTCTAAATAGACATTAAAGGGAAGCTGGCCCCATTTCGCTAGGCACAGCGCTCTGAAAGATCGCGCAGTGAGGAAAATCTCTCACCATATTGTAAACCACAAATTGTGTTTGAAAATAAAATTGTTAATGAAGAAACTGACATTTCTAAAGCTGCTGTTAGAGGTAACCATTCTTCAAACATGAATTCACGGAGTTAGATTACATTTCTAAAAAAAAAATTCAAACGTAATAGTGTGCTTTCTTCAAGTTACTTTAAACTGATAAATACAAATATATACATTTTCTTGACCCCCTGGATGTTTTTTTTTTACTATAGAAGCAATAATATTTTATCATCTCAGGAGAGATTTCTCTCATTTTAAAATATTTAGATAGTAAAATACCTTAACTAGTCTTATACTTTAGGAAAAAAATAAATTACAATGGGAAAATAAGCAGTATTTAGGTAAAGCAATTCAGAGTTATGTGAATAAGGGAGAATCTGATTACTCCTCACATTTTTATATCAAAATATATCTGATTGTTATTAAATTAACAATGGGATCTACTTTCTCCTTTTGTCATTAAATGAAACAAAAATATTAATATATTCTCTCACAGTGAAAACTATCAGTATAAGGACCTTCAATTAAAATTTCAGGTATAGATGACATATTTTATAATTATAATCAAATTTAAAGGCATTTATGTACCAAAACAAACGTCTCAGATGCCCAGTTAGCAAAGCCCAGGTGACAGTGACTCCAGGCGGTCAAGAGAGGCCTGGGCCCTCCCCGTGCACTTCCACCTGTGTGTGTGCTCACTCAGTGTGTGCCTGCACTTCCACCTGTGTGTGTGCTCACTCCGTCTGCGTGTGCCTGCACTTCCACCTGTGTGTGTGCTCACTCTGTCTGTGTGCCTGCACTTCCACCTGTGTGTGTGCTCACTCGGTCTGTGTGTGCCTGCACTTCCACCTGTGTGTGTGCTCACTCGGTCTGTGTGCCTGCACTTCCACCTGTGTGTGTGCTCACTCCATCTGCGTGTGCCTGCACTTCCACCTGTGTGTGTGCTCACTCGGTCTGTGTGTGCATGCACTTCCACCTGTGTGTGTGCTCACTCGGTCTGTGTGTGCGTGCACTTCCACCTGTGTGTGTGCTCACTCAGTGTGTGCATGCACTTCCACCTGTGTGTGTGCTCACTCTGCGTGTGCGTGCACTTCCATCAGTGTGCACTCACTTCTGTCTGCATGTGCACCAGCCCCACTAGAACTAGCTCTTGGCTTCAAGGGCTTTGAAAAATGACGCTTCAGGGCTGTGATTCCTTGCATCCCCACTTACGGAGAGGAAAGAGGGGCCGGCACTTTGTGGGCAATGACCAGGCAGCGCAGGCCAGTGGGGGCGGGGGAGTGCGGCTGCGGGCAGCACACGAACGAAGGGCCCGAGCCTCCCCAGTGGCCTCCCCGGTCGGGGTGCGGGGCGGGAAGACTGGTGAGAGCCGCCGTTCGGGCCTCTGTGTCCAGCCTGTTCCCAACGGCTCTGTCATCTACACTCGCGGCGTCTTGGACCCCACATCTGCAAGACGAGAGATGCTCCCGGCCCAACTGCACCATCGCTGTGCATGGCAAACACCACAGCGTGTGACAAAGGACACTGTGACACACCCCACAGACCTCCTCCTACAACACCGGCTGACTGACTGCAAACTCCCAATGTGGCGGCCCCCACAGTGAACCCCTCACTTCGTGAAAGGAAGGGAAATTTGTGTTTACCCGTGGACAAAGACAACAGGCAACACGGTCCGACTTACGGGTCTGCACGCCCTCCTCCATCTGTGTGTCTGTGCCCTCCATGTCCTCCACGCCGGCTTCTGTGCTTTTCTCAATGTCCCTCTTCCGCTGCTTACATGTAACAGTGCAAAGAGAGAGAAAGGGATGTGGTCTCGTGGTCAAATAAGCAAATGCACAAACTTACTGTGTACTAGCATGCGTACAAAATCTATACCGGTGTGCTGTGTCAAAACCCACAAAAAACACACAGCAGTCCCCCGCCTCCCTGAAGGGGACACGCCCCCAGACCCCCAGTGGGCTCCCGAAAGGGCGGAGAGCACCGAGCCCTGCACATCAAGTGCCCTACGTTTTCTCCCGCACACACCCCTTTGCACCGCACGGCTTCCCTCGGCCGCATGAGAACTGCCGGTGTGACAGCTGTTGTGACCTGGGTCCACTATTGAAACAAGGGCGACCAGAACACAAGCCCCACGGCACAGCACCAATCGACCCGACAGCCTGGACGCCTACTGAGTGACTGACGGACGGTGGAAACGCGGGACAGCAGGACGGTTCACGCGTCCGCGGGATGGCAAGGGATTTCGTCACGCTGCTGAGCACAGTGCCCGATCTAAGACCCACGAACAGTGTATTCCTGAAGCTCCCCATTTACTGTGGTCAGACCACGCCGACTGTGGGTAGCTGCACCGGGAGGGAGAACAGCGGATGCAGGGCGAGGGCGGGGCCCCCGAGGGAGGAAGGGGCGGGGGAGGGGGGCAAGGGGGCGGAGAGGACCCTCAGCTGCTCCGTGCGTCCAGGTGGCGGGCCTGCTTGTTCTGCCCACACCGAACTTCTCGCGCTGCGCATGCGCCGGGCAGCTCACTACTCGAAGCCTCGTGTTCGCCACCAAGGCTCTCTCCCAACTCTCCCAACACAAAACTCTCTCCCAAAGCCGACTAGTTTATGAACTTGGCATCGCCACTCCCTGAGGCCAATGGTACTTCTTCTCCCATTTTACAGTTTGTGTCTGTTTGGGGGGAAGGGTGTATATTTTCTTTCTATTTTTATTAAAAGTTTAAGAGGGCCGTAGCCCTTACTATGAAAGAAGGGTCTTAAAAGTACACAACTCTCCTAAAACCTCAAAAACAGGTTGGATTCTCCCCCATTCTCTCAGGTCTTTCTTTTCTGTTTATTTTTTCCAGTTGAATGTTACTTAATGCTCATCATATTCTATAACCATCCATTCTTCCCAATTATTCATTCAACTTTTTATTCCTTTCCCTCACCCCTCCATTTTCTAACTAGTTCATTCCTGTGTAGTTTTTAAATCACTTAACATCCCTATATGGAGTTACAACTATAGAAGGACCTTAGTAATAAACTTAAAACTCTGCATTTTTCATATAACTTTACCCCATGTAGTCTCAAATTTAAATGTGTTAAGATGCAGATTATAACTCGGAGCTTCTCTAGGTTGCCTAAAATAAGTTGGTATGGTTTCGGAAATCATCTGAGACTTTGCGAGTCTCACAGATTCACGATGCATCGGGATGCCCTCCTCCGTGGTTTCCAGCAATTAGCACACGGTGAACGCTCGTCTGAGACTGGTCCTTGCCCCGGGCCAGCAGAGCGCAACGCCTGCTGGGGGCGCCCTCTCTCCCCGCCGGCAGCCGGGCTCTGCCCGGAGAGAACGGCTCCAGAACGCCCGACGCCACTCACACCACATTCCGTTACCACCTCCGGATGGCCGCAACTGCCACTAACTACGTATTACAGTTAACCCCACTGTTTCAAAATGCTCTCAAGGGGGCTGTGAAAGATCAGAGCCCAGAGATACCCACCAGGTCCCTAAAGAAAAAGCTTCGCAAACGCGACACTAACGACCCGACAGAAGCTCAGGAAACTTGAAAGGCACTCACTCAGCGGAGTTGTATATGGAGGTGCTCCTTCTCAAACATAGCTGTAAAGTGGCTGCAACTCCGTGCAACTGATGAGAGGAGGGGAAGTGCCTTACATCTTTCCTTTCCAAAGGGTTGCTTCGTGATTACCATCTAAACCCTGCTGGGCTGAACAGATTGGTTCGATAATTACATACAATAACTGCGGTGGGCAGGTAACCCTCAGCTGGCACGGGCAGCTCCCCTGCGAGAGCTTCCATATGCAAACGGCACTGATGGAGTGCATTAGGTCCGTCCTTCCTGCCGGCGCGCAGGCCTGATTAACGCCAGCCGGGACTCCAAGGTTAGCGTGTCAGCAGATTTGTGATGCATTAGGCAGGAATACACACAGACACTTTTGTTCGCTCGGACCAGAATTAAGGAGGAATATTTCAGGGCTAGATTGCTTCCGTACAGGAGAAAATGCACTTTACAGTTTTAGGAAAGCAGATTTCTAAACGCTCATTATAAAGAGAGCCGTCCAATAATTCTACCCAAGAACCCAGTGCATTCATCTTGTATTCAAGCTCATTTAATAAAAAGGAGTTTTCTTAATCTCCATGCAGGTAAATGACGTCAAAATCAAAATCAGACAGTATTCAACCAACAAAAGCAGCACCTGTGTTTCAGGCAGTAAGTATGCCTTAGGTTGCGCGCGGAATTTCATTAATCCACACCTCACCTGGGCACCTCCCGCCCGACTTTCCTGGCGGTGCGTGCAGTTTGGTTAGAAAGAGCCCGTGGTCGACAGGCTCTGATCTATTTGCTTTTTAAAAGACCAAAACGTTCAAGTTTGTTGGATCTAAGCAGAACGTGCCGGTTATAGAAACAGCCCCAGGACACGAAGCGCAGCAACCACGCGTGCTGTCCGACGGGGTGGGCACTGAGCACGGTCTACAAAGGTCTAACCCCCACGCTGTGTGCCCGACACGAACACGGTGCTGTGTGTCCGCTGTAACTGAAAAATAACTTTTGTTAAAAAAACAGAGGGAGGGAACTCCGACCCGCACTACAGCATAAACGAACCGAGAGGGAGTTCCACTCAGGGAACCCAGCCAAACGGTGTGCGGTCCCACTCCTGTGCGGGACCCAGGGTGGTGGGACTCGGGTGGTGGGACTCCGAGACTGGGGGGGGGGGGGGGGGGGCCGCCAGGGGCCGCAGGGAGGAGAGGTGGGCGGTGTTCAGTGTTTCCCGGGGAGGCAGAGTCCCGGTTCTGCGGGAGGAAGAGTGTTCTGGAGGTGGAGGGTGGTGATGGTCGCATAACGACGTGAGTGTACTTAGTATTGGTGACCTGTGCACTCAGAAAATGGCTAAGATGTTACATTTTATGTGTATTTTACCAAATAAATTTTAAAAAAAACGGTATCTAAGAACGTTATTCATAAAACGAGGCAGGGAGTGCAACTGCAAACAACCTGCTGCCAGCTCTGCCTCCAGGTTCTACCCGATGCTTCCCTTCGTCGCCCGTCGGCCTCTTCGGCTCCGGAGAGGGCGCGCACTCGTCCCTGGGCGTCCGCGGGGGAAGGTGCCGCGGCCACCCCTGCCGGTGCTCAGGTCGGAGGACGCTCTGGTCCCGGATACACAGTGGCGTGGTCTGGAGCACGCAAGCCGCGTGTGCACACGGGCTGCGCAGGGCCTGCCCGCGCACCTCCCCATTCACGTGGGTGCAGGGTAGTGCTCAGTGCCCAGCAAATCCAAGTTCCGCTTTTTAGAACTTTCTGGGATTTCTTCCTTGGCACCTTCATTCCAAAGTCGGTTAGACCCGCAGATGCAAGGCCCGCAGACACAACGAGCTGACCGTGACTTGGTTCTCTTTGGGCGGACACTGGCTTCTCGAAGTGACTGCTGATCTCTGACTTCGCCTCACCCCACACCGGGTCCCACCGGCGCCTTCACTGCACTCGCACACGAAACCGCATCGCAGGGGAGCTCGTTCCCACCGTTCGTCCGTGCCAGACCTCGGGACGCGCCAGAACCGGGGAGCACCGACAAGCAGCGAAGGCTGAAGCGTCTTCTCTTGCGGGACGACGTCACGACTCAGAAGTCCCAGCAAGTGCGGCAAGTCCCAAACGAGCACCAGGCACTAAGACATTTTTTTTCTGGTCAAAAGCGACGAGTACAGGGTTTTGGGTGAGTTCTGAAGCCCACGAGTACCGAGGTCTGACTCTATTGTACAACACACAAGAACGACTTAAAAACTTAAGATGGAGGTTTCTTTTAATTCAGCACGGCCATCTTCAAAAAAATGAGGCTTATTTCAAGGGCATTAGCATGTATAATACACATTGTATTTTTGAAGTATTCAAATATGCTAGGCTAAAATGTAGTTAATTAGCAGCTTCTCACTTCCAATTTAGAAACAGAAAGACAAATCAGCTTGATGCATTTAGGCTGATAATTTACTAATAGTCTAAATACTGACTGGAGACCAGTTACAGACTTAAAGCCGTCTCAGTGGAAAAGAGAATAAAAAATCTCCAGAGGCAAAAAAACAAACAAACAAACAACAACTACAACAACAAAAGCCAACTCTTTGCCTCCCAACTCAAACTTCAAAAGATCGCGTCTAGATGTCTCCGCGGCCTCTAGGAAGAGCCGGCCAGAGCCGTGGCTGCAGCCAAGCAGGTATGTACTCAGGGACTACTGTCGGGCTTGTCCCCTTGTTATAAAAGTCATACATGTTTATTATACAAACTTAAGAATATACGGCCTAAAACTGTTAAATATTAGGTATTGCATGTGTCAAAGAATAAAGAATTCTAAATATAAATGTGTCTGCACAAGTCGATCTTATTGCATTTATCTGATTAAGACCACTTCAACTCACCATACAAAGTATACACTTCATAAATTACTATTACATTCCTTAACAATAACCAAAAGTAAGAGATCTGTTACTGTACAGTAACTAAGAAATAAAGGCAGAACGTATCTCCCAGGAAGGTAAGCCACACACAGCGGCTACACACGGCACTCACAAACCCAGCGGCTCCGGGTAAAGTGCACTGTGTGGCCAGAAGGGGCGCCCTGAGGCTGGGGACCGAAGGAAGCTCGGGGAAGCTGCTCAGGGTTTCTCCGCCCGCGGTGGGGAAAGACGGGACCTCGGAGCTCTCCGCTCCCACCACCCGCTCCCTCGGCAGAGCCACACGGCCTCCCTAGGCGACCTCGCCCGCCCACGAAGCGGCAGCCCCCAGCCGTCTGCCGCTCGGAAGCAGCCCCCCCTGGAGTCAGAGGCATGCCTGGTGCTTGGCACGGCCCATCCCCACGCTCCGCTCCGCTTCTCTCCTACCGGGGACGCTCCCAGGGGGCAAGGGCATGGGTTTCCCCGTCTGCGGACCCTCACTGGGCAGCTCCCTCCGCAGACAGGAGCACTGCCCCCACCTGAGCAGGGGCGGAGATCCCACCACAGACTGCCCAAGCACCTGCGGTGTGCCTGCCACTGTCACAGGCTCCATCCTCAAGCTGAAACACGGCCACTAAAGAAAGTTAAGGAAAAAGTATTCTCGACTTGTATAAAAACATCACACACACACAAAGTTAAATTTCTAAAACTATTTATGTCAGAAACCATTTTAGAGTTCCCAAATGACTCGTAAGAAAGCATCCACTGCAATCCTGCACACAGGGAATGTCCTTCTATGAAGTGGCAAGCCATCCGTCCATGTAACAGATGCACGCCTTCACGGTCAACCCTCCACTTTGTTTTGGTGTTTGTTATTGTTACTGTTGTTTAATTAACACTCTGTTGTCAGTCTTTTTAGTTCTCTACTCTGGAGGGGGGAAGAGGAAGTAAGCCTCAAGTAACTGTGCTAAGCCTGAGGAAAGGGCTCAGCAAAGAAAAATGCACAAAACACACAACTAAGAAAGTCTGGAATATCTGTGTGCTTCACCAGCCCAGGCTACCTCACTGTTCAAATGCCACGAAGAGCGGAGAACTGACAGTAACTTTCTCAAATGGCGCACCAAAAGTTCCTGCTAATTCGTGAGTGGGCCAAAAAATACCGATGCATTTTCAGGCTCTGTCAAAATAAGTAAATAAATGAAGAAATCCAGCTGGCAACTGGAACTGCTTGCTTGATCCAGGGGCAATACACTTCCTAGCAAAAGCACTGCTTTCACAAAGTGGGCACGATGCGTCTCCCTGCTCATCTGGAGCGGATGTGTCTGCGTCCCTTCCAGGGCCGGGCCCGCTGAGGACGGAAAAGGGCTGCTCCGTCTTCCTAGGAGAGACACGCACCGAGCACCGACGGGCGGTGAGCTGAGCAGCAAGCCGAGCCTGCATCACGTGGTCTGCAGGAGTACTACGTGCCCGAGATCTTACTCTCGGCAGATTTTCACATGATAACGGAAACCACAGCCTGGAAAGATCCCCCAGTAGCACTTCTGAAACCAACACATCCAACCTCCAACTCGCTGGCAACGTGGCCCTTCCTGACTCTGATAACACTTAAACCACAAGGACCACGGAACTCCCAACATGGCCCAATCCGCGGTCACTCAGCAACGGAAGAAGTTTGCACAGACTCAGTTAACTGAGGTCTAGAAGACTCTGCTCTGAGTGGGAACTAGCAGGACCCCTCTTCACTCACACGTCCCTCCGAGGGCCCCGTGACCTGCCCCACTAATGCTAAAAATATCCATCAGTTAAGGTGTTTCGGGGCAATTTATGAAGAGAGGCAAATGGGTGTCTAGCTATGCTGTAACTGTCTTAATGTTTTATGCCTCACATTACAAGGAGATTTTTAAGTGCCTGAAGCACCAATGGGGAAAAAAGCTACATAAATGCCTACATTAGTGGTTGCACGGCCCCCGGGCAAGTCATGTGACTTCTTTTTAGTTTCATCGTTTGTAAGCAGACATATCTCACATCAATGCTGTAAAGTTTGCATGGGATAATTTAAAAGAACTTACAGGATACAGAGCAACCACACAAATGTTCAATGATAACCTAAAATTTAAAGGGCTGATATCCTATCACCAGCAGAACCCTGAAGACTTCTCAAAAGAAAGCATAAGACTTAGAACCTGTAACATTTTACACTAAAAAGGTCAATGTTTATATAAAGATAAATGTTTCAATAAAAACTGAATCCTACCGTATGGACTGGTGAGGAATTAGCTGATCACAAGCCATAAACAAACAAGTTTCTCACAAAATGAATCAGCCTTAAAGTTCTACTAGAGACAGGCTGACTTCCCCCAGTAAGGCTGTGTCCGCAAAAGACCACGTTCCCGAACTCACAGGCAGGAAACAGCAGACACAGAACTCTCTGGCACTCCAGGTCCCCTGCGGTACGTCAGCTACCCACAATCCTTCAGTACAGCAATCATCACCTTCAGGAACAAAGTTAACTTCAAACTCATTAGTTTGGTTTATATTTTTTTAATATGAGTAAGCTATGGAGCTGCATTTTGGAGTCTTTATTTCACAGTAATTACTGGGACATCTATGTTGCAAAATCAACTTCGACCAATTCCCAGTCATTTCCTATTCAAAATAACCTATTTTAACACACACCGAGTGAAATGTAAGCCATTTTCAGTTTGTAGTATCTTAGTTCAAAAGGCATTAAGAGATTCAAGCGAGAAAGTTCCACGTGCTATTTTCTCGACATCAAGAGCGCAGAAAGACTTGAGAAACCTTAGTGCAACCACATTAAAAATAATAATGCATTAACGTGTATCGATCACAACATGTTTCGAGTGCTCTTCCAAGCACTTTGTATATTTCATTTAATCCACATGACCATCCCATGAGCAAGACAAGTAACACTATTTGCATAAAAAGAAAGCTTTTTAAAACTTCACCCCTTGTTTTAAAAAAGTGTAGCAACTTCAACAACCTAACTTTATGCATTTAAAATACAGTTTCTCTCTATTACTGTATCACGTTGAAAAAGCGAGAGAGCCCTCCCCCACAGTCGGAGGGCACAGCCGAGGCAGGCTGACAGACTGCAGGCCAAGTGGTGCGACCAGCGCTGCGTGAGGGGCAGCTGCCCCAAAGGGGGCGGGGCGGGGCGGGGCGGGGCCCGGCGCAGCTGCAGACCACGGTGTGCAGCGCGAGGCTTCGCGCTCGTTCAGCTCTTTGCGCCAGTGCCAGGCTGAGCGGGGGCAGCAGGGGTTTACCGACCAGCGATCGGTGATGTTCCGGAGGGCCTCTAGAAGAGCCAACTAGTCTAACGTAACTTAAAAAAACACAGAAACTTTGGGTGCGGAAAGAAAGGTATGTGCACCCCATTCATGAAGAACAACAATATATACTGCCTGAAAATGAACAAATAAAATAAAAACTGCAGGGCCACCCTCTAGACCTACTCAGTGGGATGATACCCAAGTGAGTCTAATGAACGGTCCCCTCTTTGCTGGCTTGGGTAACAAGCAAGTTCGCCGAAACCCAGCAGGAAAAGAGCTAATGGAGGTATTCATGTCCTTACAACTTGCTGAGTTCCTTCCCATAAATTGAACTCTTCCTACCCCAGATGGACAGGAAGGAATTCTCTAAGGATGAAGCGGCATGTTATTGATCTTCACGGCCCCAGAGGCCCAGCCTGGACCAGCTGCACAAGTCACGCCTCGTACGTAATTGTGGAATGTTGATACAAATCACACCTTGTACGTAACCGTGGAATGCTGACTTAGGAGTAGACACTGAAGCCCGTAACACAACTGCACTGCCCGAGTCCAGTGGGTGTTGAATTCTAGTCAACAATGAGAGTCTTTGGCTGCTCTTTTTAAAGGCAGATTGATCATCGGACTCTTTCTTCTTCAGCGTTCCGTCATCCCAAAATTCTGTGCCTTAAGTGAAACTCTTAAGCTATTGAGACTAAAAATGCTTCCAAGTGAGTAAATTCATATTTCACTCCAGTTTCCAAATATGCTATATCATAATAAAGCATGGCTATAAAAAATAGAAACTTTGCTTCATTCCGTTGTTGATAAACTCTTTTTTCTCTCTATTTCTTTTGCAACAGGAAGCGACCACAGTGATAGCACGTTGCTTCTTTACCACTCACTCTCCTTCCCTACCGCAGCGCAAGCGCAACGAACTGAGGGCTGCTCTTCCCTCTCTTTCACTGCGGTGCGCTCCGAGCCAAATGGTGGACACCACAAACATGTACACAACTGTAGGAAAATGAACGAGAATCACTTGACGCATGGCTGAAGCATGCTGACCAACCCCTACAGGTTTTACCATAACGGATACCCGGTAGGAACATAGAGAAAAACATATATTGAATGGATTACACCTGCCCCCTTCCAAAAGAGATTTGAGTCTGATAAATACAAAGAACATATACTTTTTTCCTGTTTTTCCCCTAAACTTACTGTGGTAATCATTTCATGATATATTTAAGTCAAAGCATTATGCCATACACCTTAAACAGTGTTGGATGCCAATCATATCTCAATAAAACTGGAAAAACTAAAAAAAAAAGGCATTAGCAAAAATGTTCATAAACGCACATGCAGGCAGACAGAATCAGCTACTGAGCTACGCTGGCTGCGCGGCTCATCAGCTCCCTCGGTCTGGCGGGCTGAGGCATCCTCCCACACACCACAGGGTTATGAGTTCGGCCCCCGCATGCAAAAGGGCGCATGCAAAAGACAACTGATCGATGTTTTTCACATCAATGTTTCTCTCCCCCTCTCTCTCTCTCAAGAAGGAATCAACAAACATATCCTCGAGTAAGGATTTAAAAATATAAACAAGTAAATATGTAAATAAATAAAGCAGCTACTAAGTCGCTGCAGGAAGCAGTATGCAGTAAAAACAGAGTCAGGACGCTTCTGTTGCAAAGCTCGACTCTGCATAAATCATATTAGGATCTCCAAGGTCCTCTGTAATTCTAAACATGAATTTGCAAGGAACGAACAGATTGAAAAACAAAATCTACCACTTAAATATGGATTATATGAATAATAAATCTGAAAAAACTTAAAAAATTATGTCAAGAGTGAACAAACACACTAATGATAAGGATTAATACTATAATTTCTATAATCACAGAATCATATTTAGCTCTGAGCTTCCTGGTAACCAGAGGAAAAAAGACCCCCTGATTACATACCCCTTGCTAAAAAAGAAATGAATACTGATTTCTCAAAGGAGCAAGTTTTCCCTCATAGGAAGCCCCCAACTTTTCAGTCACTGGAGCTCTGCTTTTACCTGTTTTAGATATGTAGTATTTACCATTTATTTGAAAAAAAAACGTTCTAGGTCTTTAAAAAAAAGTTAAAAAATACTGGTCTCCATAAGAGACCATCTCAGAACAAAAGATACACAGTGAAAGTGAAGAGATAGAAAAAATATTTCGTGCAAATAAAAATGAAAAAAAGCTGAAATAGCAATACTTACATCTGACAAAACAGACTTCAAAACAAAGGCCGAAGCAGGAGACAACGAAGGTCACCACATAGTGAATAGTACCAAAGGGACAGATCCAACAAGAGGATGTCACCCTTGTAAACATAACGCGCCCAACACAGGAGCACCTACACGTGCGAAAGAAAATCTGGATGGACAGTGACAGAGAGGTCAATAGCAACACAGTCACAGGAGGAAATGTTAACACCCCGCTGTGAGCAGTGGATAGATCCTCCAGCCAAAATATCAAGAAAGCAACAGCGACCTTAAACAACACACTGGATCCGACCAATTTAATGATATTCACAGAGTATTTCATCCCAAAGCAACAGAAAATACAGTCTTCTCAAGTGCACATGGAACATTCTCAAAGATACACCACATGTTAGGACACACGAATAAGTCTCAACAAATTCCAGAAGACTGAAATCATATCAAGCATTTTCTCAGATCACAATGGCATGAAACTAGAAATCAACCTGAATAAAAAAACAGAAGAAGTCATGTACATGGAGGCTAAATAGCATGTTATTAAACAATGAATGAGTCAACAATGAGATCAAGGAAGAAATAAAAAATTACCTGGAAACAAATGCAAATGAACACACAACAACCCAAAATCTGTGGGACACTGCAAAAGCAGTCCTAAGAGGGAGGGAAGTTCATAGCATTACAGGCCCATCTCAAGGAACAAAAACAAAAACAAAAAACAAACAAACAAAAAACCTCAAATAGACATTCTAACTTTACACTTAAAGAACTTGAAATACAATAACAAACAAAGCCCAAAGTAGCAGGAAGAAAATAATATAAATCACAACAGAAATAAACAAAACAGAGTCTAAAAGCCAATACAAAATATCAATAAAACCAAGAGCTGGTTACATGAAAAGATAAACAAAACTGAGAAACCTTTAACCAGACTCATCAAGAAAAAAGAAGACCCAAATAAATAAAATCAGAAAAGTGGAGAAGTAACAACTGCCTCCACAGAAAACAAAGGACTGTAAGAAAATACTACAACTATATGTCAAACTGGAAAATCAGAAAAAAATGGATAAATTACTAGAAACATACAATCTTCCAAAACTGAATCAGGAAGAATCAGAGAAGCTGAACAGATAGATTACAACTAGTGAAATTGAAGCAGAAATCAAAACACTCTCAACAAACCATAGTCCTAGACCAAATGGCTTTACTAACAAATTATACCACCCATTCAAAAAAGAACACTTATCCTCAATCTATTTCAAAAAATTCAAGAGGAAGGAAGACTTCCAACCTTGTTTTACAAGACCAGCACTACACTAATTCCAAAACCAGAAATAGACACTACAAAAAAAAAAATTACAGGCCAGTAGTCCTGATGAACATAGATGCTAAAATCCTCAACGAAACATTAGCGAACCAGATCCAGTAATACGTTAAAAAAATCATACACCATGATCAAGCGGGCTTTATTCCAGGGATGCAAGGTTGGTACACTATTCGCGAATCAATAAATGTGGTACATCACATAAACAAAATGAAGGATAAAAATCACATGATCATATCGATAGATACAGAATTTATGATAAAAACTGTCAGCAAAGTGGAAATAGAGGGATCGTACCTGAACATAATAAAGGCCACACATGACAAACCTACAGCCAACATCATGGTCAATGGGCAAAAACTAAAGTGTTTCCCTTAAGATCAGAAACAAGACCAAGATGCCCACTTTCACCACTCGTATTCACCATAGCACTGGAAGTGCTAGCCATAGCAATCAGACAAGAATAAATAAAAAGACATCTAAATTGGAAAAGAGGAAGTAAAATTGTCATTATTCACAGGTGACATGATATTGTACATAGAAAACCCTAAAGACTCTACCAAAAAAACTACTAAATCTAACAAATGAATATGGCAAAATAGTATGATACAAAATTAATATTCAGAAGTCAGTAGCATTTTATATATCAATAATGAACTATCAGAAAGAGAAATTTTAAAAAACACAATTTCATTTACTATGGCAAGAACAACAAAAGAATAAGGTACCTAGAAATAAATTTAACCAAGGAGGTAAAAGACCTGTACGGAGAAAATGATATGACGTTAAAGAAAAAAAAAAATTCATTAAGATACAAATAAGTGGAAGCATGTATCATGTTCATAGACTGGAAGAATTAACATCATTAAAATGTCCACACTACCCAAAGCAATCTACAAAATCAGCACAATTCCTATTGAAATGCCAATGGCATATTTCACATATCTAGAACAAATATTCCAAAAATTTGTATGAAGCCAAAAAAGATCCCAAATAACCGCAGAAATCATAAGAAAGAAGGACAAAGTTGGAGGGATCACAATACCTGGTATCAAACTATAATACAAGGTCACTGTAATTAAAACAGCCCAGTACTGGCATTACAACAGGCATACAGATCAATGGAACAGAACAGAGGGGCCCAAAATAAATCTACACTTTATGGTCAATCAATATCTGACCACAGTCAAGAGCACACGATGGACTAAAGACAGTCCCTTCAGTAAACACTGTTGGGCGAATTAAAGAGCTACATGCAAAAAAAGGAAACTAGGCCTGCTTATACAAAACACAAGAATAAACTCAAAATGGATACAAGACTTCAACGTAAGTGGAGACGCCACCCGCAAAAAACCCCAGAAGTAACTCCTGGAGGGCGGGCCCCTTTCAGGACGGGCTTCCCCTACTAGGAGCCCATCTGTGTACGGCTGGCGCTGTTACAAGAAGCTACACTCAACTTCAGCAAATTTGTTTGAAGACTCTTTCAACACGTTTGCCCATTTCATGATGGGTTATTTACAAGTGAATCTGCCCACAATGTGCTGAGTATTCAGCAGTTTTTGACCAAAAATGGCATGACCCCCTGTGCCCCAACCTCCCTATACACCCGATCGGACCCTGAGCGACCCTTTTTTGTTTCCCCTGATAAAAAAAATCCTTAGAGGGAAACGTTCGCTGATGTGGAAGAAGTGAAACAAAAAACAGCAGAAACACTAAAAAACATCAAAATAGACAAATTTAAAAACTGTTTTGAGAGTGGAAAATACGTCTCAATAAGTGTATTGTATCAAATAGGGAGTACTCTGAAGGTGACTGAAGTTTAAACATGTAAGAATACACAATTTTTTATTATAGTAATATTTTTGTCAATATATCTCCTAAGGAAAAAAATAAACAAATAGTAGTACACCAAACTAAAAATCTTCTGCAAAGCAAAAGAAACCATCAACAAAACGAAATGGGAACTCACTGTGTGGGAGAACTTATTTGCCAATGATACATCTGATAAGGGGTTAATTTCCAAAATATATAAATAATTTACACAATCCAACACCAGAAAGGCGATCTAAAAAATAAGCAAAGAACCTCAACAGACACTTTTCCAAAGAGGACATACAGATAACAGACATATGAAAAGATTCTTAACATCATTAATCATCAGAGAGATGCAAATTAAAACCACCATGAGATATCACCTCACCCCCGTCAGAATGGCTGTCATCAATAAATCAACAAACGAGCACTGTCAAGGGTGTGAAAAAAAGGGAACCCTTGTGCACTGTTGGTGGCAATGCAGACTGGTGCAGCCACCATGGAAAACAATAGGGAGTGCCCTCAAAAATTAGAGATGGGACTGCCTTTTGACCCAGCAATCCCACTTCTGGGAATACATCCTAAGAACCCTGAAACACTAATTCAAAAGAATCTGCGCACCCCCATGTTCACTGCAGTGCTACTTGCGGTAGCCGAGATCTAGAAACAGCCCAATGCCCATCAGTACGTAAGTGGATAAAAATCTGTGGTACAGTTACACAATGAGATACTACACGGCCATAAAGAGAAAGAGGAACTCTCACCAGGATGGACCTGGAAAGCATTATGCTAAGTGAAATAAGCCAGTCAGAGAAAGACAAACACCATATGATCCCATTTATGTGTGGAATCTGATCACAATAAAATGATAAAACAGAAATAGAAACATGAATACATGGTACAAACTGACAGCTGCTGGGAGGCAGGGAGGGGGTACCGGATGAAAGAAGGTGAAGAACTAGCCAAAAACATACACACGTAACCCAAGACACGGAAAACAGTGTGGTGATGTGCTGAGGGAAAGGGGGCTGAGGCCAGAGAGGTGGGCAAAGAGGAGTGAAATGGGGACAGACAAAGACTTTGCCTGGCCTGATGGGCACACGATACAATGCGTAGATCATGTTTTCTCGAGATGCACACTTGCAACCTGTATGGTTTTGTGAACCAATGTCACCCCAATAAACAGGGAGAGAGAGACAGACAGACAGACAGACAGACAGGGAGAAACTTGTCTGGTCCAGTTCTTTCACTGTTACAAACCAAAGGACAAAAGCCAACAAAACCTACAGTTACCTGTCTGTCAAGCAGCTTCATTATCTTACCTGATCCTAACTTTCATTAATTTCTTTTTGATATACAGAATAGCCCTGTGTCATCCATGAAGATAAAAACACAAAACAAGAGAGTAAATAAAGGGAATCTCCTAATAGTTCAACTTAGTATTCATCCATTCCCCCCACATGAAGCTTTACACATGAAGGGCTGACCCAACAGGACACTCCCGCCTTCTGAACCGCCCACGGACAGAGAGAATGCAAGGTCCAGGTGTCAGCTCTGCAGCAGACTGACCTACTCGGGTGTAAAGTCAGTCACCCCCAGAAACCAAATTTCTCCAGCACACAGGTCCAAGCGGTGCATTGCCAAGGGTGGGGGACGGCACTGGACAAGTTCTCACTGCACAGAGATCTTTCCTTCCCAACCAGCAAAATTTTAGAGGAAAACACTCCAGCAGCTGGCTACAACCACAACGTAAAGAAGCCTGCTGGGGACGAAGGTGCACGCTGCGTGTTTAGCCATGTATGCAAACTGTGAATTCACTGCCTTCCTGAAAAGCCCCACTCAGGACTCCATGTTATCCCCTCATGTCAAAGTGTCAGCCCACTTGCTGACCTCGAAACTGGACAGATGCAATCAACACGAAACTTACAGAAATTTTTTTTCCAAAATTCCAATCTCCCTTATAAGTTAAAAAAGTATAAAAAATCTTTTAATTTGCTGCTTCTTGAAAAGAGAAAATTTGTTTTCAACCCTCTTCCTCATGCTAAGAACATGAGATTTCCAAAGGAATCTACTGGGACTTACAGAGTTAACAACAGACAGTAAGACTGGTCAATAGTGCAAAAACCGTTTTTCCTAAAGTAGTTTTCCTTTTCCTATCAAAACAGCTGGCACGTTTTATTAAATAATTTCAGAGTATAAAGGATATGTCAAGAATTATTAGAAAGTCAACAATAAACCAAAAAGTCAATGCATACCTGTAAAATGTAAACATTAAAGTAACACTAGGAGTTGTTTACATGGCTGCGCAATACTCCTACCATAAAGTTCATCATTTCTTAACATTTCTCTCTAAGAAATGAATCCCCTTATATGCATATACGTGACTTTATATAATGACACTTGAGCAAAGAGCAAAATCATGTTCAAATGGTAAACACACTATCGAACAAGAAAACAGCCAAATGGTGATTTTCAAATTATAAACACTTCGACCAAACCAACAAACGAAAAAAACCGAGCGACTAGGTCAGCCCCGGGGGCTGCCCGGGGAAAGAGCACGCCCAGACCGGGAACGCAGGGCCCCGTCCAAGCCCTCTGCCAGAGGTCGCCGTCCGGAGGTAGGGTCTTCATGAAAAGTTAGTACCTTGCTACTGTGCATAATAAATATAAAATGTTCATTTTTCTACAACCCACTATATATTTTTCTATATCATAAAGAGCTTGGATAATGGTAGTAAGTATTTAATTGCCAAACAATGTCATTATTTTCTTTACTGAGATACTGATTTACTCTACTGAAACTAGTATTTGTTGCAATTATAGTCACAGGAAGTCCAAAGGGTAACTCAAGAACAAAATTCACCTTTGTTCCCGCTTTCGCTTTCAGGCCTCCGTTCTCCGAAATGCCGAGTTCCAGTCTGCCGTCGTCCCTGCTTCCCACGGACCTCAGTCCTTGCAAAAGAATGTCTTGTAAGTTCTGATAAAGAGGCTTCTCGTCATAGTCCAGTAACCTCACTGTCTCCATGTATTTAGCAATTTCATCTAAAAGAATAACAATTATTTTGTAATTTTAAAAGCATAAATACAATATATTTATCCCTTCTAAGAAAATATTTAGTAGTTATAGTACAATCAGAATAAAAATGTTTATCTTATTAAATGATGTCTTTTCAATCACTTCTTCAATAAAAGTATGCTTCTCAACTCAAGAATTGTCAGATAATAGCCAAAATAAAAAACATGTTTTGAGATACCATATAAAAGCAGTTTTGTAATGGTGAGGCAAAAAGATAGAAGACATACTTAAAGTTTAAAAATGCACAAAAATAATTGCTGTAGTTTTAAAGTTATCAAAAATACAAAAGGATGTCAAACATAGATCATAAAGGAAAATGTGCTTAATTACAAGGAATATAGCTAATGGGGTTTGTTTTTTTAGTCTCATTGTGTAAATGAGGAATAAAACATACCGCAAACAGGAAGCAAGGCTTGGTTTTCCCATAAAAGAGAAAAACCGCCTTCTGAAGGAGAAAGGTTTACTGTGCACTGCGGCAGAACCACATCCAGAAGGAAATCTCACCAGCCAGGCCGACACCCCCCAACATTAAACATCCCTCTGTGGGCTACTGGCTCACACGAGTGGCTCCCCAGGCCAGCCCTGTCCCCTGACCTGCAGACCTGTCCACACACTGCCTCCTGTGGTGGCTCTCAGACCCCAACAACCCGGACCGACACTCTGACCCGCCCCAGCACCTGCTGCCTGTGCCTCCCCCATCCAGGTCACTGACCCCAGCCCCCAGCTCCTCCAGCCAGGACTCTTCCCTTCCCACACCCCACGCTCAGCCAAGCAAGAGACCCCGTCGGGGCCCCGGCCAGGTGGCTCGCTGGTGGGAGCGTCGTCCCGCACACCAAGGGGTCGCGGGTTCAGTCGCCAGTCGGGGCGTATACCAGAGGCAACCGACCAGTGTTTCTCTCTCACATCAGTGTTCCCTCTCTCCCCTCCTCCGTCTCTGAAATCAACAAACACCCTCAGGTCAGGATTAAAAGAGAAAAAAGAGAGAGAGAGCCTGTCGGGGATCGCACATCACCCTCACTCACACAGTTATGTGTAACGCGCCCATTATGTACCTGGCCAGGTTAAAGATGCTTGAGACACGGGAGGGAAACAGAGACACCTTTGTTACTCTGACACAGGGATCTACAGGAAACCTCGGCAAACATCACCCCTGTCCTCCTGAGAGAGGGCGATGGCAAGGATACCCCGCCCCGTCCCCACCTCTTCTCAGCACCTTGGCCGCGGAGCTTCGGCCGTGGAGCCTCAGCCAGGGCAGCGAGGCAAGACGAGGAGGAAGGGCGCAGAGATGCATGGGGGGGGGGACTTAAAGCAGTTCATTCCCAAACGTGGCAGTGCATGCAGAACACCCTAAGGAATCTATTTAAAAAACAACTAGAACAGGTCAACATAACAAGGTCACAGAAGCAAGGTAAGTTTATAAAAATCTGTTGTTTCTGTATACTAGCAACAAGCAACCAGAAAGTATTTTTAAATGCATATCCCACAATGTGGCATCAAAAGCATCAAACACAATGAAAGACGGGCACGATCTTTGCAGCAAACACGGGAGAACAGCTGGGAGGAGCTGAGAGCGGGGGACGGCGGATAAACCGCACCGGCGACTGGCAGCCTGCACGGCACAGCCATGCCCGTGCTCCCCCTTGTGCAGCCAGTGCCACCGCACGCAAAGTGCCAACACGCTGGGGCGGGGGGGGGGGGGGGGGGGTGGGGCGTCCAAGTGACAAGGTGATCCTTGAATGTACACAGGTGCGCAAAAGACCAAGAACAGCAAAATAGCAAGGTCAAGTTTAAAGAACAGCGCTGGAGGACTTAAACTACCGGATGATACCAAGACTTAAGATGAAGGCACAATAATTCAGACAGCATGGTCCGAGAATAAACAAGAAGAGCAAGGAGAGAGAAGAGTCTGGAAACAGAGCCACAGATCCACACTGGATTTCAGACGAAGGTGGCACGCGGGGCAAGAAGGGTCTTGTCAAGGAAGGCTGGTGGGTAACGGGATACAAACACGGGGCGAGGAAACCTGGCCCTTCCTGTCGTAGCGCACAGTAATTAACTGCAGGTACACTCCACACCTCTGTACGTGTAACTGGCATGTCTACAGTCGTCAGAACTGGCAACAGCCAGCGGTGGACAGGTAAATAGCAGCACTGGATACAACGGAACACACCCAGAAACGAGAACGAACGAACGGCTGTGGACCGTGCGGCCATGGGGTTCGGCACGAGGCCGCTCAGAGCAGGCCATAAGCATTCTCACCGTGAAAAAATAAGTATGCAAGGCAATGGATGTGCTCATTAGCTTGATTTTGGTAATTAATTCTACAATGTACATGTGTATCAAATCATCGTGTAGCATGCTTTAAATATACACAATTATAATTATTCCTCAATAAAATTAAAAATAGATAAAAACATGCAAAACCCCAGCAACAACGGAATGAGCCCCACCAACACACCACCGGTGGCAGACTAGGCTCTAACAGGCCGAGGAGGTCAACCCACAGGGCCTGGGACTCCACGTTCTGTTCACGCCGCCGGCCCACCCCCACGCAGTGCAAAAGCAACTCTTTGGTGCTGGAGGTTGGGCTGGTGATTCGTTAGGCCAGAGCGACAGGCTAGGGCCAGGAGGGGATTCCGAGAAGCCTGTAATGTTCTGTTTCTTGATGCGGCCAGTAGGCTGCAACCTGAAACAGCGTGAGGTCAGGGCAGACCTCCCTGAAAGAGAGACAACTAGGCAAAGGCTTGAAAAGACCTCCACCTCCACCCGAACCAGCCACTTCTCTCTGCCCCCACTGCCGCCTCCGAACCGCCCCGCTGGTCCCCTGCGTGCTCCTGCAGCAGTCTGTCCTCAAGCCACAAGCCGGAGAGGTGGCCCCTCGGGACGCACAGGCCACGTCCCTCTCCTGCTCCACCCCCTACCCTCCTGCTCCAAGTAAAGGCCAAAGCCCTCGTGACACCCCGAAGGATGCCTTCCTCGAGCACACCCGGCACCTCCTCTTCATTCCGCCTGGAGCTCCCGGCCCCGGGTCCCACGGGGTCCGAGCCTTCTCTCCTTCACTGCTCACATGCCCCCACCTCGGTGAGTCACCAATGCCCCCCACTCCAGCCCCGTCCTGCGCCCCGGCTGGTTCCCTAACTCCGCTCCACGCTCTCTCCCTGTCCCCCTAGTACTAACTGCACAGTGTTCTGTACCGGTCACCCCCCACCCCGTGTCCTGTCTCTACTTCCGACTAGAGCCTGAGCTTCGTGAGGGCAGCAACCGCTGAGCCTCGTTCACAGGCGTATCCCTAGTGCCCAGAATGCTCCCTGGCACAGGATAAACTTAAAAAAAAAAAAAACCACACAGCTGAATGAATGAATGAAGGAAGGAAAGCAGTGGGTAACCGAGGGAAGCACCACCCTCCCGGAGCGCACTCCCGAGAAGGACATGCTCCCCCAGCAGCGCAGCCCAGCACACGGCTCACGCCTGAACTCGTACGTCACTCCGTGGGCACCGCGACTGTTTCCTCCCAGAGAAAAAAGCCGCGTGAGTATATAAGAAGTCTTTTCCTACCTGGCTTGTTTTTCCCAGGAAAACATTTGTCCATCAGACTTGCAATATTGTCTCTGTATCTGTTAAGAATGAAAGCATGAGTCACTGTCTGAAGCTTGATGACACGGGAGTCACTAACATTTAACCCCAGTACACAGCACGCTGGCAGCACCGCGCTACCTGCTGAGTGTGCTCACAGACACTCTTCTAAACTGAATTGAACAAAAGACCAAGAAATCTTACTGTTTCACAAGTACTTCCTTACTTCTACATCAGTATCAGTTAGAGCTACAGTTCCAACACAGGGTTATGACTGGATGACGTCTGCCTCATTGTGAGTTTGCCCGAAATGATGTGCAAGGCTCCTTTACCTAATTTTGGAATCTCTAACATAGTTAGGGTCTTTCAAATTATCCTCCCACGGAAGATGGCCACTAAGCCACTGGATCATACAATAACCAAGTATTTCCAAGTCGCCACGTCTGGATGGGGCTATGAATACAAAAGAAGCGGATTAAGCACAGTGAAATGATTTTTAAGGTTAATGTCAATGATATATAAAGCAATAAGGTAAAACGGTCAACTCTACTGTCTTATTTCTCACCATAAAATTGTGACTGAATTAATAAAAATACTGAGTATTGGGTAGTACGAAAAGATAATTTACCTCCAACTAATAATTTACTTTAAAACCCAAACTGGCAAGCTCTAGAGTTTCAAACTGAGACTATTAATCTAAGAAATAAAACATAAAGCCATATCCCATTTAATACTGCCTTTGGAAAAACTGAAGATATCAAAAATGCCGTGACCCATGAAGAGAGCCAGAGACCTGGGGGGGTTAGCTCCCCCAGTTTTGGGCACAGAAAAAAGAAATGACTGCTGAAGAAACAGACTAATTGAACAGGTGACAAAACACAAGTCGGCCTGTTACAAAATTGTAGCTGCATGACAAGCCTAGACTTCCAGGGGGGAAGCGACCGACGCTCTGTTTAAGCTAATACCACCGCAAAGAAAGCCCGCGGCAGTGGCCTGGACCGCCTTCGCTGCGAGACCTCGCGTCTCTGAGGCGTGGGGGGACACGGGAGAGCGCACAAGGGGCCTGTGGCACGCCTGGGGGTCTAGCCAGGCCTCCGCGCCCACCCCGCCGCCGCCTCCTCATCCTCCTCTCCTCAGTGACTGATGCAGAACTGAGGACCACGTGGGAGTTCGGCCGCAGACGACGGCGGTGCGCTTCCTGTTCAGCTGCCCCGACGTACCCACGCCGTTGTGTGCGTCGATGCTGGTGAACTCGAGGGTGCCGTCGTGACATCTTTTCGGGTCTTCCTTGTATTCTTTATGAACTCCTTCCGGGCAGTACCGGTAAGCAAGGCCATAATCTACCAGGTACACCTAGAAATTCCCAAGCACCGGGACAGATTAAAGCCAGAATGATTGCATGCAGACTGCTTCGAAGACCGGCCATTTAACACTGCCGCTTAAGGGTAAATTCACGGTAAGACTGCATCACCCCAACAAGTCAGATCCTACATGCGAACAACAGCAAAGACTTCACTCTAAAAGACTTTCTATTTAAAAAGGAAAATGTCAGGTGACCATGTAGCTATAGTCCAGATAGTATCACCTGACTCTGTATTCTCTTTTGGATATGTGCTATACTTGTAATTAATCTTGTCTCCTCAAGTTCAGCATGGGCTATATAGCCCTCCCACTCTCCTTCACAGGCTGAAAGAAGACGCAGCACAAAGCAAACCATCAGCACTCGCCGCGGCACAACTGCCACACCCCACTGTGACCCTGCTGACCCCGCTGACACAGGACACACCAGCCGTCTTCCATGCCTCTGCGTCTACACTTGTGACGTCATCCAATGTCAACTCACTTGATAAAAGGAGTCGGGTTTTAAAAATGATTTCAAGAACTTCTAGATGAGGCTCTCATCTACATTTACATATTATATATTAAAATCCAGTCTTCAAAACTAAAACTAAATTTTAATATTACATACACATGCATCTGTGGGCATGCCCATGTGGGTCTGACTAGCATGCAAATCCAATAAACCTGGCTTTCTTCTACGCCACAGCCTCATATGACATTTCCAGCCCTGGGAGCTGTCTCACAAGTGTGTGCGGGTGGTCACGAGAGGGAGCGGAAGTAAAAACACGGAGACGGATGTAGCCCATACAGCTAATGCTAGGGAAACACCCCCACCCGAAGCACATGCCCAAAGAGTAAGAGAGCTGCAAAATACTTCCGTGTCAACAAAAGGCAGCGTGTTTTAGTCAACTGCAGGCTGAAACAGGTTGTACTGTTACGTATTATTTTATCTAAGTCCGTTCTACTTCAATTAATGGAAGCCTTATCGTTCAGGTTCTTAGCTCTGTTTTATTTGCTTTTAATCTAAAATACAATGGCTGGAAATTCTGTGACTGCCTTTAAGATTTCTCCGATAGCAAGCTTTAATGTAGCAACTTCCTTCTGTATGTGTATACAGATCCCTTACGGCCACCATAACGGAGATGGGGGAGGGGATGCAAATATACGAGATGACGGAAAAGAGAAGCCAAAGGAAAGACGAAGCAAAGAGAAGTGAAAGACAGGTTTGAGGAAAATAAACGTGAAGCATGGACCACCGGCAGAAACACATCTAAAACGTCTCAGTAACCGTTTCTCACACAAGATGCAGCGAGAAGCGAGCGCGCACACAATGGAGTAAGGGCAGCGGCCAGGCATTACCGACACAAAATGTCAACTGCACCTGGCGCGCCGAGACCACAGGGACAGCTACAATCGGAGCGCACACACCCCTCTACTCCAACTAAACCAACTCAAAAAAAGGGTAAAATAACATTAGCTTTTCTCCTTTCTTTAAAAAGTAAAAATTATAGAGGAAATGTAATAAACTAAAAAAAAAAAAAAAAAAAAAGCAAATCTGAATTCCAAGCACTCAGGGCACAGAAATTTAGACAGCTAAGATATTTGTGTAAACCAAATGATTTGAATAATCAACATGTTAAAGACCAAATTTTCCAAGTAACAGAACACTTACATTTGATGGATTTCCCGAACAAAGGAAATAAAAAAATGACAAAGCAGACAGGCAAACATAATTCATTGGTGCACTATATAATTTTAAGCTTCCACCCCCAAATAGCTATTTGAAATTCATTTTGTATCACAAGCACTTCTTCTGAATATTATTTAGGGCAAAATAGCCAGCTTGATAAAGTGCCAACAAATTGCATCAAAAATGCAGAATGTTAACTAGAGAAAAGTGTCAAGAAGAAATATTATTATTACCACATCTACTTCAAAAAGTAAAACTTCTGCATGGGTTCGAAAGTTCACAGCAACCATATTTGTTTTCAAACAGGAGGTTTTAAACGGTAGAAATTAAAGTTACAAAACTACCTGATCAGGATTCTTGCAGCTCAGGAGAAGATTTGAGGCCTTGATATCTCCGTGTACATACTCGTGCTCGTGAATATATTCCAGAATATCCAGCTACGAAAGCATCACATAGAATAAATTAATGCAGTACCCAACACCAGCCAGCAGAGGACCGAGCTTCAACTCAGGAGCTTTACTGGTTAAAAACAAGAAACACGTAGCTCACATACAATTCTTAAGCTTAGCTGCAAGACAGTTTTCCGAGAAAACCTTTTGGCATTGGCTTCATATATTTTCTGAAGGTCACTCCCAAAGCGATCCATTATCATAAACCTGTAACTGAAGACAAACAAAAAAAAAGACGATGAACAAAATACGACTCTGCAAAACTAACTGCAAAGAGTACTTTCCTGTCCAAGTAGTTGTCCAGGCAATGTTTAGGAAAAAGAAGAAACGAAACGCAGACCCTCGCAACAGTTTCCTCTATCTAGAAGGCTCAGGAGCCAGCTGCTCCCCTGTCCTCCCCCGGGAGGCCTCCTCCAGGTCTGCGGCAGTCCCAGGAGACGACTCGCCAGGTCCGACAAGGCCCACAGAGAGAAGCCACCAGGGTCATTCACAGTGAGGACCAATCAGTCAAGAGAGAGAACGATATCCCTGCTTTTGTCCCATAGCTAATGCATGTTTCTGGATATCAGCTTCCTTCCTGGGACCGCTTTCCTCTCCTGTTCCTCCTGAGCCAGGAACGTGCTGGACGTGTCTCCTAAAATGGAGCATTAATCACCTCTAAGGTAGGGATTTACTTTTTAGGTGGAAGCCCTTAAGAAGACTCATTGTGTTTCTTATAAAAATAAAGATATGCAAAAATCCTTATTTTTCCCTGCAAATGATTTGAATTAATAGGTACTCAGTACTTAGAACAGTGTCAGGATTATAAAAACTGTTATTTGCTATCACTATTAAATTATTTACACTGATTTCTATTTTCCCACTATTTGCATTGTTTTATTCAAATTTCCAGGAACGTATATATAGATGGTTTTGCTTTGGAGGAGCTACTTAGAAATAACTTTCATGTTATTACTCAGTGGTAGAAATGTCTTCCCAGAAGAGTGCGGTGAAAATTTTTATGCAAAGTACAGAACCATGCCTCAGCAGATGTGGCTAACTTAGAAACAGCGAGGCGATTAGGGGCTGTTTATAGAGCAGTTTCATAGATCAGCAGAGTGATCTGTGACTACAAGCAAAGAACTACCTAATGTGAGGTATGAATGGACCCCATGTTGAATTGAGGATTTGTGGTTTGGTCCTTTTTCAGACAGTTAGCGGAGGCTGTATTTCTGTTGCCCATAAATTATCGTATACTAATGCTGGACTCATACCACTTGCTTGTAAAAATCAACACGTGCATGTGCCCACACAGTCTCGTCCCTCAACCTTTGAAACCAGGCAGTCAAAATCATCATTCCCTCTTTATCTTAGAGGTCAAGGTGCTGGAGCCTCTTACATGAGTGAATACATTTGCCACTGACTAACTGTATGACTGTGGGCAAATCACTGTCCCTCTATAGATAGTAATCATTTGTTAAAGACGTCCACACAAGATGATCTCTGGTTCTCTTCCGGTACAAAAATGGGGAGAATTCCGAATTTTGCGTTTGGCTGGTTGAGTTTCCATGTTAGCTCTCCCTTCCCTAGTGCACATGTCACACTGTGTCTTTATCTTAGAAGCCGACAGCACACCCGGAAGTGGGATTCTTATGCCCTGGTGACGTTTATGCTCCCGTGTTCAGTGTAACGGTCAAACGGCTCCCCTACTCACTGAAGGACAAGTTACTTTCATCAGCGGTCTCCTGCTATAAAACGGGGCCGAGAGGAGCGCCCACGCCCTCCGCCGGTGGGAAGCGGGGGCACCGGTGCCCCTGAGGTGCCCCAACAGCCCGTGCTCACACCGAGGCTTCAGGAGACACCGGCTGCGGGTGCTACGATGGCCGTGCCTCTCATCCCTGCTGGAAGGTATCTTGACACATTTTTAGTGCGGTCGTGGCTTTTCATGATTTACTGAGTGATCTAACTAAACAAGTCAGAATCTGGAAAACTTAACACCGACAAACGTGGCTCTCAGAGCAAAGATGAACCGGATTGCCGCAACCCGGTGCTGCTGCTCGTCTTCACAATAACCCCACGAAGCAGACGCCATTATCCTCATCTCGCACGCGAGGGAACACGAGAAGCTGACAGCAACCCGCCCAGAGCCACACTTGGGGGAGGCGAGTGTGAGCTAGTCAGTGATGTTTGGGGGTGTTTTTGTTGTTGCTGCCGACAATACCTCTCCATCTCTGAACTCCTCAAGGGCCCTAAGAGTCAGAATCACACAATTTAGCACTTAACTGTTCCAAATGTCTCAATCATGCTTCATGCTAGCTTTTACACACCTGACAGACTGAGGCCTCATAAAAAGGAGCCTCTACAGTGAAGAGAGTATATATCCTACATGCAACACCACATTGAGAGGGCTCCACTGTACATCAAGGACATGGAGTTTCTTGTTTGTTTCTTTTTAAAGATGGAAAACGCAAGGTGCACTTGGGTCTGATCCCGCTCGCGGCCTAGGCTCCGGGAAGCTGCCAGCGCTCGGGACAGCCCTGGGACGGGAGGCCCCTGCCGGCCCGGCCTCGCGGTCTGGTGCCGCGGGCGGGGAGCGCAGAGCAGCCGCAGCCCCCGCTGGCCTGCCGCACCCCGGCGGCGCAGGGCCTGGAGGACGGCCAAGCAGCAGCGCCGCGGTGGCCGGGTGTGCGTCTGCACCAAACCGACTGCACAGTGAATGCCCGAGAGAGAAAGAGGAAAGCAAAACATGTATTTTTACCTTTTTCCATTTTTATCATGTAGACCAGATCCCCAATACTTAGGAACACCCAGGTATTTCAGTTTATGGGTACGGATCCATTTCTGAACTGAAAATTAAAACAGATGCTCATGATTTCAATTCTGTTAGACATAAATAATTTTTAAATCATTAAGAGCAAAATTTATATGCATAATAAAGTTTCATTTCTATTTATTAATAAAAAAGTAAAGTCACTTTATAACCAATAAATAAAACGTAAGCATTTTGATTAACCCACAATATTTTGTTAGCCTGCCCTAAACGCTGTCTTTACAGTGAAAATCTGCAACAAAACATTCTTAAATCAAACCATAGTACTCTGAGTGCAATTAACATCCCTAGTTATCTAAGTGTTTACTTGCTTCCACAAGATACTTGCTTCCACAAGATACTTTTTTTTTAACACCAATCTAAAAGTGTATACCTCCTTCTACAAGCCCTCAGCCAGGAAATGAAACCCCAGGAGAGATGGAGAGCTGGCCTCCTTGAGACTGCCGAGCCTACGCCACCCCACAGGGGGACGCCTTGGGCCCGGGCGGTGCGGAGTAGCGAGAAGAGGCCCCGCTCTGCACCTTGGTGGTCTGTTCCGTGCCGTCAGTCACAGCACAGCAACCCGCCCCCCCGCCACCCCAGGCTGTGTTCTCCAGAGTCCAAAACATTACCCAAGCAGATTTGGAGATCCTTGGGCTGTAGTCATGGATGAGGGTTCTTTCTCAATTTTTAACATTTCCTAAATGATATGTCACTACTCACTTTATTCTATATATCAATACAGGTACAATCTTCCAACACTCTCATCAAGAGATCAGAATTCTTCCATACAAATCTCATTTTAAACAGAACATATTTGTAAAGTTAAAAATACAGAATCACAGTACAAGATGCAACGCTCTAGCCTTGGCAAAACAAGCGACGGCCATGCTAAAGTGCAGACACGAGCCCTGGATGTCTTACTTTGCTCTGGTTTGGCAGCTCGCTGGTAGAACTTCAGCTCCGTAAACAGGGGTCCGTTTTCACTGGGCTCCTGGAAACACAGGCGTTAGTGAGCACTAGCAGCAGTTAAAATCAGAGTTATTTTCAGCGAACCTTCAAAAAAGACTAACAAGTCGATTTCTCTTACCAAACAAGGTAGTTTTGATGCTTAAATTTATAACTATATTTAAGAGTAAGTCAAACTCTGTTTCAGATGTTCTGATAGTCTGTAAGTCTTACAATTCTCTCCAGTTCCAATTCTATTACATGATAAATTATACAAAATTAAGCGTATGGCTCAGTCTTTGTAAAAGTTTAAGAAAAATATTTAAACTTACTTTATCTTCTTTAAGCTTTCTTTTAAGCAAAGATGAGCAGCCACAATAACAGTTTCACTGAGAGGCTACAAGACATTTCTGAGATTTAATAAAATGCCAATACTTGATTTAACCAATTACTGGCAAAATCCCATTTCTTTTGTGTTTCTCACAACAATTACACACAGTTTATCAGGCCTGGCAGAAGCCAACCTGACCTCAAAAAGAATATTCTGGAACTGAAGAGACCACGGACTCTGGCCATTTAACTGCAGCTTCTCCTTTCTGACACGGATGCCCCCGGGCCACACTTAGGGGGCCCTGCAATTTACTTCCCACCTGATAATCGAAAATCCAGAGGAAAATGGGGCTCGATAACAATTGTCCCCCACCAATTTTACTGAGCTACATTCATTTCACATTGTAAGGGACTCAAATAGTCAAAATTTTTTGTAAAGGGGCATATACTCACAAAAAGGTATTTGACAAACAAAAAGTATCAGCCTCTTGGAAGTCTTGTCTTGTTTTGTTTTTAAAAGTATGAAAAAGTGGGGAAGATGTTACAATTTTGTGGGCTTTGAAAAAAATTATTGAATGTTTTAAAGAAAAAGGAAGCGAGGAGCTGGAGTGGGGTGGGGGAGGGGAGAGAGAGACACTGGTCTGTTGCCCCTGCCCCCCACCCATGCGTTCACTGGTTGCTTCCTGCATGTGCCCCAGGAAACTGGGACCCCCTGCCCAGCCAGGCCCACGTGGACTTTTTAAACAGTAACTTTTGTCAGATTAAAATTGGTTGGCATTTATTTAGCATTGGATATTCAGTGTTGGTATTATCCTGTTTATTGAGAATCTGAGAAAAAAATTTGAAAAGCAGCGAAAACTTCAAATGAGAAAACGAACATTTCTAAACTAACTTTAGAACTGCTTTTCTTTTAGGAAGTATGAAAAAGTTACTTTGGACAGCAGACCTGTGTAGCTGGAGTTCGAGGGTCAGAGGAGCAGTGGAAGTGGTACAGGAGGCCCATGGCCCCGAGAGACCATTTGTGAAAACACACCGTTTCCAGGTCTGCATTTTGCAAATACTTAAAATGTGTTCTTTTGTTCATTCAAGATACCCTCACTGTCATAGACATGAGTTTTGCTCCTCGAGGTTTAAATACAACCACTCCACACGCACAGTCCCAGTGCCTCAGGTTTCTTGCAGGTTAGAAAAGTAGGAACCCAAGGTAAAGAGCTCACAGGGCACGACCAAGCCAACCCTCGGAGCCAGGCAGGACTAGTTAAGACAGAGCGCTGGACGGCAAAGAGGCCACACACCTGACACTCGGATCGGAACCTGGAAAGGAGCTTGCCTTGTGCGTGGCAGCTGAGTGTCCTTCCCAGCCCCGCCGTGGAAGAGATCCGCACGCAGGGACCTGGAGTGCCATCATCGCTCTTAAGAAACAGGGTCAAACCGACACACTAGGTGTGAGAGCCAAATCCCTCAGGTGCAGCCGCGGCACCTCCAGGGCCCCCGGACCCTGTGGCCCCGGTCCCCACAGCAGCGGCAGCTGGACAGACACAGGCGCGTGTTTGGAGCTCGTGGGGCTGAGGACAGGCTTCGGGAGGAGCAAGGACTCGGGGTAAGAAACAAAGAAACGGGAATTCAAGAGGAGGCATTTTGGTAAAGTTACTCTCCAAGAGCTAACTTTTAGAACAGCTCATTAATATAAGTCAGGCTTAGAAGGGGTTTTCCTAAGACAAATCCTGGCTTATTATCCATCAGTAGAAAATTCTGATTTATTCAATTTCAACCTATGCCATATCAAGTTTAATTTGCAGGCTTCCCTCCAGGCAATAATGTATTAAACTCACAATAACGAGAACCAACCGTATAAGTCAGGCCGTCGCAGTGAAAGCCTCACTACATACAGCGACGGCTCTCCGAGCTCATCCCACGTTTTCCTGACCCAGGCAGACCCCATCGTAACAAACGCAGGAACCACGTCCGCGGCGCCTCGCACAGCCACAGCCGGCTATGTCTGCTGAAGAAACTACCTTAACTCACAACTAAAATTTTATTAACATATTTCAGATCTAAAGTACTTTGCCAACTCTGTAATAGCCAAGATTTAGAAAAGAAATCGGGACTGACATTTTAACTAGAATATCACTAAACGTTTCTTTAAGACTTTTAAGTGTCAAAATGAAGATGACAACAGAAAAAAATTAAAATGTGATATATTTCAATGGCACCATCCAAAAGCAACTGGCTGCCATTTCCAAATGAAGCTGCATGAAGTCTCCCCTTCCTACCAAATATTACGATACAGGAATGGAGAACCCAGGGCGCTTCTCGTAACCTCAGCGAGGGAACGTACAAACATCAGTCTGCAAACCGCTTCCCCGAGAGCGGCACGACACAGGCTGCTACGGGGTCACGCTGGCAAGCGCCCACGGCACAAGGCACGTCAGGGCCCAAGACCCCGAAGCCTGGCCTGCACGCCCCGCTCTCTCACCCACCGACACAGCTGCAGGGGGGGCGTGTGACTGGGAGTGCCGGTCATCAAAGAGTCTGTGAACAAGAAGTCACAAAAGAGAACTGTTTCTCCTTGCATCATCCAACCGACTATCATCAATTTACCATTTCTCCGGGCACACTCACTCCCCGAAATAAAACACAGGGAGCACATCTCCCCGACAGAGGGCACCGTCTCTCAGCGCCCTGGAGTCGGACCGAGGCTGCCATCTCCGGAGCCCGGCGCCGCGACTCCGAGGCTGCCCTGTGAGTCAGTGAGGCGAACGCCCTCAACGAAACCAGACCCGCTCATTGGGAGCAGAGGGAACATACTTAGCATTTCCCTGAACGCTTATCTTCAACATGTATGCCTTAACTTCGCTTCAAAGCCAACTGTAAAAAAACTGGGGGGATAAATACAATATTTGGAGCTCTTTTCTCGCAGAGCAAATGTGCACGTTAGCAGCGACCACGACTGTGGACCTGTCTCCTGCAGGGAGGGGGAAGCCCGGCCAGAAGCACGGGGCGCCTGTGAGCCCCCCTGACGAGGACCCCCCCATCCCCCGGAAGGATAAGCGGGAGCGCGCACGTTTCACCGGACACAGCTAAGGCGCCCGCGCCCCGACCCTGCCAGCGGCTCCCAGCCCCGCCACACCGAGCGCCCTCCGGGAGCGGGGCTCACTCGCGGGCCAGGAGCACAGACCCGGCTGCTGCACGGCACCGGTGGGGCTCGGGGCCGCCGCCGGATACGCGGTTACATCACCGAGTTTCGTGTCACATTAGAAAGCAATCTGCCTCTATTTTCAGCATTTGCTGAGATGTTTTTTCTCTGAAGACAAAATAGGTGCTCATTTTACCAAACTGGAAATGTTTTGATATGTTTCCCTCACATATATAGCTACTTTATAAAACTTCCTCTATACTACAGTTTTCTATCTTGCCTTTCTTTTAGTAATTATAATATTTCCCCAGAGCAGCATTTAATCTTTGAAAACATGGTTTTTAATAGCCCTTAATGTTTTATGTGGCAAATGTTCACAAGCAGTTTAGGTTTTAATACTGAAAAGATCTGATACTCGTTTCATATGCTTCCATTTGATGAGCCATTCCAACTGCTGACATTATAAAGCTCTGAGAACAGAAGAACCACAGCGTGGACAGAGTCCCGCACAGCCTATCACAGGGAAGGCACTTTCAAAGTGGGCCTCCGCCACAGGCACAGGCACAGGCACAGGCACAGGCAGGAGACGGAAGTGGGCGGGACACAGGAGTTAAAGAACAAATTATTCAAACAAGTACGACAGGCATTCAGGACAGCTTAAGGGAAACGAAGTTTACAAACAAGGTCCTCACCGCGACAGAACGGAAAACCTAGCCAGGGAGAGGAACTAAGAACAGTCAGTGGCGCGAGCAGGGTATCAGCGGGCGGAACGGTGAGACGGTGGAACAGACGGAAACAGAACGAGAGCTTCCGGAGTGAAAGGAGCTCGGGACAGGCGGGTGTCGGGGAGAAACGAGCAAACGGCAGTCACTGAAGTCCCCGAGAGACGAGAGACGACAGAGAAAGTCGACAGTGCTGTTTGGTGCACGGCATTCTTCAAGGACCATGGACAGACGACACTGGAACCATTACTGAAATATTAAGTGCGAAAGGGAAATCAACTGAATACTTACCGCTGTCCTGACTACAAAGAGGAGTGACACAGGCTAGATAGAGGGGACGAAACCAAGTCGGGAGAGAGGAGAGGCAGAGCACAGAACCAGGTTTGGTAACAAATGGCTTTAAGCTAAGAAATGTAAGGCAATTTGCTACCTTAAGCAGTTCGGAAACACTTGTCACAACATATATTTCATAACTCTAAGTAAAAAAGGCAGTGAAAGTGAAGTTACACTGAAACACAACTGAAATTCTTAGAACTACCCACAACAAAGAGGACCATACCTCTAAAATAAAACACGATTTAAGGAAGCCCAGGTCATAGAGAAGGAGACAGACCGGGTTCCACGCCCGCCCCGCTGCCCTCCCATGACCTGGACACAGCTGTGCAGGCCGACCAGACGCGGAGCGGCCAGAAGGGACCACACTTGATGAACCTCCAGATCATGAGAGGTCGTGTGAGTCACCTTCTTTCTTCTTACAATGGAGACTTTTAAAGGTCCTAAGAAGAAACTAATCTTACTCTCGGATTTTAATATTTTAATTAATCAAATGCAGACAGTATTCTACAATTCCATGCAAGTGACCCAATTTAACAGCGGGACACTGTTCTCCAAATGAGACAGAAGACGACCCCGAGTGAAAAGGCACGAAGAAAAGTGAGATGGTGGGGCAAGCGCCAGTGACACTTTAAAGTTATCAGCTCCCCTTCCACTCACGAACTCGACAAAGTAACTAGACCCCAATTACCCGCCCCCATAAACAAATACAAAAATGGGACAATGTAGGACACCCCTCTTTTCTGCCAGCAGACAGACCAGGCAGTGCAGAAGAGGGACCTACAACCCTAGAAAACAAGCCTGCCCACAATAGTCCCTGCTGCGTGCTAGAGGCACCAGGAGTGAAAAGGAAGAAAATGAAGTCACAGCAGGGGAAAACACACTAGAGACAAGAAATTTTTTAATGTAGAAACATCAGGGACTTCCAAGATGGAGGTGTAGGGAAACACGCTTCACCTCCTCATGCAACCACAGAAAGAATTACGAACAGATCTCAAAACAAACAAACACCCAGAACTGTCAGAAAGTTAAGCTGTATGGACGTCTGACCACCAAGGATTTAAACAAGCAACAATCACCCAGATGGGTAGGAAAGGGCAGAGAGGCAAGGAGACAGACGCAGTGGGGAGCTGAGACAGAAGGCCATCCCGCACTCACACATGGTGGATAAAAATCGGGAGGGCTACCTCGGGAGGGAGTGATCCCGGGCCCAGGCCAGACCACACAGCTCAGGGTCCAGCGCCAGGAAGATAAATCCCCGTAACTTCCGGCTGTACAAACCAGTGAGGGTTGGGGAGGCAGAAGAAACTGCCAGGTTTTCAGGAGACTCTGCTTGAAGGTCCCGCAGGAATTTAAAATATACCCAGACTCCTCCCCTCTGGGATTCAGCACCAGGGCAACAGCTGGAAGGGCATCAGTCACACAGGGCAAATGCCCAGCAACCCTCCAAAAGCCAGGCGGCGGCACTCGGTAGCACTGTCACTTCTCCAAGACCCCCCCCACACACACACAGAGCCACAAACCGGTGAAGCAGGTGGCCCTGCCCTTGCACTCACCTAAGACCCCACCCCACACAGTTTACAGGTGCCTTTTCCACAATGGGCCACGCTACTAACACAGGGACTCAAAGCAGCTCTACCTGATACACAGAAACAAACACGGGGAGGCTGCCAAAGTGAGGAGACAAAGAAATATGGCCCAAATGAAAGAGCAGAACAAAACCCCAGGAGAAGAACTAAACGAAACGGAGATAACCAATCTATCAGATGCAGAGTCCAAAACACTGGTGATCAGGATGCTCAAAGAACCCCTGGATTACAGCAACAAAATAAAAACATCCAGGAAGAAATGAAAGTTACACTAAATGAAATAAAGAAAAATCTAGAGGGAACCCACAGCAGAGGGGATGAAGCTGGGATTCAAATCAATGATTTGTAACACAAGGAAGAAATAAGCATCCAACCAGAACAGCAAGAAGAAAAAGAGGATTCAAAAAATGAAGATAGTATAAGGTGCCTCTGGGACATCTCCAAGCACACCAACATCCAAATCATAGGGATGGCAGAAGAAGAGGAAGAATAAGAAACTGAAAACTTATTTGAAAAAAACAATGAAAGAAAATGTCCTTAATTTGGCAAAGGAAATAGACATATAAGTCCAGGAAGCACAGGGAGTCCCAAACAAGTTGGACCCAAAGAGGATCATACCAAGACATATCATAATTAAAATGTCAAAAGTTAAAGATCAAGAGAAAATTTTAAAAGCAGCAAGAGAAAAGCAGAGAGTTACCTACAAAAAAGTACCCATAAGACTATCAGCTGACTTCTCAAAAGAAACTTTGCAGGCAAGAAGGGACTGGCAAGAAGTATTCCAAGTGATGAAAAGCAAGGACCTACAACCTAGATGACTCTAGCCAGCAAAGCTATCATTTAGAATGGAAAGGCAGATAAAGAGCTTCCCAAACAAGGTAAAGCTAAAGGACTTCATCATCATTAAGCCATTATTACATGAAATGTTAAAGGGACTTATTTAAAAAAAAAGATCAAAACTATGAACATTAAAATGGCAACAAATGCACAATTATCAACAATTGAACCTAAAAAAAAAAAAAATGAAGCAAACAACCAGAACAGGAACAGAATCAGAGATACAGAGATCATTTGGAGCGTTATCAGCTGCGAGGGAGGAGGAGAGAATGGAGGAAAAGATTCAGGGATTAAGATGTATAATTGGCAGGTACAAAATAGACAGGGGGATGTTAAGAACAGTATAGAAAATGGAGAAGCCAAAGAACTTACATGCACAACCCATGGATATGAACTAAGGGGGTGGGGAGATTACTGGAGGGAATGGGGGTATAGGGCAAGGCAGAGAAAACAGGGGAAAATTGGGACAGCTGTAATAGCATAATCAATAAAACATATTTTAAAAAATAAATGAAAACTTAAACTGTTAAAAAAGAATGCCAAAAAAATTAAAAGCCATTCTCCCTCATGAACGAAGACATAAACATCCTTAACAAACTATTGGCAGATTAATTCGAGCATTACATAAAAAGCACAATACACCATAACTAAGTGGAGTTCATGTTAAGAATACAAAGTTAGTTCAACACTCAAATATAAATCAATATAATTGCCACATTAACAGAATAAAGAAGAAAAATCCTATGATCCATCTCAATAGATGCTGAAAAAGCATTAAAAACCAAATAGCCAAACTACAGACTGAGAGAAAATATTTACAACACATATCTGAAAAAGGACTTATATCCAGAATACCTCTCTTACTACTCAATTATGGAAAGCAAGAAAACCTGGTTATTAAAAAAAGAAAAAAAAAAGTGGGATGGAGGGCCTGGCCAGGAGGCTCAGCTGATTGGAGCATCGTCCCGTGCACCAAAAGGCCGTGGGACCAATCCGGTCAGGGCACACACAGGAGGCAACTAATTGATGTCTCTCTGTCTCTCTCTCTCCCCCTCCTTCCTTCCCCCAGCCCTTCCTCTCTCTCTAAAATCAATAAATATATCCTCTGGTGAGGACTTTAAAAGTTGGGGGGACTACACTAAACGAACAACAACAATAAAAAAATTTTCTTACCACTTTTACAACATAGGGTGCATCGCTGCCCACTGATTTTGAAGAATTCTTATCAGCTGTTTGAAAAAAATGACATATAATATCAGAACAAGAAGTAGCATCATTATAAATAGACTGTTACTAAAACTTTATTGATATTTAGGTCCACAGATCTATAACCCCTTGACAGAATAAATTTCAGTCCCCAAATATGTATTTTGGGATATCATTACAACGTATGTTATCAATTCTAAGACTTTCTTTTCATGTTTTAACATGTCTGAAACTGGAATGCATCTTATAATGGCTGGTATCTTCAATATGATCATCAATTAAGAATGAAAAACTCAGTTAAACCTTTAATTCAGAAGAATGCATGGCCTTTGATGCACTAACGTATGTTGAGAATTACCGAGAGAACAACTGATGCAACTGCTTACACTTGATAAACGAGGGAATCATTTTAAGCAGGAGGGAGGAAAGAGGGAGCTGACGCCCCAGAATCACTAGCTGGGAGGGAGGCAAGCACACCTAGACTCAGGATGCTCACACGGACACCCGAACTGCCAGCCAGAACACTGCCGCCGTGGCTGTCATTTCACTTCAGGCAAATGAAGGAGCACGGTCGCCCCGGAACACTGAGTCAGGAACACAAGGCTGCCAGCACTCAGTAAACAGCATGTTCACCAAGTACCTGCCACATGCAGATTTCTAAGAACCTGATGTAGCCGTGAACGAGAAAAAACAACCCCCACCCGCATGAAGCCAACACTCCTGCGGCGGGACACAGACAAGGACGAAAGCAAACACTCCGTGTGCCGGCGGCGGCGAGTGCTGCAGGGAAACCGAGCAGGAAAGGCAGGCGGGCAGTGTGGCAAGAGTGCAAGGGAAGCCTCACCACCAGGGTGTTGTTACTGGAGCTGCCGGCCGAATGCAGGGTGGGAACGACCTGTTCAACGTCTCGGTGAAGGTCACCCCAGCCACCCGGCCCTGGGCCCTGACGTGGGAGCCTCTGATGTGCATGTCTGAGGAAGGCCAAGAGCCCGAGCAGCTGGAGAAGAGGGAGTGAGTGCGGAGCCACAGGGAACAGACCAGAGAAGCGGCAGCAGGGAACACGCACAATGAGCTCGACACGGGACGGGAAGCCCTTGCTGTGAATGAGATGCAGAGGCACCAGAAGGCTCTGGAAAGAAGGCTGGCGGGCTGACTCTGCCTTTAAAAGAACCATTTGGCTGCTTTGGGGCAAACGGAGGGTGCGGACAGGAAGCCAGCGCTCTGGGTGAGACTCGAGGGAGGTCTAAACCCGAGTGGCAGCCGACGAGGTGGTGCTAAATTAATTGTCAGACTGTGGGCGTATTTTCAAAAAGGGCCAATAGGGTGTGTTGATGAACTGGATGTAGAGGGGAAGTGGGGGAAAGGAGGTAGGGATGACTCCACGTCTTTGGTCTCAGCAACCGGAAAGAGGAAGTTGCTACTTCCAAAGATGGAGAAAACCGCAGGAGTTGCTGGTACTCTGGGGGTGTCTAAAATTTGAGATCGATATTAAATATCCAAGTTCAGATGTTAAATACGCAGCAGATATACAGGGTGGGGCAAAGGCAGGTTTACAGCTGTCCGTACGGAAATACAATAACTAGTAAATAGAAATACAAGCACGAACTCTTTCACACATTCACACCTGTACACCTACTTCTCTCCGCCCTGTGTAAGTCTTCAGTTCAGAAGAGTGCTGGCCAGTCGGAAATAAATGAGAGTCACCAACCCATGAAACGGGAGGAGACAGCCTAGGAGGTGCCTGCAGACAGAAGAGAAGACACCCTAGGGCTGAGTCCCAGGGCGTGCGCACACTAGAAGCTGAAAGGGTGAGGAGGGGCAGACAAAGGAAACCAGGAATCCACCAACCAGCTGGGAAGCAACGAGAATACTCCAGTCTAAAGAAGAAACACTAGGTCACAAAGCTAGCTTATGGGCAGAAGGAAGAGCCAAGGAACACCAATTAGATACTGAATTAGTAACAAAGCAGCATTTTTTAAAAATAAGCATTTAGTGAACAAAATATTAAACTGAGGATAGTATACTAATACTGTACAATTCAAATGAGAAAAGGGGGAAAGGAGTTCAATAATTCATTCAAACAATATGTACTGCAAAATATGCCAGGCCCTAGGAACACCACAAGAAGAGCCGTCCCATCATCAAGAAGCACACGTTTATTCTGAAAAAAAGAAAAGTAATTTCAACACAGCCTGGAAAGAACTGTAAGAGGATTAACACAGAGAGACCATAAATAGATGGTGCCCACCCTAAACTCAGCTTGGGAAAATCCAAGTAGAAGGAGCAACACATCCAAAGATCAAGAGGCAAGAGGCTGCACTACAATCAAAGCACGGATTCTGAGGAGCTGGGAGGGGCGAAGATAAGGTTACAGAGAAACCAGCCTGTATGAAGTGTCCTGCATGCCATCCCCAAAACCTTGGCACTTAACCCGAGGGGAACCAGGGAGACATTCAAGACATTCACACGGAAGGCCAGAGGATCTGATGAGCAGGCTAGGCCGCTCGAGCCACAACACGCGCACGGGGTGCCAGGGGACAAGGCTGAGCAGAGGAGATCCGCTGCTACAACGAGCACCCAGACGGGACATGGAAACGACCTGCACTGAGAAGGGAGTGGCAGCAAAGAAGGGGAGAAACGAATGGTCTGAGGAGCCCCTCAGTTAAAGCGACAGAGCCAGGTGAGATGCCAGGGGAGGCGGTGAAGGGACCCTGGAGAGTGCCCTCCCAGTGTCCGGGTTTGGGGAGTCCCTCGTTCACATGAGCCTCCCCCGGCCACAAGCGGCTCAGGAGAGAGAAGAGGACGACACGAGCCTGGGACACGCCGGTGGACGTGGTGCAGAGGGGCCTGCACTGAGGAGATCAAGTCCCTGGCGAGGCGGGCCCTGACTTGGGAATCCACAGCGAAGAGAACCATGAGACGGGGTGAGGTCGCTCAGAGGGGCCTGCGGAATAAAGAGTGAGCTGAGGGGGGAAGCTGGGGAACAGCGAGCGCCTACGGGGACAACGGAGCACCCCCAGAGAGGCAGGTGGGAAACCCTCAGTGCAGGTGTGTTGTCAGGAAGACAGCGGAAGCGATTTTTATGAGTGTGAAAGTGAAACCATGTCAAATGCTGCAAAAACACCCAAAGAAAACTCAAAGGCAATCGGGTTACCTCGTGGGCAGGAACCGCTGGTGGTCTTGCCCACGGCAGGCAGTCGTGGTGGAACTGGAGGCGGCGCTGAAGCAGCCCCTCCCCCGACTCGCCAGTCCAGCTGCACAGAAGCGAGGCTGTAGCTCAAATAAAACTGCCGGCACTCAGGCAGAGCAAGCTCCAAATTTGCCAAAGGGGTCACGAGCGAAGTAACCAATGAAAAACTAAGAACCTGCTCGTTTCAAGACCAGTCCCATTCCCGAGACGGGATGCCCTGATGGACACGTTCGGCAGAGAGACGGCTTACAGAATCTGCCGTATCTCTATTACAGGGTCAGCAACATGCGCCTGGCTAATAAAGCTACTGACCTTTCACGGTTTACGAGGACTTCACCTTCAGTCAAGCACAGCCTAGTTCACCGGAATGGGTTTGGCTCTGAACAGAGCTGAAGAATCACCACCTATTTCCTACTGCCCTAGAGGAATCACCCTTATAAAATACAGGTCTAAAGCAGCGGTTTTTAAGCTGTTTCGTGAACGCACCCCACAGACCGGCTAACCGACTGCATGCGGCCCGTCAGGCCGGGAGGGGGCTGAGCGAGCGCAGCTGCGCCTTTCGCCGCCACCGCAGCAGCGGCCTCAGGCTTTAGCATGTGCGGGCGACGCGGCTTCTGACCGGCAGGTCTGGGGTGGGGCCAGGGGGTCGTCAGTTCAGACAGGTCTCCGCTCGATGCTGATCTACACTACAGTATTGGCATTCTGAGAGAGATACTGCTTCAAAGAGAAAAGGGGTTCCACTACTAAAAATAAAACTTTATAAACCTCCAGGCAGAAATTAAATAATGAATTAAGTGATGGACTAACCAAATCAAGATTAAAGGTGAAAACACAGAAAATATAGAGAGAAATATCAAAAGCAAACATGAAATGCATTATATCATTATAATGTTCTTGATGAAGCAGACAGCTTTTGAAGTAATCAGGTGAAATATTTTTTACATCAACAATTTAGTTAACCTACAGAATCTCAGAGTTCCATAGCAGGTCCGTCAAAATTTGAAGGTAAATATGCTAACTAACAGTATATTAAGTCAGGCCTAAAGCAGTTTTTAGATCATTCTCCTAATTCCATGATAATGACTATTAGGGTTGTATAGACAGAAAACTAATCTACATCTGTTAAAGATCTGAAAATTGTCAAATTAAACCAAAACAGAGAAGTAAATTCTAACTGGAAGGAGGTAGGAAAAAAATCTACATCGATGTCCTTGGGTCACAAAAAAATTTAAGATTATACGTAAGGCCTTGAAAAATCTAAAGCTAATGACACTATTACAGATATTTTACCCTCTTTTTCTAGCGTGACTAAAGCAACCATCTTCTCTTCCATTCCTGTGTCAGAGATGCATTTTTGCCTCATCACATAGTATTAAAGTGACTGTAGATCAGGAACATCCTATAAAAGCCCGTAACTCAGAAACTATTTTGATAAGAAAGTGTAACAAACTCTTGCCTGACAGATCACTAGAGGTAGTCCCTCTCTTACCAAGATATATGCAACCAAAGCCGCCTTGGCCGATGGGCAGTCCGAGCTTCCACTCCTTCTTGGACATGTCGGTGACGACCTCCCCGGCTGCGAAGTCTTCTGCGAGACGCCTCTTCGCGGGGCCCTGTCTTCCAGCCTGAGCCGCTTTAACACGAGGCATTTTCACTGAAATACAAGACACGGCAACACTCCGAATTATAATCCTAGAAGTGTTCAAAAACCTTTTTCACTAAGGAAAGCTTCCATGCAATACAGATGCTACTTAAATTCCTACTAATTCTACACCTCAAAGGACATCTGTTCTAATTTATAGTCCTGTTTGATTATCTCTTAATTTTGGAGAGAAAACAATAAATAAAATGACGTATACAATTACTTTCAAGAAAATATTTAGTTTTAAGTGCTACTTCACAAAAAGTTGCTCGATGAAGTTGAGGGGGGAAGGTGCATCAGTTAGAGTTTATGAAGGTCAATACCAATGTGCTAAGAACATGGTATTCAGACTGAAAATACAACACAAAGGGAAAAGGAACAATTTTCTGAACTTAAAAATTATGTGAAGATCAAAATGAAAGGCCAGATCACATACATAAGGAAAATCAACCCAGGACAACCATCACTAAGATACAGCTTAATAAAATTACTAAACTTAATAGTAAAAGAAAATATTCGTTGAGCAACCAAGCCAAGAAAAAAAAAAGATATTTTATATGGAAAATAAAATCAGATTGTCATCACTTTGACAGCAACGCTTTATGCCAGAAAAAAAAAATGTAATGTTATTTAAGACTTGAGGATAAGAAACATAAGCTGAAGATTTTATGCTCAGTTAAATTTCAAGTATAAAGACTTCAAAGTGTTATCAACATGAAAAAGGGAGAATCTACCCAAGAACAAGCCTCAGATACCCAAAATGACTTACACAGGAACTGACAGTGAGCAGCACGCAGACACTCACTGGTAGAACCTGAGACTCAAAAGGCAGTGAAGGAAAGAATGGAATACATAGTGGGTGTGTGTTCTGACGGTGCAGATGCAGTACAACTGTGGAAACCAGAGAACATACGCAAAAAAGTCATTATCCAGTAATTAAATTGTGGTGATACTTGGTTGTGTTAACTAAGGCTACTGTATACACAAATGTGGAATAATGCAAATGAGTAATTTTGTGATGTTTCAATTCTATCATATCCCTGCATCCTTAAAAATCAGGATTCAAATATGGAAGGAAGAGAATTCAGATGGAAGACAAAAGTAAGGTTAAAAATGCTATATATTGGGAAATATTTTCAACTCAGATGGCACCTTATCTTTTACAAAACACACACACACACACACACACACACACACTTTATTCCCTAACCCCATTCCCCAAAAAGCTTGAAAACAATAACCAACCCAGCAGCAATGAGCGTCCCCAGTATACAAACTGTATTCTTGAAATACCATCACTGGTTCAAAGAAACGAGGTGAAGAAACGGCTGGTTCCAGGCCGAGAGCTGCAAAGGCGCAAGACAGACCTGGAACGCCACCTATCGCCCGTGGACGCCGAGGAAGCCGTCAAAAACACTGCAGTTACGTCAGCTGTGTCCAGAGGCCAGCGTGCAAGAGGGTCCCACTGACCGAAGGCGGGCCAGTCTGTGTCAACAAGGATAACCACCACAGCGGATGAAGGCATGAAATGGGTAACTCCAAGGGTCTGTAACAGTAAGAGACCCTAAGTGGTCACCTCTAGAGGGTAATAGAGAAGCATTTCCCCTTTCTTGCTAATACAAATTGTACCACTGGGTAACCAACAGAAGATGAAGAAAAATTTCTCCTTTTAGAAAAATGTCAGCTAATAAATGACTAAGAACAGTTGGGTTAATACCATTTCTCCCTCCTAATGAATTAATAAATCCAGACATTGAGACTTAACAGCTACTAGCACCAAAATACAAGAGATATCCAGGCATTATATGCCTCCTGATGAAAGAATACCCATGAAGCAAGCAGTCTTGCCAAAAAGGGAAGAAAAAGTACTGAGACCCTGCATGTGACCAAGCCTACCCGCTCGCAGGCTCTGAAGGAACACGGAACAGGGTAAAACAGGAGGCAGGGAAGCGGTCGGCACGGCCCTGACTGTGGGAACCCCACGGCATGCGGAACCCACTTCCTCAGCGGAGGGAAGAAAGAAGACATGGGGAGAGGAAAACGGGAGTTAGAAAGACTTAAAGACGGCAATACGTGAGCCAAAACGAAACCATGCAAACGTAAGCTAGTGTTCAGACACGCACGCCTGAGCGTGCAACTGCGAAGACGGGGAGTGACCACCACGGAAGACCGAAGGCGCCGGGAAGCGCACAGCGCAGTAGCCGGTGAGGCTCTGTTTATGAAAGCACCTTGTCGTCCGCTGTCTGCATGTGCTTGAGAAGGTTTTCTGTGTTGTTAGTGTAGGGTTTCAAACATTAAAAACTTCCTGTTCCTCTAATGAGCAATCCTGAAAGAATCAACACTAGGAATCTTTTCATATTCCACGAGCTTGTCCAACCACACACACACACACACACACACACACACACACACGGGAAAGGAGAAGGCTCTCGTAGCAAAATCTGTACTTCGTTTCCCCCGAACTGCTGGCACCCTTGTTTTTTTGAGGCACTTACACATTATATTAAGGAATTTAGCTTTCTGTGTTGCAAACAGCCTTCCCAAGTAATCCGCCTTTCCATATGCTGACTGGAGCCTTTGGGTTTCACACCACCCCCAGACCTCCTCACCGGTCAGGTTACTCTGTTCCATTACCTCCCGTGTTTTCTCTTACGGTTTCATATTTTGCTGGTCAAATTTTGATCTGTCTACATTTACCGTGGAATAAAATCCAAAGTGGGAATCCAGCTTTTCCCAAATGTTTATCCATTTTTTTCTTTTCCTCAAGAGATCTAGTGTTCAAGGAACTTCTATCGTACCAACTTAACTAAGCACAAAGTTCGTATAAAGTTGTTCAGTGTAGGTCCTAGATTACCAGCGTCGTTACAAACTGAAAGAAGAAAAAGAGGGAGAGACACAGATGCATTTCACCAGTACACGACACTAACTTGCTGCGTGGGGGAAACCTCTCTCACTCTTTGGTCCGTTCCACACGAATGCGAGGGAGTCATTGAAATATGCTCTGTTGCTCCACAGAAAGGCCAATGTAACACAAACTACTTCTTTTAAATGGCCCCGGCTGGTGTGGCTCACTTGGTTGGGGCATCGTCCCATGATGTGAAAAGTTGTGGGTTCAATCCCCACATGCCTGGGTTGCGGGTCCCCACTCTGGGCACTTAGAGAAGCAACCGATCCATGTTTCTCTCTCACACTGTTTCTATCTCTCTTTGCCTCCCGTCCCCGGTCTCTAAAAATCAATAAGCATGTCCCCGGGTGAGAATACACCTAGATGATAGACAGACAGAGATAGACAGATAGGCCCTAAATGATCTAGATGACAGATAGATATCTAGACAGACAGGTAGACCCTAAATGAAACTCCCTTCACCCTGGGGCTTTCCGTGGAAGAAGATGCCGAGGCCTCCCGGCCCTACAACCCGAGGGGGGCTCAGGCAGTGGGGGCCGTGCCCGTGCTCCAGGGCTGGCTGCTGCTGGGGGCAGCGGGGAGTCACAGTGAGTGAATAAACCTCTGGCCAAATAACGCATCTTTTAAAGTGCTGAGAAACAAAAAAGACGTAGGCATGTATAGCCAGTTTGCCACTGACTTGTACAGGGCAATTCCAATAATAGCCCTTCCTATAAAAAAAAAAAAAACCATACATAAGAATGGTTATCATTGTTGGAGCATGCTGCTGGATTCTACTTGCTATTATTTTATTTAGGAATAAAATGGATATTCATAAGTGAAATTTTTCTGCAGTTTTCCCACTATATTTATCTATTTTGACCTTAATATTATGCTCACTTCATAAAAAGACTTTAGAAGCTCTTCCCCTTTCACCACAACACAGAGAATTTAAACAGCATTTACACGATCAGAGCCTCTAAGGCCTTGAGACCTCAGCTGTGAACCGGACACCGTGAGTGCGGGAACGGGAGGGGGCCTCGTTCCCGTGTGCCGACCGGCGCACCCGCGTGAAACCTGACTCGAGGCAGCTGCTGCCAACTGCTCTCCTGCATGCCGACCTCAGAGAGATGAACCCGGGCCGACCATGACACAACCACAACAACACGGGCACCAACGATGACAGCAGCTTTGTTCGAAACAGCCGAACCCTGGACGCTCCCAGGTCCTCCCACACACAGAGACACACGGTAAGACGGGGAGCCTCCCAGACAGTGTGCAGAAAGGGAAGCCACACACCAGACCACAGGCTGGCTGCGTGACTCCACTTCCATGAGGTGCGACGAGAGACGGAACTCAGCCGTGACGACGGAAGTCACACAGGGACACCACTCGGGGAGGACAGGACTCAGAGCCGGCAGAGGAAAGTTCCTGGGGACAGGGTGATGCTCCACATCCCAACCAGTATCTTCACACAGTGTGTTCTCTTCGTAAGAATTAATCAAGCCGTATGTTTATGTTTTCCATTGTTTTTATTATGTAAAATTAGCAATAATTTACATAAATCATTAGTGTTATGACAGTCAGGGTACAGTCAGGAGATAAAAAACACACAAGTAACGTAAACAGGAAACTTAATGTAAAAATTACTACCGGTACAAGGTGGTGCACTACCAAACGGGGTGAAAGGGGACGCTAGCCCGTGCAGCAGGCAGTTACCCCCACCAGGCTCCCGGGAACACACGGAAAGGAACCCTTCGTGGGCAGGCTGCGGCTCCGGCCCGCTGGGTGGCAGAGTTCCCTGGGGGCCAGTGGGCTGGAGCTGCCCGAAGGACTCTGCCTGCTGGGGCGCTCTGGGAGCAAGAAGCTGCCTACTGGGGTGCTGAAGAACGCCACGAAGAGGAAGCCCGCTGGCAGCACACCTAAGACGGAGAAGGAAAAGAGCAAGCATGCTGCAACACGAGAGGAGCCCCTCCCGCCCTGCCGTGCCCCGCCCTCACCCGCTGGTGACAGAGCCCACGCTGCGCTGAAAGGGGAAGAGTGCTCGCAGGCGCCACTTCGAGTGCCAATACGAGCAGAGCAGAGCAAGGTGCGTGCGGAGACGGGAGGCCATGTGCTGATCGCGGGCACAAGACTGAGTGATCCGCTGTGTGCACACATCCCTGGCGACAAGCACCCGGACCAGGGCACACGGAGCATCTGCATCGCACCGGCGGGTCGCCTGGAGCCCTCCTCCTGCCAGCACCCACCCGCTCTCTCCTCCCAGCTCACTGGCTGCCCCTCAGGGCGTGCCGCTCGCCTCAGAGAACACAGTCTGCCAGCGTCTGAGCTCTGTCTCAGATCCGAGTGTCCCTTTCCGGCAACCTCCCAAGCCCCCAGCTGACCTTCACTGCGTCTGGCAGCTCCTGTTGGTCAAGTTAAAGGGTTACTTCTGTAAAACCCCTAGTTTTAGAGAACATGAAATCTGTGTTTTTCAATCTCCTTGTTCCTTTTCAGGTGATTTCTGAAAATAAAGAATTATTTAAAACCAGAAGTCCCTGCTAAAAAACTGTGGTAACATAACCATACCATTTGCTTCAGCAAGTTAGTTAATTTTCTAAAGAACTTAAGCTTTGGCTGGTGTGGCTCGGTGGACTGAGCACCAGCCTGCAAACCAAAGAGTCGCAGGTTTGATTCCCAGTCAGGGCACGTGCCTGGGCTATGAGCCAGGTCAGGTCCCCAGTAGAGGGCGCACAAGAGACAACCACACTTTGATGTTCCTCTCCCTTTTTCTCCCTCCCTTCCCCTGTGTCTAAAATAAATAAATGACATCGTTTAAAAAAAGAACTTAAAATACTAATTTGAATTAAACAATTACACCAGTACATTACAGGTTTCTTCTAAAAGCGACCCAACACCTACTGCAAGATTTCTAGGGCAGAGCACACTGGAGGGTGCACGCCTCAACCAAGCGATGCCTCCAGAGAAAGCGCGCCAGCACACGCAACTCGCTACATGACCCGACCACCCTTCCCATCCACGTTAGAGGAAACGCAGGCGCAAGAGAAATGCACATCAACATGCAAAGCAGCACTGCCCTGTGCTGAAATCACTCACTGGTACACTCCACATTAGCATATCCACCAAAATTTAATTGTAAACAGAGTGATTATGGTACTAAAGTTATTAAATACACAAAGCAAGCTTGGAACTATACATATTCAAATAGAATTTCAGTGGTAGATCAACTTTTATATTGGAAACAATACCCTAATTAATAGTCAGCTCTGATAATAAAATGGTCCTGTTTTTCAGATAACATTCCAAAAAAGTTCTGCTATGAATATTAAAGTGTTGTGAAGAGAGTTTTTAAATTCCAATAGCTATATTTATCACAATATGGTACTGTATTTAGACAACTGGCACTTTTCAAGTCCTGGATTCAAATCTGGAGCAATTTCTTTTTTTAATCTTCTGTTGAAGAGACGAAAAAGTCTGAATGATTCCAACAATTCCACTTACACCGAGTGAGCGCCACGAACCCATCACACCCCGACTGGAAAATGACAGCGCTGTGCAAAGCTTGTTGCACACCGGACACCGAGTCACACATTTTCCCTGAGACAGGTGTGCACGCCAGTTCCTCGGAGAGGGCTGTGTGGTTCACGAAGCTTCCTTTAAAATCCTCAGCCTCTCTGATGCTTCGACCTGCAGGCGCGCTAACTCGAGGACACTTCTGCACACGGGACTGGTCCCCGCTCCGCGAACACGGCACCGACGAGGCCCCGCCTCCCCCCTGCACGGTATGGAGCCGTCTCTTGCCCTCCCCGTCCGCGTTCACCGAAGCTTCCCCACACCCAGGCCCTCTCCTCCGCGGTCGGACGTGACTCTGGTGTCCTCACGGCTCCAACCTCTTAGGGCGTCTGATACAGGTTGGCTGATACAGGTTGGATACAGGGAGCTGATAAGCTCCCTGAAAAGAAAGTGCCCGCAATGCACTGCACTTGGTAGGAATTCAAAAAGTGTGTTTTTCTGACACACTCTCTGTGAGTGTGAGTGTTTTGTTCCCTTTGTCCCTGCCATCTAACTTCGCCCTTGATGAACACCGCCCAGCTGCAGTGGGAGCTGTCACCCTTCCACAAGTCCGGCAACTAAACCCCTCCCGTGCTCCACAAGGACTGTGTCGAACCCTGTTTATTCTCCTCGAAACTAGAATCCACCTTCCTGACCCACAATTCTCATGAGATGACTCGCCTCCTAGTTTTCAGGAAAAAAACAAAAACGAAAACACAGAAGCTTCAGGTGGGAATTCCCTACGTTACCAAGACCCAAAGCTACAAACCACCTGCCACCCACCCACCCCCGCACGCAAAGCCCAACTCCGCGCCCATCCCATCTGCCTCCTCTGCTGCCCCCACGACGTAGGAGCGACCCTCCTCTACCAAACACCAGGCCGTTCTCTGCCTCGTACCCCACCTCCTCAGAACGTAACCCAGTAATAATCAGTCTTCGCTCACTCATTCAACAGCCTTCAACTGGATCCTCCCCATCACCTTTTAAATATGCTCACGCCTCACCCAGTTTTAATGTTTTTTTAACCCCCCCACTATCATCCTGTCTCTTCCCTTTGTCTTAATAACTGTCTGTACTGAGCTACATTTCCCTCCCCCACTCACCCCGCAGCCCCCTCCCTCCACACTCCACCTTCAGGGTCCACTCTGACCCCCTCACTGAGGGCGCGGAATCCCAATGCCACCTGCGATCATCATCTCACCACGCTCAGTCACAGCACTCAGCAGCTGTTCACTCCTCCCGTCCTGAAACACTCTCCCTTCGCTGTAGCAGTACAAGACCCCTGGTTTCCGTCCTGCTGGGTGGGCCACACGCAGTCTAGATGCAGGGGGGAGGGACGGGGGACGGACACACACACACACACACACACACGCAGCCACGAGTGAGAGCTTGCTCCTCCAAGGCGCTTGCTCCACTTCCTGCAGTACTAGCTCTCACAGCAGGAAACAAGGTCAACTACGAATTTATGAAGACAAGTGATGGTGTGCTCCCTCACTCGTCCCCTCACACACGTTTCCCGATGATCCGCCACGCACCCAGCACTGCTCCGGACACTCGGGGAACGAAACAAAGTCCTGCCCTTTGACACTTCTATTGCACCAGAAAGAGGCAGGTAACAGAGACAGACATAATGGACAAATGATCTAATGAAGAATGTAGCGCCCCGCTGAAAAGTGACAAAGTAAAGCGGGCCGGGGGACAGAGGACAGAGAGCGCGAGGCGGCAGGGGTCAGCTCTCAGCATTCACCGAGGGGTCGTGGCCGGCCCATGGGGAAGGTAAGATCTGGGCGAGGAGTGGAAGGAGGTGAGGACGTCGGCCATGTGAGTGCGTGCCCGGGGCGGCGGCCAGGCAGAGGGTGAGGAGCACACGCGCCCGAAGGTGGCAGCATGCCAGGCAGCCGAGGAAGGGTCAGGAGGCCAGAGCAGCTGGTGTGGGGGCACGGGGCCGGGAGGAGGGGAGGCAGAGAGCTCAGAGGGACAACGGAGCAAGTGTGCCCAGAGGCCGCTGCAAGGGCTCTGACTCCTGCGAAAACGTGAACATACCTCTTTTGGAACAGGTACTGTACCTGTATTTAAATTCCCAACACCTCAATCAAAATCCCACTCTGAACACTTCAGCAAGAAGAATTCTCCCTCAGACCAATGTCTGTCTCACTGAAGTCCTTACATTTTTATACTTCCTGCTAACATGTATTATTCCATTCTCAAAATCCACTCCATCTATAGACTGAACTATATAAACTTTATACAAATCCAAAATTTTGAGTGCCTTTTATCACTACCATCACCTCAGGGCAGGAATGGGTTTGTACGGGATCAAATTCCATTCCTACAAGCAGAGGAGAAGATTAACCCCAGGGCTGCATGGGGCCCAGGATGGCTATGAATGCGGCCCAACACAAAATCATAAATTTACTTGAAACAATACTTAGTTTTATTACTTAGACAGGTACGTTTTCTAGACCAGTGATCACAAATTCGGGACCTACTCAATGACTTTAAAAAATTATTGAAAGCGCCACTGCAAAATTAGGGTTATTATGAGGGCTTTTTTGCTTATCTGTGGTGACACATATCACAAAAAGTATACACGGACTATTCTTTTGTTCATCAGTTTTCGTTAGTGTTTGTGTATTTAACGTGTGGTCCAAGACAACTCTTCTTCCAGCGTGGCCCAGAGACGCCGAAAGGTTGGGCACCCTGGACTATGCCCTATTCTCCTTTCACTTAATTGTACACTATTCAGTAGCACTATACTAAACGGTTTGCAACTTTTTAACAGGAAACATAAAAACTTTTACAATTCCATGCCCTTTTTTAATTTAATATAAAAATAATACTGACCCCATAGAATTCTACATTATTACAACGTGTAATGCCTGCTTCATTAATCCATTTCCTCATCAAATATTTATTGAGCACATATTCTGTGCCAGAGCTGTTCTAGAAGATGGAAATAAAGCAGCGAACAAATCAGACAAAAATCTCTGCCCTTGCCGAGCCATAATTTTTAAAAAATTAAAATGTGCTATGTCCAACACTAAAAATTGCTAAGAAAAAAAATAAAGTAGGGACTGGGAGTTGGGGGTGGTTTAAAATGTAAAAGATGACCTGATAAAACTTCTCGAGAAGGTGACACTTAAATGAAGACCTGAGAGTACAGTGAGGGAACCTGGCTGTGCAGTCATCTGTCCGAAGAGCACCCCACACTGGGGGAGGGGCGCGTGCAAAGGCCCCGAGGCCCTGCCGGGTCTGTCCCAGAAACAGCGAGGCGGCCGGCGCAGCTGCCAGGGAGTTGGCCAGGGCAGCACACCAGCGGACTGGCGTCGGAGACGTGGCGGAGCGTCCGGCACGCGGGCTGCTGCAAGGACACTGACTCGGCCTCTCGGCGGAGGGACGCCGTGGGGAGGCTGGAGCAGAGCAGCGGCTGCTGACTTGCGTTAGTGTCCCTAAAGCTCGCCCTGGTTGGCGCACTGAACAGACTGGGGGGGGGGGGGGGGGGGGCAGACAGAAACTACCCCCAGTTACTACAGTGGAGTCCTATTGGAATAGCCAATGGATTAGTCTTTCCTGAATGGTAAGAATGTCAAGTTTCTGAAATACTGCGCTGACTTTTAGCCACTAAACGGAGAGTTACAGAATAACCTAAGAGGTTTTCTGATACTCTTTTAACTTGACACAAACTACCCCGTACCCCAAAAAATACAACCCGTCGGTGCCAAGTAGAAACAACTGACATCAGTGTCGTATGGCCTAGGAAACATGCTAATCACCTTCCTCTCGAGTTCCTCCGCTCTATCTTTATAGCAATTTAGTTCTCCAGGAAACTGAACACGTGAACTCACTTATTCCGAAGGCATTTATGAAACAGCTCCGACACACGTGCCGGGGACTGTGCGAGGGGCTGGAGACACACACGGTCGGAGCCGCAGTCTCCGGGCTCAGGGGGCCGTGCCGGCCGCCGCGCGCAGACGCACCGCCTCCCAGCCGCAGCGAGACCACAGCCTCAGCCGCACTGGGCAATCACCACAGAGCCTCCAGGTAGAGCCTGCTTCCGCACCCCTGACAGAGCTATCTGTTAACGACAGGGCGCAGCTGCAGACGTCCATAAAATCGAACTCTTGGTTTCATGGTGGGACAAAGTGTCTCTTCCAGTGACGGAAGGTTTCAAGGTATTTAGAGCTCCGACTCCTGTTTCTTCTTTTTCCATCGGAGCCAGAAAGCGCAGCGCCGAAGTATAAACCGACCCGCGGTCTGAGGGTGTACTCCACCTTCGGCACCCCACCATCGCAGCCGTCCATCAGACTGCCCCGGGACCCTGGACAACGAAGGCCCCGCCCACCACAGCCCCAGCTCGGAAGGCCTCCGCCCACCACAGCCCCAGCTCCGAAGGCCTCCGCGCTGCACACGCTGTGATGCGCGGGCCGGCCCGCTGACCTGGGTGCTCTGCCCCGTGCGCGTGCCTTCCTTCACCGAGTCATTCACTTAGTGTAACGGCTCTAGGACTTACACCTCTCCTGGACTGCATAATTTTAATAAGAGTCCCCTCCAGTCATCTTAGAAGTTGGGTAAAATATACAAATTAGTGTATAAATGCCAGAGGAAGAACCAAAAACAAAAAACCACCCATTTCCCATCCCATTGTATCCCGAGCCAAAATCATTCATTTGTACTCCTAACTTATTTGGGATTAAGAATTGCATGTATTGGTGTAGGCGGCTTCCTGCCAAAGTACAGTAGCTTCAAGAATAAAATCAAACAAGAGGTCATCCATCGGTCAACAAAGAACTTCATCACCTCTTTTGCTAAATTTTGTCAGGAGCAATTTGAAAGCAATACATCTAAAGACAATTCTACAAATGAGCCAGCTAATCAGAAATTGATTAATGCATTTGAGTACAGCAAAGAAATCATGTGAAAAATACCATTTTTATATAGCCAATTCCCAGTAATACAGACAGTCTTCATATATTTACAACATTTTGTCCACGCAAACCCTACCGCCAAGACAGAACAGCCACAGGAATAAAAATATACTCATTACCAACAGCATTTAACACAAAAAGCTGAGCCATAGAAGGGGAGCTGTGAGTGCCTGCCAGGGGCACCCAATCAGCCCCCGGGTTTCACTCAGAGAACCACGCAAGTGAATAAAAATACGAGAAACATTCACAGTACATGGTACCTTTCGTAACATTAATGAAATGAGAGTCAAATATAACACAACAAACCACAAGATTACAGAAGTGAACCTCAAGAAATATGGTTCTATAAATTCATAGGTTTATTCCTGAAAAAGTTGAAGTGAAACTCAAACTATGATACACTCTTTGAAGCAACTGTCACACTCGGCACGTTTTCACACCTAAGCTGGAAAGAGCTAGGTGAAGACTGTCGCTTCTAACTCTGAAAAAGGAAATGAGTATCTCCTGAAAAGAAAACTTTCTTCCTAGCCATGATTATTTTTACTTGTATTAGGAAAGTGATTAATGTTACAATAGGTTTTTGGTATACTAAATAAAAATTTTTAAATACAGTATCAAACATACTTTCCAACTTTCATTTCCTTTAAATGACAGAACTGAGGCCACACAGTACACCAGCCCGGCTGCAAACACAAGCCGGATATCCTCACTGCCCCCACCCCCCTCAACGTGGCAGGCTTCCGTGAAATCTCCGCTCTTCACTTCTTCGTGAGTTTTGATGCAGAGGGTAGAAGATGCATCCCCGAGTCCTACCAGGTGTCCAGGAACCCACGGTGAAGCAGACACCGCAGGAAGTGTGTTCCTCTATCTATTCCCCGCCCCCGTATTAGGAACTAGAAGCTTCCTGCTCTGCCTATGCAAAGGTACCATTCCTAAGAGGGGAGCAAGTGTAGAGGTGAGGACTCCGGAAAGCAAACGGAGGCAGCTGCCAAGCCTCCGTGCAACTTCCCCGACCTGAGGCAGCCAGCCTGCATCTAAAAGCACCGCCTGATGTGATGAGGTCATCATCATCACAATGATCTCTGACCTGAGTCCGTGAAAACACTCAAACATACACTTTTCTTACAAACCCTGGGGAACCAGCCTAGGCGCATATATAAAAAACTATTACAATGCTCACCTTTCTCATCAGGTGCCCTGGCTGTTGATGGTTTGGAGGAGGTTAGGCACAGAGAACAGGAAATAAAGCAGAAAGGGCGGGAGGGAGGGAGACGGACGTGGATGCAGAGGGCAGTGACACGGCCCTCTCAGACGCCCTCAGCAGAGAGCTGGAAGGAACGTTTCTTTATGTAAAGCAAACATTTCCCAAAATTAGAAATGCTGCACTATGTTGTTCATATTCTTACATAACATTCAGCATATTTTCAGTTTTATGAATGGCAGATTTCTCATCAGTTCTGCCGGGTGGGTCGGGGCATACACACTACCCAACTGTTCAGTTACCTCTCTGGGTGCTCGCTCTCAGGTTCATGTGGAATAGCTCCGGACAGCATTCCTCCTTACACACTCTTGCAGCACAGCTCAAAAGGAGAATATTCCTAAATACTCTAAAAGGAAACTAGGATTACCAAACAACCAAAGTATTAGCAGAAGTGTACCATAGTCATTAAAAAAATTCTTGATGAAAACACAAAAACAACTTTTCAGAATTTGAGACAAGGTTTTCTAAGCAACACACAAAATAAAACATGATATAAAGAAAATTGCTAAATTTGATAAAATAAAAATTCTCCAGATAAAAAATAAAAACTCAAAAGTAAGAAATGTCTATGAAACATACAACAAAACCCTTTAATTTTCTTAGTACTTAAAAAATCCTTTATTACGAGGAAAAAGATAAAAATGTGACATGGAGAGGCAAATGCACGGAGAAATACAGAGAGCTTTTAGAAAACCCGGGTCAGCGGAGGTTGCAGGTACTATGTGCGAAGCAAGTGAGTGATGCAGTGCACCCCGCCCTCCCCTCCCCAACACAGCCCCTCGCCCCAGCAGCGGCCCCCACACGGCCCCGTTTCCTCCTCGCACCCCAGCCCTCCGGTGCCTCCGAGATTTTAGACCAAAGCCGACGTCACATCACTTCATACGTGAATCCTCCTAACAGGTCATTTTTTCCTTATCCTCGCCTGAGGACATTTTTTCACTGCTTGTTTAGAGAGTGGGGAAAGGAGAGGAGGAGAAGGGAGGGAGGAAGGAGAGAGAGAGAAGCACCAATGGACCTTCCCATGGGCACACCCCCATGGGGACCTTACTGGAAAACCGGGTCCATGGGTTTCATTCCTGCCTGACCAGGAATGAAACCCACGACCTTTCTGTCTCCAGGACAACATTCGGACCAGCCTAGCCACACCAGCCAGGGCCTGACAGGTACTTTTTTAAAACACAGCCACACCTAACAAAATTAATACTAATCCCTTAACATCTAATAAGATACAGAGGCCACTTGGCACTCGTCATTCATTTGCTCCAGGACTTGTGACAAGCGCCGAAACCCATGAGCACCAAACACTGAGGCGTTTTCCTATGCAGGGCTGTGTCGTGACACACACGAGTTCTGGCAAGTGTGACTAGTCTCGGGCAAGCACCGACTGCGGAAACACTTTTTTTTTTTTTAATCAAAATGCAACAAGTACAGGGTTGACGAGTTCTAAAACCAAGGAGCACCGATGTATGACTGTATGTTCAAATCTGAATGGTCCCCAAAAATGTCTTCTTGTAGTTGATTTTTTAGTCACTGCATCTGGCTGATGCGTCTTTGAGTCTTTTTAATAAACAAATGCCATCTCCCTCTTTTATTTCTTTCCTTCCCCTGGTCATTGGTTCTGTAAAGTTTCCTACCTTTGGAATTTAGCTGACTGTGTCCCTACATTGTCGCTTAACCAGTCCCCCCGGTCACCTGCTGCTGCTGCTGCTCGCATTGGCCCTGGCATCAGAGCCCTGCAGCCAGAGCCCACCAAGAACACGCTCGTAGTTAAACAAGCCGGGAGGACACACACCACGGGGACCAGAGGGACACCTCAGAAAGAGGAGGTCCTAAAGAATCTATTGCAGCATTTGGGCTCTGGGGGAGTAGTTTGGGGGAGGACCTAGTGAAGCAGGGTTTTCTCTAAACTGGGTGCTGTCAGAAAGTGGGGTCGTTTCTAAGTTTGGGCATCTCACGAAATCTTTTCCCAGGAAGGGGAGACCGGAAGGAAGGCGGAGCTATAATGGGGAAGGGGGCAGCAGGCACTCGTTCTGACCACGTGCTCCGCGGGTGGCACGGCAACTCAGTTGTACTCGTGCTCTGTCTGTCACGGGTGTTCAGGGACCCCCGGTCGGAAGTGTGCCGTGGGGGGCTGCGCAGCCAATGGGAGAACCCCATGGTCTCTGTGCGGGCGCCCAACCCCCAGCGCCCCTCTTTTCTCTCCCTCTGCACCAGGCAACAGAGCCCTTCCGGGCGGCCACTATGTCCTTCCGCCATGGCCCCAATGCTCTCACTCTTGTGTAAAAAAAATAAAATAAAACATTTATCTTACTTTACAGTACAAGACATTCCAGTTTCCTCCTGTACATAGGGAATGGTCTCCGAGATACAGTTAAGTAAAAAATGCAAGGGAAGAGCTGTTATGCTAGTAAAGCAGTTCTGTCTATATAAGATAAACAGTCCTATCGTACACATGTTACATATGTATAAAAATAAACCCAGCATTTCAGTAAGTAAAAGGAGATAATCCAATTTGTAAAAAAATGGGCAAAAGACTTGAACAGGCACTTCACAACACAGGATACTCAAATGGCTAACAATGTATAAGAAGGAGCCCAAGCCACTAGTTATCAGGGGAATGCCAATTAAAGCCACAAGGAGCTCTTCCACACAACCACAGACGGTTTAAAGACAAAGTTTTTAATGTTTAACTGACAGTAGCAAGCAGGGACAAGGTGCAGCGGACCTGGGCCTCTCACGCTTCGCTGGTGGGAATAAGAACTGGTACGACCACTCTGGAAAACTGTTGGGCGGTATCTACCTATTAAAGCTAAAGACACACTTCCACTATGCCAGCCATTCTCCTCTTAGCCAGACGCCAGGCTAAAATGAGTATAGGTGAACCAGAAGATATGAACAAGAATGATTACAGCAGCTACAAATCAGAAACTATTCGAATATCCATCTACAACAGAATGGATACACACACACACTGTGGCATATAATTCGTAGTAGTTTTAAAAACCAGCCAGCTATATTTTGACACACCCCCCTTGAAGATATGAGGTTGACGTTCCCCACCCTTGGATAATCCACGCAGGCTGGCGTCTATTGCAACCAATAGGGCCCAGCGCATGTGACGTTATGCCACTTACGAGAATAAACGACTCTCCGGAAGCTTCCTCTGGGAATCCAGCCAATATGCTGTGAAAAGCCAAGGCCTCGTGGAAAATCTGCAACCAGGGCAGAGCCACCTTTAAAGCGACAGCAGCGCCAGGAATGAGATATAAGGCGTGTTCCCAAAACAGGACAGGAGGCGCGTGCACTGAAGGATGTGCGATGTGCAGTGTGCAGTCTGAGCCCGGGTCTCAGCCCAAGGGCCCCGAATGCGACTGCAGGAGCTCCCCTCCCAGTGGCTGTGATTCTATCCAGTGCCAGGGAGACCGTGCTCACCTGCTACTTCTGAACCCCCTCTCCTCCTCGGCGGGACCTCGGCCTCTGGCTCCAGACATTAACATTAACCTTCCTCCGGTCGTGCAGGACCATGAGCCCCGGTGCAGCCCCTCAGCAGCCAGGCCTGAACGTGACCTGAAACCGTTCGCCAGGGACTCCAAAGTTGCACAGAAGCAAAGCAAGTTTCAAGTGGGAGTTTCTGTCTCCATTTAAATTGTGGTTCAGATACACCACTGGAAAATTAAATAGCCACTTAAAAAATAAATCAACGTGGGTGCTCAACATCCAGATGAGCCTGGTCTTCGAGACACCCCAGCTACACGTGTGAGTGAGGGGGCAGCTAAGGACTCCGCGCCCTAGCTAGCCCCCGCGCGGACCCGGAGCCCGTGAGCGCACGCAGATGGCTGTTGTGCGGCCCACCGAGTCTGGAGCGCCATGTCACTCGTGCAGCGATCAACAGCCACAACTCACTCACGTGTTACGCAGTAACAAATAACCAGGCCTGGAGAGCTATTCAAAAAAATACAGCAAACACATGCAACAAATGGATGAACTTTAGACACAATGTTGAATAAAAGAAGCCTGGTAAAAAGGAGTAAGTAGGGTATAATTCCATTTACATATGAGGGCAAAACCAGATACAGCTGGGTTGTAAGTATCAGAAGTCAGAAGAGTGGCTACGCGGGGTGGGAGGAGCTGCGGGATGCTAGGAGTCAGTGAGTGTCTGGATCTGGGTGGTCCTTGTTGAGAGAGAGAGAGATCACTGAGCTAGACACTTCAGGATTGTGCACTTTTTCCAAGATGAATGCTGTTACTCCAAAAAGATTAATCAGAACTCGGTGACCTGGCAGACGCAAGGGTACAAAGGAGACACGAAGGACGACCCCCATTTGTCGGGTATGACTGACCAGCAGTGCCGCTGACTGAAAGCTAAACCTGGGGCAACCAGACACGGGGGCGGGCAGCAGAAGACAGGTCCCGTTCATGCTGTAGTCAAGTATCCACCGGAGTCCTGCACACACAGCCACCCACCTCCCCAGACACGCCTCCCGTGTCCACCCTGCCTTTTCGCCCACCCTCCCCTTGGTCTGCTTTGTTGCCTCCTCTCAGCCCAGCTGCTCTTAATATTGGGATTCCAGTGTGGGGGTTCCCCAGGTTTCCCTCCTCAACCCGCTTTACACACACACACACACACACACACACACCCCTTTCTCCTGTATTTTCAATCACAGTTGAGGGCATCATCAATACCTATTTGTACTTTTGAACTGGAAACTGCAGAGTTGACCAAGATTTAAGACTGCAGTTAGTTAAATCCAATAAAAAGAAAATTAACAGGATAAACATTAGCTCTCATGGTGCGGCCCCAACACTAATGCATAAAAACAGGTTGAAGAAGATACGGTTTAAATAAACCAAGGGGTTTTGGTCACCTCTAGGTTGAACGATATGGTCATCGGAAGGGCACAGCTGATATTAAGCACACAGTACGCAGAAGAAGGTAATGTTCTTTCCTGTAGTCATAGGGAAAAAGTGCTGTATCTAGAACCAGAGCCAGGCCCAAGCACTGCATTCAATTCTAGGCACGACCGTTTGAAAATGGAGTTGGATCAAGAAAGCCCCCAGTGTGGTGAACTGACAAGAAACCGCGCCTTCTAAGGAAGAGCTTACTAACTGGACGGAGACGTTTCAGTCCCAGAACGGTGAGAAGACCCGATGACCACCTTCGCACACTTGAAACGGCGTGTGGGAGAGGGACGCGGCCTGTTCTGCGTGTCTCCAGGAGGGAGAACGGGGTGGGAAAATGAAAAAGCAGACTTCCACTCAATACAAGAACTTACTAACAATCAAAAGTTTATTAAGAACAGGACCGGCTGTCTCTAGAGCAGTGGTTCTCAACTGAAGACGATTCTGTCCCCTGGCCAGGGGTGACGCTGAGCCTCCTAAAGTTCGGAGGACCCTCCAGAACAAAGAATAACCTAAACCGTCCCTAGTCTCCTGGCTGGAAACGCTCGAGGCAGAGGTCCCTGTCATGGCCAGCATTCTGTTACGGACCAGATACTGTGATAGTATCTGGTACATGGTTTTCAAGAAAGATGGGAAATGAGTTAAAAAAAAAAAAAAAAAAACATTATCTGTTTCAAATAACTCTCCAGAGAAAAACAGGGATGTTACAGCGATGATGACAGTGATGATGACAGACGTTCACTGAATACAGACTGCAGGCCAGACGCTGGATCGAGTGACTAATGCGCACACTTCACACTAATTCTCACAGCTACCCTACGAAACAGGCATTGTTCTACCTTGATCTGAAGGTGAGCTCAGGCTGCCCTAACGTCATACAGCAGTCAATGCCTGAGCTCAGACCTACGTAACCCAAGTATATACATCACCGTCCAAACCATAACTATCAAACGGCTTCCAAAGCTCTGCTCTCCAGAAAACAGCTAAAGCCGCACATATTCTGAGAGAAGAAGGACAAAGTCCGAACAGGTCTGTGCTCACTGCAAACTTCGTCGGCTAGGAGAAGGGGAAGGGTTAGCTGAAGCCGTCCTGTGACGAAGGAGAGAACAATTATCCTGACCTTCCCCAACTGCCCACTTCTGGAAGAGCCAAGCAGCTCTTACACACCCACGGACTCTCAGTCAGAAGCGGAGATTAATGATGGCATCCCTTTATCCACAGGCGTGAAAGCTCGGGATGGACAGACGTTTGAACATCCCCGCCTGGGAATCCTGCCCTTAACAAACACACTGGATGCAGATACATTGTTTCCTGGCTGCCGACACTCACGCCCATCTGTCGGCATGGCACGCTGCCTGCTCACATGTTGGTCAAACTGTCACTAGGGCATAGGTGCCAAGCAATGATAGTTTCAAATGGGCAGCTTGCACAGCACTATACGAGCTTGCTCTTCTGCAGAAAAGCAAATTTTCTGTGATAACACCGAAGGCTTGCCATCAAAAGTGAAGTATTCTTGGTCAATTCAACACTCCAGCGGGAAAAAGGTCTAGACTGGTAGGAAACATCAGACCAAGAAAATGACACCGAACAGAAACAGTGCTTTGAAGACAAGTAAGTGGTTCCCTAAAGCTTCTCACAACCGCCGAGCTTTCATCAATGCACGGCGTGGCAATCCCTTATGCACGTAGAGTCCTCTCTCAACAAGTCTTCACTGGCTTTTTTTATTTGGATAATACACTTTTCCATGCTCTAAATTAGAAAGCAGAAATGCACAGACATTTAGTAGTCTATCTGACATTAAGTAAGTTCTGTTTGTGGAGTGGTTATTTTTTAAATGACAGAAATCTAATCTATACCCAAGACAATCATTTACATGCACAAAAGAAAGCAGAAACCACGCAAGATTCCCAGAGATAAGTAGAAAAAAAGGATAATCTGTTCAGGGAAAGAAATCTGTTCAGGGAAGTGGGCGCTCAGAAAAAAGAAACGGAGAGCTGTCAGTCACAGTGGAGGAGGGCCCGAGGGCTGCCGCCCCGGCACCCCGACTGCAGCGCTCTCCGCCCCCGCCTGGGCTCCGCTCCCACCGCGCGGGGCCCTGCGGACCACCGGCTGCAGTCTCTTCACGCCCCTGCTGCCGCCCCTGCTGCCGAGCGGCCTCCCCGAGACCAGAACCTCGGGCTGCTGCGGAGCCATTTGTCCCCATCCAGTCCTCAGCGGTGCTGAGAACAGCTGGCCATCATCATTCTCCGCTAGCTCTTCACACCAAGAATCAGGGCACACTGATTAAACAGCCCCCGAGTCTCCTCTCTGCCGTAATAAATAAAAGTGATTCCATTAACTTTTCCTCTTTGGACCCATTTATCAACCCTGTTTTTATCATTTCAGTTGCTCACCTCTTGGACCCTTGTTAGGCCTGATAAGAAATGGCATCCACATGAACAATGAGCCAAAAAAAACCTTTTGATTACTCTTCTCCCCACATGTACAACTTACTAAAAGTAGCACTAATATGAAGAAGTCCAAAAGTCCAGTAGAGTTCTCAGTACCCATCGCTGAACACAGTGGCAAAGTCTAAAATCTACCATTATTCTTTTATGAAGTACTAGGAACTTAATACTCAGAGGAGATGCCAGCTTTTCAGCTTTCTGAAAAACCTGTTACACAGAGTTGTAGGTCAAATGAAGGGCCATGGTTACATCCTGTTCGTCCAACCAACCTACTGCTGCCACACATGGCCCAAACTCACCTTGAGCGTCGTTTCTACCACACCGTCTTCCTGCTCAAGGACCCACCGCACCTTCCCAGCAGCCACCGAAACCGATCATAAACTCTGCTGTCTGCGCTTTTCCATACTGAGGACCCAACCCCCCCTTTACTTCCCTCCCCATGGCTCAGTAACGCCCCCAAGCAGCCAGAATACAAGTTCTTACTTGTTTTCTGCGGGACCTGTCTGTGCTCAGCTATTCTCTAACTGTTTTCCCACTTCTCAAAACTACCGTATTGTGCTGTGTACAACACGCACCTTTTTGCCCAAATTTTTTAGGAAAAAATAAGGATGCACATTATACATGGTATAATGACTATATGCCATGAGTAGAACAATCCCATGCATAATGCGTGCAAAAATGTGGGCACACATTACACAGCAAATATGGTGTGCTGACTTCTACCCAGACTCGAGCCATGTCGTACCTTCATACACCTGCACTAATTTTCACACTTAATGGCTTACTCATTTCCTGTCCTCACTCTGTGCGCAGTTTGCAGCGTATGGCCAACTAACTTTTTTTTTAATAAATGTTAAGATAATTTTGCGAAGGACCATCTTTTCGACAAATGATTCTGGAATAGCTAGACACCCACAGGCAACACGAAAAGAAAGAACCACGACCTAAACCCCACATTCTATGCAAAACTGAACCCCAAATGATCCTAGATCTGAATGTGAGACATAAAAGCACCTAGGTGGAAAAGCGCCTAGGAGAAGCCACAGGGGACATCCTCCCGATGCCGGTCAGGTGAAGGGTTCCGACACGTGGGCACCGAAAACACGCCCACATCCCAAACGAGTCAGACTTGCTTACACATAGAAACTCCTGTGCTGCACGAGCCACCGCGGGAGAACGAAAGACAGGCGCAGACCGAGGTTACGTTCACAGCTCATGTGTCTGGCAGCGGCCTTGCACTCAGAACACACAAGGACACTCAACCCAACGACAGGAAAACAGTCCAGCTACAAAGTGGGCAAACGATCTCAACAGACAAGTCACCGAATAAGGTACTAATGGCAAATGAGCACATGAAAGTGTTCAACGTCATCAGCTGTTAGGGAAATGAAAATTAAAGCCATGAGGAGATACCATTACACGCCGATTATCACGGCTAACAAAAAACGCCGCCCACACCGAGTGCCGCGAGAGACTCGGGGAAACCGAGCGTCTACCCTCCGACCCGACAGCTGCGCTGCTGGGCGTCTGCCCTTGGAAAACGAAGGCTTACACTCACAAGAAAACCTGTACACGAGTCTTCCCAGCAGCTTTACCGGACGGAACTGCCAGAAACTGGAAACGACCCCCGTGTCGTCAGCGGGGGAATGGCTCAATGAAACTCGGTGCGGACACCCTGGGACAAGCACGGCGCTACTGCCAACACCACGACCCTGTGCTGACACAGCATCAGTAATTAAACCGCCTACTGAATTCCAGCGCGTACATGCCTTTTGTTTGTGTTGTGTAAAACCTCGTGTGACCATCACAACAGCTGGGACCCAGACTGTGCTGTGACCCGGAAGAAGCTCCCTCGTGCTACCCTTTCACAGGGACACCCCAGCCCTAACCTGGGGGCTAAACAAACCTGTTCTCCATCTCCATAACTTTGTCACTTCAAGAATGTTATAGACATGGAATCCTACAATCTCACAGCCTTTTGAAATTGGTTTTTTTCACTCACTACAGTGCCCTTCAGCTCCAGGCAAACTGATGCACGTGTCACTAGTCTGGTCCTTTTTTACGAGTGGTGTTTCATTTCATGGCTATTCCCCGTTTTATTTAACCGCTGACCCACTGGAGGGCATGTATGCTTTTTCCTGGTTTCTGGCTATCACAGACAAAACCCCCACAAACATCACGTACAGGTTTAGTGTTAATAAAAGCCTTTACTCTTCTAGAATGAATATCCAGGGGTACACGGCTGGGTTGTAAGTGAAGTAGATGTTTAGCTTTTTAAGAAACTGCCAATCTAACTTCCAAAGTGGCTGTACCATATTACATTCCCACCAGCAACATGAGAGGTAATATAAATTTGAAAGTCACAATTTCTTAAATGTTCCCTAAAAGCCTGAAAAAAACAAAACTGAGCCTTAAATGTTATAACCTGATCTCAGTTTTCAAAAAATATGTATAAAACCTTTTTCCTGATTCACAAATAAGAGACTTATTATCCCCAATTTATGAGATATAATGTGTATGCTGACGGCTGTTGCCATATTATACAGTAAACTGCAATAAAACGTGGAAGGAAGCAACACTGCCATTGGAAAGAGTAAAAGTTTGTCTTCCAGACAATCTATGAAGACCAAAAGTTTAACAGTCGTTTGCAGCACTTAGAATTGTGAAATGTGATCACAATGTGTTTAGACACAGCACCATCAAACAATACTTGATCAGCTGTTACTTGGAAAGCCAATTTGAGAAAAGTAATTAACCCGAAATAAAGCTGTAGTTATCTCAGACATTTAGACAGGTAACGGTCTCCTCTGGGTTCCTGAAACTAGCAGCAGGGTCCAGAGAAACCTCTCTGCCCCACAGGAGAACAGCAGCAAGAATGCCGGTCTGCAAGGAAAACTGAATAAATGCACAGGAAGAAACTGTAAAGCCCCCAACACAGTGGGCTGGGGCATTCCTTGCTCCTAATGACTGCCCGGCTCTCATTAAGCCCCCGGAGGGACCCACTGTGCTGCTCTGGACACTGAGCTCCACAAGACACACGTGTCCTCCCAACACAGCGGGCATTCGCTTAAGCAGTGTGCGACAACCGGTGAGCACAGCATATTCAAGACCCCCGATAACAGTAAAGTGATATAAAACATATCCATGGTTTCTACAGGCGACCATGTTGCAGGTATTGCTAAATCTACTTGGTTTGTTGTCTGTATCTGTGATTTAAAGAAATCCAAAATTTCGGTGGGAATAAAAAAATATATATAACAGAACACTCCCAAATCTCAAAGTAATAACCCTGCAGTTTAATTATATGACTTCCATCTAGCATATCTTCCCACTTACGTGGCTTACAGATAAACATTTCGGTGTGTGTTTAATATTCATCCTAAACACCAGGCAGTGTGAGCAGTGTCTATCATTTCAAATCCCAGAGTCCTGGTTCCCTTCCTATGGGCCACGGACCTGTGGACAGGCAGGAGTTACTGCCGAGAGTCAAGAAAATCCCTGTACCTTCCTGAAGACTAAATAAATAGTATGATTCACGACGTATTTTTCCCAGCTGACAAAGTTGATGCTGTGGCTAATAAAATTCTTAATAAGTTTACTGAAGAATATTATTAAAGTAGTTTCTTGTCATTAGTATTTATTGGTGAATATTAAAAATCTAATTCCTATCAGGGAGGAGGGCACACCTCATATCTCTCTAGAGAGCTCTTTTTTTTTTTTTTTTAAGTGTTGCCCATACATCATCTAGAACAAGAATAATGAACACGCTTGCATTTGAGTGCAAAGATTTACAACACTGGGAGAGAGGGAGCAGGGATAATGGGAAAGTGCATGAAATTACTACAACAGCAACCTCAGCCCTGGCCAGTGTGGCTCGGTTGATTGGGCATCGTCCCACAGTGAAAGGTCCTTGGTTCGTTCTGGGTCAGGGAATTTGCCTGGGTTGCGGGTTAGATGTTTCTCTCCCTCCCTTCCCCTCTCTCTAAAATAAACAAAACCTTTTTAAAAAAATAAATAAATAAACACAAAACAGCAAACTCAGAATGCTAGGTACTTGAATACATTCAGGAGCCTGGGGGGGGGATGCAAGAGTCGGCGGGGGGGGGGAGTAGGCATAAAGGACACCACCTTCTATGCATTTTTACAATGGCCAGTAGGTGAAGTTTTGGTCAAAAGAGCCCAATATATCCTGGAGTACAAACACATCTTGGCTACACCACCGAGCTGACTGCTTTGTCAGGATTCTGTCATCTTTCTAAATTAGTCTTACATCCTTATCCAAAATTCCTCATTTGCTCTATTTTATCAGTAATAATACAGTTTTTCAAATGTGTCCTACACACTTACTGACTTCTTGTGTGCTGGATGCCAGACAACTACAGACAAAAAGAGTGACCTCTGCTCATTTCAAACAAAGAAATCTTACTTCAACAAAACACCAGGACAGCAAGAAGAGACCGCACCTAGCACTTCTGGACACACAGTAGGCACAAGACACCGGTGACCAGATGAGTCCCTTTCTGCTCACTCGGAAAAGAACCTCGGCAAACAAGTCAAAGTTCCAACCAGTCTGAAAACTATTCTCTGGTCCCACCCGGCCACCAACACATTCTCAAAACCCACCAAGACCAACTTTCCTGAAAGCCTCACCCCCGCCCCCCCCCCCACACACAAAGAGGCAGAATTTAGTTCCCAGTAAGTTCACTGCCTGGAATATGCAGGTATCAGCATTTGCACATTTGTATGAATTCAGGAGTCATCCTTCATTTGATACAAGGCAAACTGTAAGGTTTTGCTTCATTGTAAGTTTTACTCTTCAAATCAAAATTCTATTCATAGTAAATTACATCTTAGTAGGAATGGCTTTAAGGAAAAAATATGGTTGTCAAAATAAAAATCTTGTTTTTTCTCTTTTAGACATCTGAGGCATTCACTTATATATTTATCAGTATTTCACATTAGTTCTTAAAAAAAAATAGCTGGCCTATTCAAAAGATTTCATTTTGGGAGCTGTCAACATTTTGGATGCATTGCTGTTATTTTTAAACTCTACACTTGCATCCTGGAATAAAACTTAGGGTAAGCTTTTCGTACCACCATTTCCTGGGCACTTACTACCTGACCACATGCCAGGTTCTATACTTGACACATTACTCCATTATCTCATTTGCTTAACAAATGTCCTCTCATAATTTTTGCAGCACTGAACGTCGAAAGCCATCACGCTATAAACTGGATACCATTTGCACTACATACTGGTGCTAATTTGACAGTGATGCTGAACACAAGTTTATTGTTATCAAACTCAAGTTGTCTTACTGTACTAGCCCAGAATGTGATCAGCAATGCTGAGACGCCCAGGAAGACCATGTGATAGCCTCAGCAGACAGACCTACTGAGGTTGCATTCCCTTCTCGAGGTGGCAGATGAACATAACCTTATCTACCAGAAATTTAACTCCAATTACTACCTGCCATTTCGAACAAGCACAATCATAACCCGAATACAATGATTATATAAAAAGTTGCTTCCCTCTAAAACTGTAGATTAAATTCTCCCCCAAAAGTATCATGCTCAGCATGCCATAAGAAGTCAAGTGTCTTTACTCTGAACTCTTAAAAATAAAATGCCGCTCTCCATTTTTTTTTTTACTCTTGCAAATCTCAGGCTCCACAGATGGGCAATCTCGGTTTTAAAAAAGAGAAAGGAAACTAATGAAAGACGCTCTGCAAGAGTTCCCTAAAAGCACCACCCTCTCAATAGCAAAACCGCTACTTCCAAGTTCTTCTGGAAAACGGAGATAGGGAGGGAACAGAATAGCCGCTAATAAGAAAGGCAAAAATGGTTGACTTGATACAGAAGTTAGAAAAATGGGTGGCCTCAGTAGGAACCTAGTCTGTTTCTGTCACTGTCTCTCTCTGTCCCCACAGACTCGGGTGGTGGATGCTGAGGTTAACTAAGTCACCTAAAAGTATGAGACCAGGGCCCAAAAGCTCTCCCGGCGGTAGGAAAAACTGTTCATTGCCCTTTAAGACAGGGGCATCAACACAGGGTGCCGCCCTGCGGGCTACGGAGATAGAAGACCAGAAAAGGAACTGCCAGAGGGGCCCACAAATCCCTCGCAAAACCCTTCGGGTCCCGGCGGCCTGGCGCCAATCCCTCAAGTGCCAGCTCTCACCCGGACGGATATAGGTGGGGACGGACAGGCACAGGGGAGGTCCCGAAAGCTATCCTCGCGGGGGACGGACTCCTTCTCCCCTCTCAGGTCTGCAGTCAAACGTCACCTGCTCCGAGGTGCCCCACCTCGCCCCCACCACCCGGGCCCACAATCGCCTGTCCTCCTTTTACAGGAGTTTTCGGCACCTGCGAATGACCGCATTTGCATCTACTCTGTTTACCCGCCAGCACGTCAGCCCCGTGACAGCAGAGGAAACTCGTCAGTCCGTGCTGGCACAGACCCCATCGCTCAGGCCGGCCCCGAGCACCCAGGACAGGCCGCGCCAAGACGCCACCCAGAACGCGCCGCCAAGCCTGGGGGCCAGCCTGGGCGCCCGCCAGGCCCCTGCGGGCAGCCCGGGGCCGCCGCCCGGACTCACGGAGACCAAGCTGGAGAGGACGCGCGCGCCGCGCCGCGCCGCCCACAGCCCCCGCGGCCGCCCGAGGTCGCGGCCGCCCGAGGTCACGGCCGCCTGGCGCCGGGCCAGCGCCCGGGAGCCGGCTGCGTGGCCCCCGCTCGGCGCCCGCGCTCTCGGGCTGCGCCGCCCGCAGCTTCCCTACCTCGAGCCGCAGAACCGTCTCCTTCTTCCCAGTACGAACTTCCCGCCGCTTTCGCCGACTCGCAACTCCGCTGCGGCGCCGGCCGCGTCGCACTCCCCAGTATGGGGCTTTCCCATTGGCTCGGCCGTGAGCGGGAGAGGCGGGGCGAGCGAGAACGCGGAGCGGGGAGGAGCCTGCTGCAAATGCCGGAAGTCTGGGCCCGCTCTCCCACTGCATGCTGGGAAATGGAGTCTTTCTCAGACCGAAGAGGCTCACAGTCCCTCTGGCCTAGGAAATGTGGTTTACATGCTCTGACTCGGTGCTGCTCAGAGGCTGTACGCCTCAAGGCCGTACCACCGAAATAACTATTGCCAGTGTTCGCAGCGGCTTGGCTTATTAACTAAGCGTTGACGACGGGTAGGATGTAAAAGCGGTCCTATGTTCCCATTGGCTGAGTGTCTCCTCTGCCTCCTTAACTTGAACTTGCATTTTCCCGCGGCTGGTGCACCGCCCTGGAATCCTTGTGCCGCGGTGTACAGGGGCCTGCCTCTGGAAGGAAACAGCCCAGCCACGAGTTCAAACCCTAGCTCTTTCACATTGTGGCTCTGTGACCTAAGTTTTAACCCCAGGAGTCTCGGTTTCCTGTTTCCATCAGGATTCAATAAAATATTCTATAGACAGTGCTTTGTGCATAGTAGGTGACCAACAGTAGATAGTATTATGCATGTTACTCTGCCCACCCATTACCATGGGTCTAAATCCTACCGGTCTTTCAAAGCCTTTTTCAATGTCCACCTAACCTTCTCTAGTATTTTATCTGTAATTCCCTTTATGCCACAGTTTGCTTTGCACTTACAGTCAGTTGCCTAAGCCTCCATCCCCCATGAGACTGGAAGCTCATTGGGGACCGGAACACTGTTCTGCCAAAATCCCCAAAGCCACGGGCAGAGGGAGACCTACAGGGAAGCCTCACTCACACAGGTCCCTTCCGGAGCCCGGGAAAGGCCCTAGCGATGAAGTCACACCGTTGCTCGGGTTGGTCCGGGGTTTGGTTGGTTGCTTGCTTGCTTTTGGTTTTTGAATTAGCCAGGTAGGATATTTTTGTATCATTTTCTTAAAGAAGGCCTCCAACACGGTATGAGCTTTAGTCCCCACAAAACCTGAGTCTCTCTGTCCATGGGACAGTGCAGTATCGTCCGTGATGACTCACATTTGCTCCTCCAGGTCCCCTCGCCAGCCTGCCCCCCGCCTCCACCAGCAGGAATCCCACGAGATTGCACAGAAAGACAAAGATTGCTGAGTGTGGGTGTTCCCTCTGATGCTCGTTGGCAAGGTCACCTCCAACTGGTCAGGTCCCTTAGCTGAAGGCTCCTGCTCCCTGGCTCTCACTCCAGCTTGCGGTGACAGCCCCTCCCCCCTTTGTGCCTCAGACCTTCACATGAAAAACCGACGGGGTGCTGCTGCAACTCAAGTTCCTGTTCCATTCCTGTGGCTTCCACTCCCACACTTTCGATAATAGTCTCATTGCACATAAACCTTCCTCAAATTATCCTCTTTCAAATGTGTCGTCCGCTTCCTGTGGAGACCCTGATGGAAGCACACCCGCAAGGTACGCACATGATGAACATTTGTCTGCAAAGGGGTCTCAGGACTCACACGTCTAATGGGTGAGGAATTCCCCAGCAAGAGTCTGTGGCCAGAATCCAATGAGAGAAAGACATTGTACACACATGTGTACAGACACACGCACATGCCCACATCCATGCTAAGAAGCCTTGGAACAGAACTTATCCGCCACATTGTGACCATTAACCTCACCAGACACACACAGAACACTGTCCCGGCTTCCACACTGGGTTGACGATTGGCTGACCTTAAAGCACCATTAAATCAGAGGCAGTGCACAAAGTATTCCAAGGTAGGAATGGAATGCACTGATGCTGGAGTACAGGGCTCCCTCGCCCTCAGCCAGATGGCTCACTGTTAAACGCTGCTTCAATGCACCTATGTTCCAAGGGAGGTGACAACGCCTCAGGTACCGCCCACACACCCTGGGATGTCTTACGCGTGCGGAGTGTGGCAGGACACCAGTGCAAGCTGCCATCGTGGGAACAGCATGTCTGAAGCGCTGTAGGTGAGGACACAGCTCTGGGACCTAGGAGATCCTCGGTGAAATTAGATGAGTTGACAGCTTGGTGTGAAGATCTGTGCTGTGCAGAAGGTTGGTCAGGGAGGACTGGCTGTGTGGCTGGGCTTTGGAAGTTAAGAATTGAACTGGGAAGGACAGATTCATGAATATAGTCCCGCCCCATCTTCAAAAATATCTCTACAGCCTTAACAAAAGTTTACTGAGCACCTACTGTGGGCCAGGGATTGCACTAACCTCTGTGGATTCTGGTTACCCTAATGTTTAAGGAGACCCTACTAGGTGTTAGGTACTGTGCTTTTTCACATATAGTATCTTAATTCTTAAAAGGAAAAAAATCTCAAAGAGTTTAAGTGATGCCGGGTCCCCTGAATCTGCTCCTAAATACTGTTTTCACTTCCTCTTTATGAGCCACTTCAGTTCATGGGAGACTTCTCAGAAAGAAATAATTTCGGTGCTGCGATAGAGGTGTATAAATACTGTCACGGTCAGGTAATGGGCTTCCTGGCTGATGGATCATCGTGGACAAAACAAGGTGGCCCGTGAGTGGGTTCAGCCCAAGGAATAAAAGTTTCCAGCCACCTAGCAAGAGCAGACCAGCTAAAAATCCATACATGGGATCTGTGTTGACTTGCCCTTTTTTATTTCCAGAAACCCTTCCAACCCAGGTGACCATACACAAAGGCACAAAGGATGAGGAAGTTGGTTTAGTCTGGACCACAGTGGAAATTCAGTCTGTGATGTTCAAACAAACATGATCGTCACTAGCAAACAGCACTGCCCTGGCAGGCTCCCCAAGACGCTGGCTCCACGCATGAGTCAGTTCACGAGTCCTTGGCCTTGCTGCTTTCATCTGCAGAATGGGAACAATCATCCCAGCCCAACCAGTCCTCTGCCTCCCCCCAGGTGATGGGAGGCAGTCAAGCTAACGTATGAGAAGAACTTTGATCTCCCAGGAACAAAGCTAGGGGGTCATTATGCAGTGCCGGCAACCCAACAACAACCACCCAAGGGGGCGTTGCCTCCTGGGAAGAGGGAAAAGGCAGAGAGAGGAAGAGCAGAATGTATTCAGAGGTCTTCTGAGGACCCTGCCTCTGGTGTCCGCTCCTCCATCCCCTTTTGATGCCTTACCTCCTCCCGGGTGCCCAGAGTCCTTATTTTCACTTCAGAAAGAACTTTTGAAAGTTGGAAAGGCATCTACCATGTGCCTGTCATGGGGTCCTTAACAGATTTATGATCCAGGGGGAGAGGCAGGCGTGTCTGTTGAGGCTATCACTGTGATTTTTGTGAGCGCTTCTGTGTTGGGAAAACCATTTCACGTGACTCTGAGAAGCTCAGTGTCCACACAAGAGACAAAGCCCCAGAGAACTGGACTGCTCCGCTCAAGGCCACACTGCAGTGACCAGTAGAGCTGCCTGACCCCATGACACCCCAACATCAGTCCCAGCTGCTGCTGGTGGGAAAGGTCACGAGAGAAGAGCAGGCTGAAGACACAGACTGCGCCGTGAGGGTGCAGAAAGAGAGCAAGTCGCTCCACCAGGCGTCACAGACAAAGGGACACCGACCCACATACTCTGCTGACCTAACCTAGTGGCTCCCACATTCTCAGCAGTGGGTTCTTTTAGATCTAATGACATTATAGTGGACAATTATAGATTATCCTGAAGTCAGAAGTGAGTGATCGGGGTTTTCAAGTTTTAGGAAAAAGTGCCCTCCTTCTAGGAGGAAGTGTCATCCTGGAAATGATGACAGCGATGATGATGATAATGGCAACTTCTATTTTTTCAGTTTCGTTAAGCATTTCCCAGGAACCGCGCTAAGAGTTCACAAATGACATTTCAAGAAGTCTTCACAGTTACACTTCAAGGTTGATGTTGGGCCCTCCCCACTGCACAGCCAAGGAAACTGAAGCTCAGAGAAGGTCAGTATCCGGCTCAAGGTCACACAGCTGGTACATGATAGATGCAGTTTGGGCTTAAGCTCAGGTCTCGACTGACACGGAAAACCAAACACGTGGCCACTCTCCGTGCACTGCACAACATTTCACACCCCCAAGCTCATTCTCGAGATGCTGTCATTTGTCTTCCCCGAGTGCTGACAAATGGATGGTACCGGCAGATGTAACGTGTGCACCTCCAAGAAGGACTGCATTGTTTCACAGCCTGCTGGTCAAGCTCTCTGAGCTGAGGGCGATGTGAGCTCTCTGAGGATGGGCAGATCCGGTCTACAGACACTTGGCACTCGTTTCTACCCCCTCCCACTCTCCCTTCCTACTGCAGAGGCCGCAGAGCTGAAACCTGTATTTCCCAGACACCCTAATGCTTACGGCTCTGGATGCAAATGAAGTCCCATCCCTTAGATTCCTCAAGGAAGATGGGAAGGGCAGCTGAGGTGTGGGTACCCTTGTAGAGCTGGGGGACTTTTCCGCAGCCAGGCCCAGTGCGCTGTGTCTAACTTCGTGAGCATCAGAAGGCAGTTGTTCTGGTGGCTGTAGCAGCCTCCTGATCTCTGGGGGCAGGTCCAGTGGGGAGTTTGTGTAGTAAAGAATTTAACCTTGCTGCAGAAGAGCTCTGGCCTTGATCCTCGGCTCCGGGGAGGTGGTCTCTAAGACCTAGGAATGTCACGCCTAATAGGAGTATCTTTGTTTGCCCGGGAGGCCTTGAGTCACCAACGTGATTTAGGGCGGGGGCTGGGCGTGCCAGAAGGACCAACGATGCAATTTGTGGTCGGTGCTTTGAGTCACGCAGTATCAGTTAATCTGGAAGGACTAGAGATTGAGATCAGCCCACTGGCAATCAATCACACCCTTGTGATGGAGCCCCAGTAAAAACTCAGGACGCCGAGGCTCAGGTGCCAGCTTGGCAACACTCCACGCATGTTGTCACACACGGATACCTGGAGAGTAATGCTGACATGAACTCCACGGGCCGAGGACAACCGAAGCTCCGCATTTGGGACCTGTCTGTCCTCTGCTTCTTCTCTCCACCAGTCTGAACCGCCTTCTTTCCCCACAATAAACCACACCCACGAGCATAGCAGCCTTCGGTGAATTCTGTGCGTCCTTCTCATGCATTATAAAAACTGAGGGTGGTTTGGGGAACCCCCTTAGCATGCAGTTGGTGTCAAAGTGAAGGTAGTGGACCATTCCCTCTGTCGGTGCAGGTACCTGGAACCCCCACAGTGCTCCTAAACCCTCTAGTCCCGATGGTAGCCTCCTCCTCCTCCTCCTTCCCCCTTTTCACTGTGGCCGGGCTGGCAGCTTCCCCCGCAAGGCACGTCTGCAGTACGTCTGTGGGTTCCCTGCCAGCCCGGCCCTGCAGCGGGTTGGTAAGTCCTTAAGTCTCCATAGTACATCATTTTGAGCTTCAAATACCTAGAATGCTCATTGTGTCCCGTGTTAAACTAGCCCAGAAGAGGAGCTGTCCTCGATAAAGGACATCTCTCCTCCGTTCCAACATGCAAGCTTTTCCCATTTTCACGTCTCTAAAATTCGGATATATCTTGCCATCAATGCCAACTGTATTTAGTGGTGATTTTATTTCTTCTTTACAAGTAACATAAAACAGAGGGGCTCTAACAGTGGGGTACAATCCGTGGACTCTCAGACTCGATGACGCTCTGGGACACCTCATGCTGGTGTCATGAGAACACCCCTTCAGGTCACCTGTCCTCCGCACGCCACCTGTCACCCTTGCAGACCCGGTCCAACTCCCAAACTCCCGAAGGCACAGGCCTTTCCTCCTTCCTCCCACTCCACCCGCCTTGAAAGTGAAGACAAATGTCCCGAGGGAAAGAGAGAAGCAGCGAGGTAATGGGACAGGTGCTTGGGTTTCAGGAGTGAGCCAGGCCTGGAACCCCCTCCACCTCCTTGATGCTGCGCAACCTTGCAGACATGACGACCCTTGCTGAGCCTCCCTCCTCATCTGCACGTATCTGTAGATTTGGGGGTTAAACGAGATCACACGTGAAAAGCTCTCAGACACTCAGAGAGGTCGTCTCCTCCTCCTGCTGCTCATCCCTCCCGTTTTTCCTTCTAAGCAGCGCGAGGCCCACCTCTCACCCCATCTCCAGGAGCCCAGCCACGGCGGCCGGTCTCACGTTGTGTCCGTGGTCGGCCACAGACTCGGGTCAAATCTACGTCCGTGTTCACACACAGCTGCCAAGTTGCAAATGAGGAAAGGCAGGGAAGCTTTTCCAAAAACAAAAGCAAATGGTTGCTTGTATTTTTGCCACCACCCAGCTCTCACGTTCTGATTTCAGAGCCGCTCCAAGACTGCGGGACAGAAGGCACTATATATAAGCATCATTATGGGACTCAGAGGGGCTCGGAGCAAAACAAAATCCTCTTACCACAAGAGAAGGGGAGAGATTTGTTGCCAAATATAGTCCCTGCATGGAAAATGCTCTTTTCCCTGTTTTTCACACATCCCCACCATCGCCACCACCTGGTTTTAACCAACCCCCTAACCTATCAACCTACAGGAAAATATTTGAAAATAATAATCGACATATTTCAGCAGTTCCCAGGTGCCAGGTGCGGCCCCGAGCATTTTATATCTAGTATCTCCCTTGGTTTTTCCAGCTGCTCCGTGAGGTGCTGTTCTGTGGGGTACGTCCCTAAGTTAGCCCGTGTTGCAGTGAGGACATTGGGTCTTGGAATGCTTTGGCGACTTGCCCGGTCATAAGCTAACACGTGGTGGAGCCAGGATTTGAACCCGGCTGCATTATGCCAATGATTACGCTCTGCCTTGAAGTCAAAGGGAACACGGGGTTAAACAGCGGAAATACAATAGCGCAGGGCCCTCATCTTCATAAATCTGGGCTCTGAGACCAGTGCTGAGCTCAGGGGCAGTGAGGCAGAGTTTGAGCAGACAGCGTGCGGGGGGGCTACCTCTTGTTAATAAAGCTCTTTATACCCCTCTCCCTGCTCCCACCCATTTCTCGGCCGCCTGTGGTTCCTCCCCAGTCCCGGTCACGAGGACGGGGTTCCAGCCCAGTGCCCCAGAGGAGGACCGCCGCGGGGATGGGAACCGGTGAACAAAGAGGGCGATTCTCAGCTCTGACCGTTTCAGATACGGTTTTGAAACTCGCGGCAGAAGCAATATAGTTCAGGAGGTTTGTGAGTCAAAAGCCGGGGCTTCTGAGTCTCAGAGGTCAAGGTCCTGCAGGACAGGCCAGGGCACAGCAGAAGCTCCAGCCGACTGCTGTCTGGGTGTCGGGGTGGTGGGAGGGGAGCACGAAGAGGGGAGCCACCTGGGGAAGGTCCCAGCTGTCTCCGAGAAGGGCCCTGTGTGTTGCCTGCCCCTTCCCCGCCCCGCCAAGACCAATCCCAGACAGTGGTGACGATGGAACCCGTAGGGGACAGATCTGATGTAGCTCAGAGTAGGGGGTCCACCTGGTCTCCCAGTATCTGGGTTGCGGACTCTGCTCCCAGGTGTTACGGGCAGAGTTGTGCACCCCCAAAAGTTCACATGTCAGAGTGCTGACCTCCAGTATCTCAGAATGGGTGCGCATTGCAGACAGGGTCGTTGCAGAGGGGACTAATTGAAACCAGGCTTGCAGGAAGGGGACATGGACACAGACACACACACACACACACACACACACACACAGAAAGAGAAGACCTTGCAGGGAACATGCAGGGAGAGGGCCCCAGGAGAAAATGGTCTTGCCAACATCTTGATCTTGGACTTTCAGAAAAATGAATTTCTGCTGTTTAGGCTCCTTGGCCTGTGGTGATTTGTTACGGCAGCCCCGGCAAGCAAGCGCACGTGGCGACCAGACCTAGAGCCACAGAGCAGTGTGGCTCTCACGTGAGCCACTCCCCACCCCCAACACCACCCCCACCCCGCCCCGCCCGGCTTCCAGAGAGGCTTAGTGCTGCTCCCCGTCCTCTCTCCTGAGCACCCACATCGTGCCGCCGCCTGGCTGAGCCCCGGACCAGGAGCCCTCTCTTCTGTCTCTCAGTTCACAGGGCACCTCCTATGAGGCCAAAAGTGTGAATGGAGGGAGAGATGCGGGTGCCACTGCACCTTAAAATGTCCACCAGATGGACAGCATCCCTAGGAAACAGCAAAGGGACAGGAAGGCGGACGGGCAGTGCTGGTGCGGTGATGGGCAGCCTCAGGAGGGGCTGACTTCTTTTTTTTTTAAAGATTTTATTTATTTATTTTTTTAGAGAGGGAAGGGAGAGAGAAAGAGAGAGAGAGAGAAAGATCAATGTGCGGTTGCTGGGGGCCATGGCCTGCAACCTAGGCATGTGCCCTGACTGGGAATCGAACCTGCGATGCTTTTGTTCGCAGCCAGCGTTCAATCCACTGAGCTACGCCAGCCAGGACTTGGAGCTGACTTCTTTAAGCCTCGTTCTCAACCCCGAAAGGCAGGCCTGGCTGCCTCCACCAAACAGTGACAGAATGGGGCTTCATCCCTGGGACTGTCTGACTCCACCACCCGATGGCTTCACGCTGCCTAAGAAAACTAGATCCGTGGACATTTCCCCCCCCCCCCCTTTTCCTGCATGGATGTGTCTGTCTACCACTCTGAGAGAGAACGAATAATCAGCAAGTTGGTAAATGATATGCAAGTCAAGCGAAGAAGCCAAGCATTTGGCCTCTAGCAGGTGTGGCTTGATGGCAGACATTAGTGACCATTAATAAAAGAAACACAGGCTGTAACTCACCCGTATGTTTGAGTTTGTCCGGATTTGCATTTCACACCGGGGAGCTGAGCTCAGCCAATATTTTTATAAGCCAACACCTGCGATAGTGGTGAATAAAGCATGATTTAACTGGTGTAACATTTATCTTTGGGAATTAAAATATGAACCGAAGGCTAATTTGTGAACCTGATCATTCTTTCTTCTGCCGTTGGTCTGAGAGATAAGGCCTCAGGTGTTTTAACATCTGTCAAGCAGCTTTAGGAGGATTTAAGACGCACCACACAGCCCTTTGATGCATGCACCACTTTGATGTGAAGTTTATCCATTTACTGTGGAGAGACAGTTTAATGAGCACTTACTCTGCCCCTGGCGCAGTGCTGGGTTCTCAGGATGGGGACGAGCCAGACAAGATGGCCATCTCTGAGAGGCCACGCCCTGCGGGGGCAGAGGGACACAAAGGGACAACTACAGGATGGGGAGAGTTGCACGCTGGGAGGGGATTGCTGTCTCCACCCTCCAGTTCCCATTGGACTATTCCCTTCCACACCCCAGGGGAGCATTATGAGAGATGAAGCTCACCCCTTCTCCTCCTCACTCCTTCCCAATATGAAGTGACTTGTGTGATTGGAAGACTGGCAGACAGAACTCAGCATGGAGCCAAGGGTCTGTCTGTCTGTCTGTCTGTCTCTCTCTCTCTCTCTCAAAGCTGGGGTCAGCACAAATCCCGCCTTCCTGACTGAGGTCTGGGAGCAAAACCCACTCTGTTAAGTCTCATGGGCGTGGGGCAGAGACCTTCATTGCATCTGGCTGCATACAACTTGCTCAGGGGAGGGGAGTCAAGTTTAGATCTAGGGAACCCCATTGGGCCACAGGTCAAGCCATATTCTCCATCCAGTCCAGCTCTATTGATCATGAAGTTGACATTCAGATATTCACCTGTTTGCTTCTATGTCTGTGTTGCAATGTATTTGCAAACGCAAAGGGAAGGGGATGAAGCGCTGGTTACTTGAGCTCCTAAACCCCAGCAGCTGTGACAGAGGGGAGCAGGCGGACAGAGGCCTAACAAAGCAGGGGCAGTGGTTGGTGGGTGAAGCTGGACCCTCGAGTGGAGTTCTGAAGGATGCATGCATGTGAGCCAGGCAGACGAGGATGGGAGGGGCATTCCCGGCGTGTGGGGGGGGGGGCACACGCAAAGGCGTGGAGGATGAAAGCAGCTTTTGAGAGACTGTAGAAAGCTACCCCCATCTCTCGGACCGCACCTTCTCTAGCTGCTGCCCCTGGCTCTACAATTTTGTCTCCGTCTATGTCTTTGCCTCTTCATCTCCTCTTTGACCCCCTCTGCGACCTCTCCAGTGTGCTGTCCGCCTTCTTCACGCCACCAAAAGCGTTCTCGCTCTGGTCCCCAGCAGCCACGTGTTACTGGTGACGATGGCCACCGTTCTTGTCTTGCTGGCCTCCTCAACCCGGCTGCCCACTCCCCTCTGCTCACATCGCTTCCCTCCCGGCCTCTGGAACTGCTCTACCCTCGGGCCTGCTTCCTTTTCCGAAAACTCTCCTGCAGGACCTTTCTCTGGCACTGCATCTTCAGTGTCACCTTCTGAATCTTCCAGGCCCTGTTCTCTGCCTTCACCTTCAAATCTGCAGGTTTCAGAGGGTGGAGATAAGACCTGGGAATCATCGGCGAAGAGCTGGCTTGCTAGAAGTGAGGTCTGCTTATCTATGAGAATAGACGACCTACCCTAAGGAGCGAGTGTAGGTTTAAAAGGAAGCCAGAGGCTTCTGGCGAAGAGCTTACATCACACTAACCCCCCACCAGACAGGAGCCAAGGGCAGGCAGAAACGGAAGGGGTTTTGGCCTTGAAAGGCCAAAACTTGACTTTTCCACAGAGGACACTCCCCAGGCCACTTGCTACACCGTGGCTCGAACTCAAGAAGAATGCAGCAATCTTATTAGCCTGAGAAGCCAAAAGATGGAGTGTGAGCAGCCAAAGCTATTGGAGTTTGGGGAGGTGGGGATTCCAGGAAGGAGGGCACTATGGGGACAGCCCTAGAGCCTCCATCTAACCACCCCTGAAGCCCGTGGCCAATGAATGAAAGGCACCCACGTGAGTAAGACTTCAAGCAGCCGAAGAGAGAGACCACCCGAGGGCTGGAAGTCAGGCGGAGGCTGCAGCCGCCGCCCACAGCAGGGGAGACCCAGCTGGAGTCTGAGCCCCGCCAGCTTAGCGGAGCGGGATCTATGTCTCAGGCTGTCCATGAAACTCCCCAAAAGACCCGGACTTAGGAGGGAAGGATGCATCCTAGCACGAGGGAACCAAGAAGCAGAGGCCCACCACGTCAGCAGCTGGTCGGTCTTGGGTGCACAGCTAATGAGCAAGTGGCAAGGCTGGGACTCAACTACCAGGCTTTGCCTTCAGAGGACCATGCTCCCAACCACTGCCTTTTTCCTTTTAAAGCGCTCACCACCAGGCTCAACACCCAATGTCATTGCCCATGTGGCTGTTGGTCTCCTGCCCTAGACCAAAGATCCGTCAGGGCAGAAAGCTTGCTCGGTGCCAGGCGCACCGTCCCATGTGTATTTTTTGAATAAAGAAATGGTCGGGCTGGGATGGCTACCTCGCCAAAGCCTACACACTATAATGCGTTAATACATTTTTACGAGTAGAGACCTATGATTAAAAATGCATTCCTGCCACATAATTTCAACTGCACCCCACCCCCACACACACACCTTATGATCTGGAGTGAATTAAATTGCCAATAATCGCTCTGGTTGGTGGCCGGGTTTATTGGTGTGTATGCATTACATGCCATTTTTAAGCACGATCAGGAATTTCGAAGGGCAGCATGGATGACTCAGTATTTGGATTAATCAGCTCAGTAGGGGAATTTCCACGGGTAATCAGACTGAACATAACGATAGAGCTCCTGCTGGGAGTGAACGGAGAGGAGGGGAAAGAGGGGGAGAGGAAGCCAGAGATAAGACTTTCTGTAGTTCAGAAAGGCAGTTTGAGTCCACGCTACGGAACTTACAAAGTTTCTGTTTTATCACAAACGTAGGCTGGCTAAGTTTCTGTTTTGGTTTCCTGTGGCTGCTCAACCGATTACCGCAAACGTGGTGCCTTGAAAGAATGGAGATGTGGTCTCTCACAGTTCTGAAGGCCAGGAGCCCAAAATCAAAGTGTGAGCAGGGACCCTCCCCCCTCTCCCCACCCAGAGGCTCTGGGGGAGACTCCTTCCTGCCTCTTGCAGCTTCTGGGGCCCCAGGCCTGCGGCCACCCCACCCCCCTCAGCCTCCAGGTTCTCCTGGCCCCCTTCCTGTGAGCATCACAGCTCCCTCTCATTCCCTTTTTAAGGACCACAACAGCGACTGGACTTCAGGCCCACCCTCCACGCAGAACGACCTCATCTCAAAAGCTTTAACTTGATGACATCCACAAAGACACGGTATACCCAAACAAGGTCACGGTCACGGTCACAAGTTCAGGGCTTGGGACTCAGACATGTCTTTTTGGAGACACAGTATCACCCACGACGTTGCCACGGCTGATGTGGACACTATTGATCCCTTTCGTGGCGTAAAAGGAGGAGGCTGCACTGACCACGTCTCTCGGCCCCCAGGTATCGCTGGTCAGGTCTCTTGCTGCCACGCATCCTCCCCGAGCTGGAGTCTGCTCTGACCCAAGCACGACCACTGTGCAAGGCGCCCCTTCTCCAGAGAAGGAAACGGAGGCCTGGAAAGGTTACACCAGCTGCCAAGGTCACACACCGGGAGGAGTCGAGGCCGGAACCCAGGTGTGTCCTCTCTAAAACTGGGGATACGGCCATCCCACGCTGCCTGAAACCGTCCCATTGTTAGAGAGCCCGCGCTGTGTTCTTCAAATGTATTTGTTAAAATACAACCATCCCCTCCCCCTGCCCACCCCGAGGTTTCCAAGCCTTCGTGGAAACCCAGGTCTTGGAAGAATGTATTAGATGAGATCACCTTTCTTCCAGAACACGAGAGACGCCATGGTGTGCGTGCAGCGAGAGAGGCAACAAGGAGGAGCTTTGGTAGGAGGGCAGGTCTACAAACTGAGAAACTGGTGCCCAGAGAGGTTAAGTGACTTGACCAACAGCACACAGCTAAGCAGCAACATATACTCGGAAATCTGCACAAAGAAACTGGGCAGGCGTCTGCCGAAACTGGGCGGAGCAAAGGGCTGCCGGCAGCGGAAGCAAGTCGAAGGAGCAGAGCCCTCTTCCGAGGCTGCCAACAGGCTCCCGGGGGTCAGTCCTTCCCCAGAGGCCTCCCTAGCTGCTCGGTGCAAAGAGGAGAGTTAAGGGACGTGGCGCCGAGGGACAGAGAACTGCGATTTAACAGCAGGCCTGCTGCAAAAGACTCAAGAGACCTTGAGCAAGTCACTCCCCTGCTCTGAACCTCAGTCTCCTGTAACTTTTGAAGCAAAAGAAGTTACACTTGATCATCTCAAGAGTGCCTCTAGCACTAAGCATTTCGTATTTGTAAGCTTCTACAATGTGGGCAAGACTGAGGGCCAGCTAGAGCTAGCTCAAACCCCCAACACGGGAATCTGTTGTTTCCTTGGCATCCTTCTGTGCTCCCTTCATCAGCTGCTCCCCAAAATTCCATGGGAAACAGCCTCTAGAACTCCCACTCCACAGCTGAAATAGGCTCGCCCTGCCCCCGCCTCTGCTCTAGAGTGAGCACGTGATCCAGGCCTGGCCAGCTGGTGTAGTTTGTACCCTGAGCATGGTGATTGGTTCAGCGATAGACATGTGATCCAATCTGAGCCAATGAAATTCAGCCCAGGGGCTTTGGTTGAAAACACTGGGAGGAAGAAGTCTTCTTGCTGGTGTTACTGAGAAGTGAGAATGTGACCCTGGACCAAACGGAGGGAAGCGGGAGCAGGGAGCCTGACCGACCCTGATATCAAGAGACTGGTAACCTTGCTGGAGCACCTGGATGCACCCTTACCTGAACCCAGACATTTGTGAAATGTTTAGCTACACGAGACATTATAGTCCTTCCTTTTTTTCCCCCTTTTCTTTTGCTTAAGCCACGTTCAGTCCTCACTTGAAACTAAAAGTTTGCCAATTGATTCAAAAGCTCTCATTTTAAGGATGAGGAAATGGAAACCAAGAGTGGAAAAATAGCTTTTTCATGTAACCTGACAGCAGAAAGCACCTCAGAGCCCATCAAGTTCAATTCCCACTATTTGCAGATAAAGAAATTGGTGTCCAGAATAAGACGGGACTTGTTATGTATATACAATACACACACACACACACACACACACACACACACCCTCCATCCATCGCCTTATTTCAATGCTGAGAAACTCGATTTATCATCAAACATTTCATACCTCCTATTACACGTGAGAGAATTATTATCTAGCCTGGTGCCGTGAAACGCTTTTCCCCGTAATGGAATTTTACTCTGGAAGTGTATTTTGGTATTAAAAGGTTCCACTTTATAATGTCGATGGTTCAATCTGTGATCTAAAAGGCACTTAAATGCTTTGAACAAGAGGCATAGAAAGCTTTTATTGCAAGAGCCTTGCTGGATCTCCCAGTTCTGCCATTGATCCTCCCCCCCCCCCCCAAGGCTGCTCTGGGAGCAGCTCAGGCAGCTGCAAAGCCCATGGGTGAGGCCGGACCTCCAGCCGGGGAGGGAGATGCGGCTCACGGGGCAGCACTTTCCAAGCACCCCTTCGCAGATACTGAAACCATTCTGGATGGACTGCAAGGCCCGTCGCCCATGGAAGACAGCCAAGCCATCCAGAAACAGAGGTTAAGTCTACCCCCACCCCCCACACTGTAGTGTGTGTCCTTGGTTGGGTCCCTTCAGCTACAGTGTAAGTTCCATAAGACCCACTTCCCACGTTCTTGTGATGGGTCGGTTAATTACAGTTGCCAGGAAGCCTGACACCTACAGGTGCTCGGGGATGTTGCTGGCTGGCGTCATTCCGCAGTAACCAAAGGATTCGGGGCCCACTGAGGGACGTGGTGCAGGGCACAGAACCCCGCACTTGGAGCTCAAAGACCAGCACCTCTCAGCTTGACACTGGGCGAGCAATTCAGTTCTCTGAGACTCTTCTTCCTCACTGTCAAGGGCATTCGAATATGCCACAGGGTTGTCATGGTCACTCATGCTGTGGCTGGACCAACAGGGCTGCCTCCACGCAATTCTGTGTGCCCTTCCGGCTCAGTCGCCTGCTACGGCAAAGAGGATGTGGCTGGCCCCCTCGGTCACTGACCCACCCTCTGCCTGGAGCCGAGGACCAGGGACGCTTGGTCCACTGTCTGCCTGGTCCACAGGGGCTGACAGCAGCACTGTCCCCTGAAAGTGGTGGTGGGCAGAGCAGCAATGAGAAGCAAAATAAAAATAACATTTCCCAATGGCCCTGCCCAAGATCCAGGGTGAAATAAGTTTGGCAACTAGGACATCCGTATTTCCACCAGCCTATGGAACTCCTACAGTCAAAGGGGAAAAAACTTAATTTTGTCTAATCCTGGGCTTCCCAAACACAGTCCACCACAGAACACCTTTCCCCCCCAAGTAACACCTATCACCGCTCCAGGGCCCCAGGGGAAGGCAGAGCATTCTCGGGGGCGAGGGGCAGGGGGGCGCTAAGATTCCAGAGGCTGAGAGGGGATCCTTCGTCTGTTTCTAAGCTCCAGGATTCCTGCCGACACTCCACACGCTCCTGTTCAGGTAATCCCAACGCGGAGCCATTCCTCGGGCGACTCCACCCCCCGTCCTCAGTGCATTCATTCATGCGTGCATTCACCCCACTGCACAAATGCACCCCATATCCCGCGTGCCCCTCTTGGCAGAGACAACGCCCTCAGAAATACGACTTCTGGCCGCAAGGATGTCATTGTCTAAAAGGGAAGACAGTTACGTGCGCTGGCAGTTACCACGCAGAGTGCCCGGGTCCACGAGATAAATCTGCACCTTGTGGGGGGGGGGATGGGGGGGACTGACGTCAGAGGAGCCTGTGCAAAGGCTCGGAAGAGGACAAGGGGATCTCCTAACTTACAAGGAATCTAATTAGCATGGGGAGTAGGGCATGAGGGGGGAGGAACAGAAAGGGGAGCAGAGGCCAGGCCGTGAAGAATTTGCTGAGCTGCACATTCCGAGGAGCTTCCGTATTCTTCTGTGGCAATCGAAGAGCTGTGTGGTTTTTTGTGGGTACGTGTGTGCAGGCACACGCATGCGTGTTGGGAGGGGGCGTAGGGGAGTGACTTGGCTGGATTTGGGGCTAAGAACAGTGGTTCCGGGGCCCCGTGGAGAAGGGCTTGCAGCGACCACCTGGAGCCTCGGATCACAGCTGATGGGCAGGATGAGCTTTAAAAGTTAAAGATGGTGGCAAATTCTGTCACACTCCCGAGCAAGAGACGAGTTTCATTCCCTTCTCCTTGAATCAGGACTTGCCTTCGTGACTCGCTTAGCCAACATATTGTGGGAAAAGGATCCACAATCCTTCCACACCCAGATAATAAGAACCCTCGGAGTTTCCGCCTAGCCCTGGAAGCGGCAGGATTCCCAACTGCCAGGTTCCCTAGAAAGGTAACCTTTTTAGTAATGGGGTCATTGTAGATGGGATCTGTTAAGTGAGGTCACACTGGAGAAGGGTGGACCCCTGATTCAACAGGACCAATGTCCTCATAAAGAGGAGAAATTTGGGCACAGACACGCACATGGGGGAACACCATGTGAAGAGGGAAGTTGAGCTGTCACCAGCCTGGAAACCACCAGCAGCTAGAGGGGGGCAAGCTGTCCGTTTTCCCTAGGGACACCACGCTATGCGGAAGCCCAGGCTAGCCACGTGGAGAAGTCTGCACTGAGGGTGACAGGCCCGGCCCCCAGATGGCCTAGCCCAGTCGCCAAACACGGGAGTGCACACGCCATCTTGGACAATCCACCCCTAGCAAACACGAGGGGAAGAAGACGCAAGGACCAGGGCCAACCTCCAAGATCAAGGCCCCAGCACGGCAGCCACGGCTGAGCTGCTCCGCCATCTCCACTTCAAGCCCCCCGAGCTGAGCCCAGGCCTCCGTGGAGCAGAGACTGGCTGTCTGGCGCCCCCGCCCCCGTACCTAACCCACAACTCCGTGCACATAATTAATAGCTGCTGTCGGATGCGGCTAAGGGTTGGAGTGGTTCGGTACACAGCGGGGCATGAACAGAACACCGGGTGGTCTCAGGGCATCAAGTCTAGTAAAACCTGTCATGTGAGAAGAGAGGAAGCAGGACCACACACACTCACGCACACACACACACACACGTCAGGCACACCTCCTATTTCATCCCGCACTCTCGCCCCGTCTCCTGCCCCAGCGCGTGTCCGGCACAGCCACAGTTCCGACAGCGCCGGGACCGCGGCCCCTCGAGGAGAAGAGCACGGCCTAGGCCCAGGGACCAGCGTTAGTAGGTGGGCTGCACTGATTCCTGCCGTTCCGGGAGCCGAGCCGTGACGCTATGTCGGTCCGTGTTTCACTCCCACTGCAAGGCCCTGGTCAGACCCCAGACCGCCCCTGCCACGCCAGCAAAAGCCGCCTTCACGGGAGGCCCTGGGGGGCGAGTTCTAGCCATTGGTCTCCACCCAAGGCACACGGTCGGCCCAGAACGGCCAGAGACAGCGCTCAGCCTTACCTTGGCTTTCCGTGGTGGCAGGGCTGATGGAGGCCGCGGGGCGGGAGGGCCATTCTGCAGGAGGGAGGGAGGGAGATGGTCCCGGGGGACGAGAGCCAGCACGCTGGCCGGGCCCCCCTGCTCTGGGAGCCGGAGACCTGTGCTCACGCCCCGCTCTGAGCCTGGGGGTCCCTGGCACAGGACAGCTGTTTCTGGGCCTCAGGGGCATTGTGAGGCCACAGTGAGGCAGAACACCTGCACACTCCCCGTGGCGTCTGGGGGGCGGAGCCTGGAGACCAGCACAAAGGGCTGTTAGGAGGTGAGCTGCGTGTCCCCGCAATGCCTGTGTTGAAGTCCTAACTGCCAGTTTTCCTAGAAAGGTGGCCTTTTAGTGATGGGGACATTGTAGATGCAGTCTGTGAAGTGAGGTCATACTGGAGTAGGCTGGGCCCCTGATTCAAGAGGACCCCATGTCCTTACAAGGCGGGGACATTGTGGACACAGACACGCACCGAGGGGCATGCCCTGTGAAGACAGGGGTTGGGCTGTCAGAAGCCCGGGGACCACCAGCAGGGGAGAGGGGCCTGGGCCACATCTCTAGGCTCCTAGAGCCTTCCGAGGGAGCACGGCCCCGCTCACACCTTGACCTCAGACTCACAGCCTCCAGGACTGGGAGAGAGTGAAGTTCTGTCGTCTACGCCTCTTGGGTGGCGGTACTTTGTAAGGGCAGCCCTAGGGCAATACAGGGGTCACTCGCTGACCCCTACTGTATCCTTGGGCCTCACATGCAGAGGGGTAAGGGATGGTCCTTCCTCGCACTCAGGGGCCCTCTTGGGAGAAATACTCATACAAAGGGATGCACTAAGTTCAAAATCGGGCAGTGCATCGGGGCGGAGAAGGGGATCCTAGACCAGCGCAGGGAATCAGGGAAGGCTTCTGGGAAGAAGCAACGTCTCAGATTTGGGTAACTTCTAAGACTGTGAGGGACAAATTCCTGATGTGCTAAGTGCCACTGTTATGTCTCACCTGCAGGATTCAGGCCCTAAACACACGCTCTTCTATCTCAAGATACAACCCCAAACGGCAGAGTGCAGCCGAGATAAAATCCTTTCTTCCGCATGGGGCTCTGGTTAGGAGAAGGGCAGCTGGGCATCAGAGAAGGTCATCGGGTCCTTGCTGCGACTCCCCTGTTCCCTCTGAACTCCATGGGGCAGGTGTGGGCTGTGATTTCTCAGGCTCTAAGCCCTGCAGGGTCCAATCAGCATTTAGGTCGGAACCCAGTAGGCTGTCTAAAAATGTTCGCCCAATGGACATGAGAGCAAAGTCGAGCCCCTGCCCAGCCCATTGCCACTGTCATGGAGACAGCTGTGACCACCTGCTCCTTCACCTCTGACAGTGGGCCTGCCCATCAAGTCCACCCATCTGTGGCCCATGTGATCGGTCAGAGGTGGCAGGGGAGCAAGTGGCATCATACAAAATGGCAGGCAACTGGGAATGTGACCCACACTGAGCCAATAAGTCCCTTCCTTCCAGGATTTTGACTTGAGGAGATGGGGGGAAGAGATGAGGAAAGAGAGACAGATGGACACCAAGAGAGCCTGAGACAGAGAGTAAGACAGAGAAGGAGATTGAGACGGGGGGGGAGGAGAGAGAGAGAAGGAGAGAGAGAGGGAGGGAGAGAGAGAGAGGGAGGGAGGGGAGGAGAGAGAGAGAGAGAGGGAGGGAGGGGGAGAGAGAGAGAGAGAGAGAGGGAGGGAGGGAGGGGGAGAGAGAGAGAGAGAGAGGGAGGGGGAGAGAGAGAGAGACAGAGAGAGAGAGATAAGGAGAGAAAGAGGAGAGAGGAATGGAGGGGGGAGTATGAATAGCCTCTGTCCTTGGTTCTGGTGCCTTCCTGAGGCTGGCAGAGCTCACCTGGGAGGCCCAGGAGCCAGCATTCCTTCCATCCCTGCCTCCGGTCCCCATTGGCTGTTCGGAGGAAGAGCACGAAGGATGCCTACCATCAGGTGCCTGGCGGCTTATTTTACAACGACACACAATGCAAAAACAAGAGAAATCTTGGCAAACTTTAAAGAAAATAGAGTTAATTGCCACTGCCATTCTTCCTTTAGTTACACAAGCATGGCCCTGGGTTTAATCACGCACATTATTGTAATCAGCCTGCCAATCACATTTTGAAATATTTCATTTTTTGACATAATTACAGTAGAATACCCCACAACCCATCAATAACATGGAGGAGGCAAGACTGATATTGTGTTTCCAAATGGGACTGCCCAAAGCCATCGGGGCTTTTGTTCGGAGGAAGACAGGTGACGCGGGCGGCATCTCCCTCTCCCGTTGTGGCTGGGCTCGGCGGGGCTGTCTAGCACGTCACTCAGCAGAGGCTGGAAAACCCCGCTCGCCGGAGCGGTGGTTGGGAATCGTCAATGATCCAAGCCTCGTCTCTGCTGTGCTCATCGAGTCACAAGTGCACAGCGAACGCTCCAACCCAGGGCCTTTGCGCGCCGACGTTATTGTGGAACGCACGCCTACGGGGAATGGCTCCTTTAGGTTCATTTTCCTCATTTCACGTATTAGTGCCTCGCTGTTTATCGGCGGATCCGTGTCCACTACCCTCCAAAGGAAAACACGTGCATGAGAAACTATAAGATTTGGACTTCTGTTTTTTCCAGGTAGCTCAGCCACGCCCACCCCTGGCTGCCACCCGCACCTTCTGGCCTTTCCATGCCAAGGCTGAGCTTGGCTGTCAGTCCCCACAGGGAGTGTTGGGAGCCCCAGGCAAATCTGCAAACTGTTTGAAGAATGACTTGTTTGCATACAGAATTCTGTTCCTCCAGGACAGAGTTCTTTCCCCGCTTAGCTGAAGCACCGATGTTGGGCAAAAAGGGAAGAAGCCCAGAGCACGTCCTTATTCCAACCTGGTTTCTAGAAGCTTCCTTCTTAAGGACATAGTGTGGGGTGTGTCTGACTCACAGAGGGGGGCATGACATAGCTCAAAAGCAAGTCTGGGGGGTCCAGAACGGAGGCTCAGGTGAGCCAGCGGTGAGACTGGAGTTGCTACAGCTCAAAATGGCTTTGCACGGCATTGCACGCCCACCCCGGGAGCCACGCTCTTCTCCACAGGGCCCGGGCACCTGCAAACAGCCTCTGGGGCTGACACCTGGACCTGGCACCTGTGGCCTCCAGACTGGAAGACCACACCTTCCCACTATGTCAGCCTCCCAGTTTGTTAGGGGGACTCAAACGGACTGACACGCCCAGTCAGGCAGATCACTGAGTCACCCAGAGCCCTCGTTCCAAACCTTGCCTCCATTCCTGGTGAGTCAAGGCTAGCCCGCTCTCAGCCTGCAAGGATTGCCTTACATCATTTAATGCAGACAGAGAGAGCAAATATATAATAGACACGAGAGAGGCGTAACTCTGGATAGAAGCGTTTTTCAAAATAGAATTTATGAAAACCGTGGCTTATGTGAATTAGATGTGCAGTCCACGGTTGTAGCAGGAACCCACAATAAGTGGTTTAAAAACAAAAGAGAAGTTACTTTTCGTCGGCACACCTGTTCAGAAGCTGGTGCAGGAGCCTCTGGGCGGGGGGGGGGCTCAGGCCCCCGCCCCACTCTGCTTTTCTGACCGGCCACCCCAGCCTGGCGCCAGCAGACTCGCTGCTGGGGCCCCTTCCGGGCAGCCCGCCCGGAGCAGAAGGGGACACATACCCACGCGCCACAGCCTGGGCCAGAAGCCGCACGCAACACCACCGCCTCTCCGGCCTGGATTCTGAAACCCTCCCCACCCCGAACTTCGGAACCTGGTCCCATCCAGCCACGAGAGAAGCTAAGGAAACTTGTCTCATTGCAGGTGTGCATACCCTGCTACAAATCAAGGCTCCTCTTTTCTTTGAAAAAGGACAGAATAGGCACGGTGGACAATTAGCTGTCTCTGCCACAGTAGCCAAAGATCCGTCTCTAAGAGATCACCGTGCCAGATGGTTGTAAGGACAAACTCTCCTAAACATTCAAAAAATAGATAGTTTCATAACATATCAACTGTTACAGCGCGTGGAAAAGGCAGACAGTCCCCTGGTTCATCTCTCAGGTTGGCGTGGCCCTGGCAATGAAACAACAGTGCCTCACGCATGGAAACCACAGGTCCGTTTCACTTACTAATACAGAAGCCATCCAGAGTAGAGCATGAGTAACTGTTTGCTAAGGGAACAGTGCACCCCGATCCACAGAGCTGAACCCCAGAAATGCCGACATGGTTCTGGTCCCCATCACCTCTTCTCTCCTTCTCCCCATCTTTTCAGTTGTACCTAACCCCGGTTTTTTGCAGGCAATCTGGCCACTGAGCCAGAGACTACGTTTCCAAGCCTTCCTAGCAGTTGGTCGTGATCAGGTGATTACATTCAAGCCAATGGGAAGTGAGCAGAAACGATGCCCACAATTGCCAGGTTATCACTCTAAAGAGGAAGCTGCTTACCCTAGCCTTCCCTCCCTCCTCCCACTAGCTGGAGAATGTTTGAGACCACAGCAAGTTCAGAGGAGAAGGCGGGCAGAGCCAGCTCTGGGCTGCTTACCCTGGGCTGTCATTGCGAACTCACACATAAAAGAGAAATTCGCTTCTATGTTATCCAAGCCATTGTATTTTGGGGTGTCTCAGCTGTGCCATTTAGCCTGTACCCTAATTAGTACGTTAATATTACAGTTACCAGAAATCACGACAAGCATCATTTCCTACGGGGAATCAAAAAAAATGTTCTCACTGAAGTCAGAAACGGGAAAAAGATACCCGCTATCCTCTGTACCATTCAACATTTCGCTGGATGTCCTAGCCAGGGTGAATAGGTGAGAATACAATAATAAATACTAGAAAGAAAGAAAAGCAAACTTCCATTAAGTGCAGGCAATAGAATTATCTGCTTTCCTACCTAAAAGTACTAGAAATAACCAGAGATGTCAGTAAGTGGCTGGGACAGATACAGGCACGCACCACATGACGACACGTCCCTCAACGATGGACCCCATGCACCCAGAGCTCCTGGAAAGACCACAGCAGAGCTGAAAAATTCCCATGGCCTGGTGACACCATACCTATCCTAATGTCGTAGCACCACGCATTGTATGGCAACCTACCTAGTTTGTCTGGCAACCTACCTAGGTCCTCAAATTTCTCTCCCACCCATGCGTGAAGGCTGCCAATGCCAGAGAAAGCATGACCCTTCTCCAGTCCACCCACCCACCCACCAACAGCACCACTGCACAGACCCCTGGTGAGCACGTATCACGCACCAGGCACGGGGGTTGACACCGAGGCTTTGAACAGAACATGTCACGGTCAGGCTGACAAGGAGCTCAGAGCCTAGTGAGTGTACACAAATAATAAAAACACGTTGTGACAAGCGCTATAGTAGCATCCCCTTTACATGGCCGTGGGAGAGTAGAGACAATAACTTCTGGGGACGTCAGCAGGGATGGCAGCGTTTTGGGCCAGGAGCTGAAGAATGTCTGAGCGATACTCCCCGAGCAGAGAGGAGAGGAGGGACAGACTGAATACAGAATGGTGTGTTCCAAGGACCAAAATAACAGGGCGTGGCTGAAGGTGCGTGGCGGGGAGAGGCCTGGGGATGGGGGAGGTGGGTCAGACCGAGGGTCTGGAAAGGTGACGAGAGGCAGACCTCTGCAAGACTTCGCAATCGCTGCTCAAGTTCAAGTTTTGGTGAGCAGTACTGCCATTCTCTAGACGTTTCCTTAAGAAAATATTCAAGGAATCCCCATGATGTTCTTACATTAATCTGTGCTGCCGGCTTGGGCTTAGACACAGCTCTGCGGAATATATTTTTTTTAAAGTTTCATTATGCCGCTGTACATCAAAATAGGCCAATATAAATTATACCACGGCCATGCCAATAGGACTTGCAAACACAATATTTTAAGTTTATATTACATTCCGAGAGCCATAAAAATTATTCCGAATGGCTGTTTGCTTTTTGAAGCCAAATGAAAAGGTATTTGCAATTTGATTATTAACAAATCAAATCAGTGATATGATATTGGATTCGGTGCGTCTCAAACTGACTGAGAGCAAGAAACCCTCAGTGGTCAATTACGTAGCACGGCTGGTTTATAGTTTCCTGTGTGTCATTAAAAATAAGCACCACAGCCAACTCTGATTTTATTTTGATTTATTTTAACCATTTCCCTGCTCTGAGAATTTCTCTCTAGGCCTTGGAGGTTTCATCTGACTAAGGCTGGTATGGCTAAAAGAAGGTGGATAGTTGACTACGTGAACAGAGCAATGGGTGGGTGGCCAAGTGGATGGATGGATGGATGGGTGGATGGCCAGGTTGAGGGAGGGATGGATAGGTGGGTGGATGGCAGGTGGAGGGAGGGATGGATGGATGGATGGGTGGATGGTGGGTGGAGGGATAGATGGATGGGTGGATGGCAGGTGGAGGGAGAAATGGATGGATGGGTCGGTGGATGGTGGGTGGAGGGATGGGTGGAGGGATGGATGGATGGATGGCCAGGTAGAGGGGTGGATGGATGGATGGCAGGTGGAGGGAGGGACGGATGGGTGGATGGATGGATGGCAGGTAGAGGGAGGGATGGATGGGTGGATGGCAGGTGGAAGGAGGGATGGATGGGTGGATGGATGGATGGCAGGTAGAGGGATGGATGGATGGATGGATGGCAGGTAGAGGGAGGGATGGAAGGATGGATGGATGGCAGGTGGAGGGAGGGATGGATGGGTGGATGGATGCATGGCAGGTGAAGGGATGGATAGATGGGTGGATGGGTGGCAGGTGGAGGGAGGGATGGATGGGTGGATGGATGGATGGCAGGTGAAGGGACGGATAGATGGGTGGATGGGTGGCAGGTGGAGGGAGGGATGGATGGGTGGATGGATGGATGGCAGGTGAAGGGATGGATAGATGGGTGGATGGGTGGCAGGTGGAGGGAGGAATGGATGGGTGGATGGATGGATGGCAGGTGAAGGGATGGATAGATGGGTGGATGGGTGGCAGGTGGAGGGAGGAATGGATGGGTGGATGGCAGGTGGAGGGCTGGCTGGCTGGTGGATAGGTGGATGGCGGATGAGTGGGTGGCTGGGTGCATGGGTGCACAGGAGGATGGATGCATACCATTTCAGTGCACGCCAGACTTTAAGAATTAGAGCTCAAGGGCTGAACTGGTTACATAGTGAAAAGAGCACTGGTGTTCTGACTTCTAGCACTGGGACTTTTTTTGACATCACCTTGTGTTTTTGCCCTGTGCCCTTGACTGAGGTGAAAGTTCCTCTCTTTCAATACATCAGGGCCATCTGAGAGTAACGACTAGAAAGAAAACACCATGGACGCCCTGAAGTAACATGGGTCTCCCTGGACCGAGGCCTCTCGTGCAGGGTCTCTGACCTCTCTTCTCCCTGGCTCCAAGCTGAGACCTGGATTTCAGGGAACCCTCAGATGGCCCAAACTCTGCTCAGGCCCACAAATGCATGGCCCCGGGAGGGCAGGACAAAGGTCTCCGGCAGGGCAGGACCTGTGCCGACTCCCTTCTGCCCACAGATTTGGAAGCCTCGCGTGTGGGCTCCTTTCCCCACCATGGATGGATTCGGGTTTGGGGACCATGTCCAGCCCTCCTTGGTTCAGCCTCTCAGCTGTCAGCAGGTCGGCAGTCCCCTCTCCCGGGTACGGGTTATTGGCAGCTTTCACACGCTTCCCGCTGTGACCTTCTCAGACTGAGCCTCACCATCCGTGCGGCAGGACAAGAATTATTTCCTGAATGTTCTAAAATAAGAGGAAGCAAAGATACAGCAAAGTTAGGCTTCTTACATACAGCCATGAGAATGGACCTCTACTTGTGCCTATCTGGGGTCCATTCTCCCTTCATTGGTAACAGCCCCCCTTAAACATCCTTTGAGGAAGTGTCGTGCCCCCATGCTCAAGCCCTGGCTAGGGCAGGGCACACCCTCTCGTGTCCCCTACTCCTGCTTCTAGAGTTAGAGAATGCTAACTCCTGCTTCTAGAGAATGCCCCCCCCCCCAGCCCTCCCCTCCAGCCACAGCAGGAAAGGTTCAGGGAAGGTCATGCTGCAAAGCCAACGAGATGTGCTTTCAGGGATTTTGTTGTAACGCTGAGAAAGAGCAGGCCTGCCGGACAGCATTGCTGGGAGCAGAGGGCACAAATCCGTAAGTTCGGGGGAACAGCAGTGGAGAGAGGTGGTTCAGGAAAGAAGCCAGCCAAAGAATAAGACCCAGCAATCTTATTTGAGCCTTGGGACCCAGCCATGCCTGAAACAAGACCTCTCTGGACTTTTGCTTCTATGGGTATGCTGGTTGTTTATTGCTACATCACAAACCATCTCAAAATGCAGTGGCTTGAGACAGGAGTCCACCATCTTCATGGCTCTGTGGGTTGATGGGCTCAGCTAGGCGGTTCTCACTTGGGGTCTTCTATGCTGTATTGAGTCGCCCCCCAAGCTCAGCGTGCAAGATGGCACCGTCGCTAACATGTCTGTTGGCTGGGCTGGGGTAGCCGGACCGGCTGGGGGCCGGCCAGGCATCTCTCTCCACGCAGCCTCTCCACACGGCAAGCTGAGACTTTCTCGGGCCATGGAGGTGTCATGCCAGGGTGTCTGGCTCTCCCGGGAGTGAGTGTTCCGAGAGAAGAAGGTGAAAACTGCAGCTCTTGGGTCTTCAAAGCCAGCAGCGCTGTTGCTGCCACTTATATTGGTTACAAGGGAGTTTTGGGGTTGACCCAATTCAAGGAAAGGGGCCTCTCCAAGGTATGAATGCCAATAGGCATGACTCCCTGGGAGACCTTTTGAAAAGACTAGTTGCCTCCATGTGCCAATGTATCCCCTTTGATGTCCTTAGAGGCAGGTCTCCATCCCTTGCACCAAAGCGAGTCCGAGCAGAGCCCGGATCAGGGTGCGGGCCTGCTCTGGCCTGTCTCCTGTTGAAATCCTAACAGTCAAGCCCCATCACATACACATCCGGGCGCGCCCCCTCCCCCAACTTTGCCGCAATGTGTCCTCCCTAATCAGAAGCCATTGCTTCCTTCCTCGTTCACTGCGCCGTTGGAAGTCAGTGGGAAGGACCGGGCAGAACCTGAGCCCTCGCTGAGGTTCGACACCCTGCTTGAGCAGCTGGGGTGCCCCCAGGGGAGACGAGAAGCGACTGGAATCACTCTGCAGATCAGGGACTACCCAGAGAAGCCTCATAGCGCAACCACCGTCTGTCTCCCTGGTATAACGGGTGCCGCATGCATGAACAACAGAGAGAATGAGTGCTCTCCACCGGACCGTAAACTCCTCAGACGCAGGGACTGGGCCTGCTCCATCTCTGTATGCCCTGCGCCCCCCTGAAAAGTTCTTAGGGAAGGTTTTCAAGGCTTCATTGAGCACGGTTTAAAACTTACTGAGGCAACCCTGACACTGAGCATGTCTCCGGCCTGCTCTGCCCTGAGCTGAGGGTCTGTGGCCTCTGGGGGTCCATCCCGCGGCCCCTCCAGGGAAGGAAGAAGAGGAAGGACGAGGGGTGGTGTGATGAGCAAGCTCCGCATCCCAGGCCTGGGCTCCAGCAGCGGCTCTGCCAATTTGCCCGGCGGCCCTCCATTTTCTCATCTGTAAAATGGGATGGAAAAACCGCACCCCTCCCCCAAGCTGCACGGGGGTGGATGCAATGATGTCTGCAATGAGGCTCTGCAAACCCTAACGGGCTACACGGAAGCAAGGGGCCGCTGGCACCACTCAGGGGCTGGGACGCACGGGCTCCAGCGTGCTGATGGGGTGGGGGAGGGGAGTTGAGGAAGAGCCGCCCCCCTCCCCCTCGCCTGTCCCCCCCCCAACCCCTCCCCAGGCCCAGAGGATGAGCACTGCCACCCGAAGCTGCCCGTCCCAGCCCAGGGCCGAGGGGGAGCCCGGGCCCCACCAGATTCTCTCCCTCCCTCTCCGATCCCACACCCATTGTTAGCCCCGAGTGGAGAAAGAGACATGACTAATTGTGCCCACAGTTGCCTCCTGGCACGGACAATTAGCCACCTGCATCTAATTCGGAGGGACCCAGAGGCTAATTGCATCTGCCAGACCCCGTGGGCAGTGTGCGTGTGCCTGTGTGCGTGTGTGCACATGTGTGTCTCCTCCAGCTACCCGTGGGCACCAGAGCAGGGGCTGCTAGAAGAAGTGGGCACTCTCGCCTCTCACAGCCACCAAGAGCCTGCTGGCCCCCAGCACGAAGAGACCAGATCAGGACGTTGTCCTTCCCCAAGGAGGAGGACAAAGGTGGCTTTCACTGGTAAACGGGGACGGCCCAGTGCTGTGGCTGCTGAGCGCCCTCTGAGTCACTCTGGGGGTGTGGGAGGGGTCCACTTCCAGCTGCCACTGTGGCCACAGCCACCTGCCTCCGGGTTCTGGAAGATGCCCTCTGAGAGGCCCCTCTCCTCTTGTCACTCCGTGTGGTATCGACCCGTCCACCTGGCAGTGGGGGCACCTCCAAGGCCAGGCATCATGTGCACTAATCCCTTCCCCTGGCTCGGGCTGGGCTCACAGTGGGTGTTGAAAATTGCGTGTGGAATGAACAAATGAATGAGTGACAAATGCTGGGCTGTCAGGATGGCCTGGCACGCCTTCCCGCCTCACACCCAGCCTCACCAGCAGCCAGCAGGACCTCGTGTGGGGCCGGCTGGGTTCCATCCTCGGCCCAGACACCTGTCCTGCACCTGGTCCAGGCTGAGCCCCTGAACTTGGCTCTCATCCTTTGTCCTTGTTCTCACTCCTGTGGCCACCGATCTCTCTGGCTCCTGAGGGCCCTGGACCCCATCTGGAGACATCACATTGGGATTCCCAGTCTCCTGGTCCTGACTGGTTCTTTCTTCTTCCTTAGAAAGTGCCCCACCCTGGCCAATCCTTGGGGACCTCACTGTGTCAGGCCCGCTCACCGGACCCCAATGGGCAGGAGCGGGTGGGGGAGAGTGTTCCTGAGCCACGTGAGCTTCTCCCTGATCAGGCCTCCACCCGGCCCCATTCTCTCCCACGGGCTCTACCTGATGAGGTTCAGTTGTCCGAGGGGGCCCCACCCTGGCAGCAGGGGTGAGGTCAGATCGGAGTAGATGGCCGTGGTTATAAACTCCCAAATCTCCGTGGTTTCCCACAGCGAGGGTCATCCGTACACACGGCACAGCCCGATGTGAGCTCATTGGGTGCTCTGTCCTGCAAAGTCATTCCACATGGCTCGGAGTCCCCCACTGTCCCAGCCACATCCGGCGGCAGGTGAGGGAAACGTCAGAGTGTGCAGGATTACATCCACAGCTTGGCTGTTCTGACTTGCTTTGTCCTCCTGTGCGCATGGGCAGAGCGTACCTCCCTGAAGCTGCATTTGGTCTGAGCCAAGGGGCTTGCTGCGGCCACCGCCATGTTCACTGATGAGGCTGAGCTGAGGGCTGAAAAGCACGTCCACACTGGGGTTTGCCTCGTGCACCTCCGGGCCCGCGAGAGCTTCTCCCCGGTCGTTGCTGCCCTGAGAGTCTGGGCCCTGGAACCCTCTGGGAGAAGCCGGCCCCGGCCCGGAGTGGCTGGACCCCGGCCCATCTGCAGAGGTGTGAGGGGAAAGCAAATACTATTACTTTATGTCTCTGCCATTCTGGGATTGTTTGTTACCCAGCAAAGACAGACTCACACATCCCCACACGACCGTTTTCTCCCAAGATGGTTATGCTCGCTCCCGTTCCCCCGGATCCCGACTCCAGCCTCCTGACCCTGACGGTGTGCAGGGCCGTGGGCTGCCCCACACAGCCGGGACCCCAGCTGACCTCTCCACCCTGCCTTTGGGGCGGCCTCCCCACATCAGGCTTCGGCTCCAGGGGGACCTGGAAAATCACAGCAGCCTCATTCTTGTGTGACAATTAACCAATAACACATCTGTGAACCTTCCAAGACTGGGACTATCCAATAGAAACAGAACGCAATTCACACCAGTAATTTAAAGTTTCCAATAGCCACACTAAAAAAAAGTACAAAGAGGCAGGTGGAATTCACTCTAATCATCACTGTTATTTAACCTAGTAAATCTAAAATATGACTTCGACATGTAACCAATATTAATTATTTAAATTATGTTATCTATTTCTAACATATAGTAAGTATGTATATTTAAAGATGTACATCATCTCAAAGCCATTTTACATGCCTTTTCATACTACAGCTTTGAATCCCGGTGTGCATCTAGAATGCGAGCCACACCTCCGTGGCCTCACGTGGCTGTGGCTGCCACGTGGGGCAGCACAGACCAGGAACGGGAGAGGCGGGGCTCAGTGCCACCCAGGCTTAGCGGGGCGCCTGGCTCGTGGGAGGGACTCATAAGTCACGACTGAAGGAATGAATGACAGACACACAGGCACGGTGTTCAAGCTGGTGTCGGCGGTAGGAACAGCCAGGGCTGAGAAGGAGTACACCTTCATTACAGAGAGCGCTGGGGTTCGAAGGACAGGCTGGCGGGCGGTATCTGAGTCTGCCTGGTCGTCTCGCTCAGGGACTGCACGTACAAATGAAAACCAGAAACTCAGGTGGTAGCTTCCAAACGGGTTCAACCACGGAGTCTCATCTAAATTGTACTGTTTTGTCAGGGCACCAATAGAGGCTCATGCAGTATCATTTAGATTAAAATAGACAGCAAAAAAAAAAAAGGGTCTCACAGTTGAATTAATTGTGGTAAGAAATGATCAAAATTTGATCCATATGCTTAATATAAAGTAAACATTGAATAATTGCAGCAATAAATGCTAAAATCATGAGATAAAAGGCATAACAAAGACTGGCGATTATCAGGCAGCAAACACACACAGTTTGGCAGGAGGAAGGCAGAGCGCACAGCCCGCTGCGGAACCTCACGCTGCCCGCGCCCGGGCGTCTGCCACGTGACTTCCCGGCAGCGTCAGGTAGGGACACGCCATTTCCCAGAGACAGGGGATCACTTAGAAATAGCAGAGACCACCCATCAAAGGCTACTGCGTGCCAGGCACTCTGCTAATCCTCTGAGGCAGCTACTATGATCAGTGCCACTTTTCAGGTGAAGAAACGGAGTCACAAAGAGTTCGAGGGGTTTCCTAGGTCGCGTTGTGCCTGAGGACTCCGGTTCCAGAGCCTGCCCTCTGTGAAGCCAGCCAGCCTCTCCTGTTGGATCATGGGAACAGCTCCATCAAGAAGCGTAGCACGTTTTTTTCTTTTTTTTTTTTAATTCTCACCTGAGGATATGTTTTCATTGATTTTAGAGAGGAAGAGAGAGAGAGAAACATCGATGAGAGAGAGAACCATCGATCTGTTGTCTTCCATACACACCCCGACTGGGGATCGAACCCACAGCATTTGGGTGTACGGGACGATGCACCACCCAACTAAGCCACTCGGCCCCAGCTTAGCATGTGTCTGACACACACTTTAAAATGCCACCGGCTGCGACTGCCCCCTGCCCACCGCCACGGAACGGAGTTTGGGAAATGGTGTTTCAGAGACATATGCAAACTCCATTAATGCTGCCAGAAGCTATTATCTGCCACTTATTGACGGACGTAATCGCTGGACTTTCTCCCCACCTCCATTCCCAAAGAAAAAGTGGCTTACCCTGCAAGAGGACATGATTAGATCAAGCGGTGGGGGCGCCGAATTCTGGATCACGCCACAGAAATTAAGCCCCAACTTCCCTCCACGCCTGCCAGCTCCCGTAGCCCGGAGCAAGGGAGGCAGGCCCTGGGCTCCCATCGTCCAGCGGTAGGCTCCAGCCCGTGTGTCAGGAGAACCCGTTTCTCTTGGCCCGGCGCCCTAGATGCATTTGTCATAGGGACATTAGCATAAGTGGCATTGAGCGGAATAATGAACTCTGTCCCCCATAGTCATCTTATTTAAAAAATGCAGAGATGTTCCTTGAGTGGCTCTACTTCTATCGTTGTGTGACCTTCGCCGAGGGCAACACATTAGGGTGTTGTTCCGCGAAGGCAACTGGGAAGGGGGGTTTCCACACAGGCATGCCTCGTTTTATTAAACGTCACAGATGTTGCACCTTTCACAAATGGAAGGCAAGTCCCCCCCAGCAAAGAGATCGAGGCTCGCTGTGTGACAACCCTGCTCTATCGCGGCAGAATCGAACAGCGACATCTCTGGGGTAGCCTGTACATATCGTGCCTCCGTGCTCAACAAAAGAATGCACAGAAATAACTCTGGCATTTCAGTGTACGGTGCTTCGGCATCCGCCCCCTTATGCTCATTGCTGGGGTCCCGGGCCGGCTCCTCCTCTCTCCCCAGCCAGGAGTCTCAAGAGTCTTCTGGCCTCCTTGACCTCCAGCCCCTCCTCCAAACTGTCACCACAGTGACCGTCCACAAACTCAGGCCTGAGCACGGTTCGTCTCGTTCAAAACAGCGCCAGCGTCCACTGGGATGGGGAGCAGCCTCCTTGTCTGTCTGTCTGTCTGTCCCTGGACCCCCAGGGTCTGGCGCGTGATAGGTGCTCAGTAAAGGTGTATCGCTGCATGAAGGAGTCACTTGAGAATAAACACAAAGTACAGCATCTCGAGGCACGCCTGCCAGCGTGCTGGTCCCCGAACTCGACGTCCACTTGCTTTGCTCTGTGCCTCCCCTCTAGGAGGAGCCGAGCCCCGCCTGCAGGAAAAAAATCACACTCGAACGCCATCTCCTCTATGGCGTTTCCCTTCCCGCCTCTGCCCCCCGTGGGAACAAACTCCTCCCACTCAGGCCTCCCCAGGGAGCCGGTCCCCACGTGGGTCCCCAGCGCCAGGCCCAGCACCCACATCTGTCTCCACGAGGGCAGTGGTGTCAGGAACCGCATCTCGGGGTGGGAACGAGGGGCCAATGGGACCGTTCTCTAAGTTACAGTCTAAGGGCTAAGACCTGTGCAAGGTCTAAGTTACCAGTCTGGTCCCGTCTCGCCTGCAAGCCGCACCCGCCCGAGGGCCTACCAGGGGCCTTGCGTGGAAGGACTGAAGATACCTGGCAGCTTGAAACATGGGGGGCGGGGGGAAAGGACACATCAGCTTGATGGCTGGCGTTCTAGGTCTCGAAACCAAATTTTCTGGGCAATATCCATAAATCTCCAGAATAACTCCCAGCCCTTCAAGTCTGTTGCACTTCATGGTTCTCAGCATAGAAACGACGCTCTGATTTTAAACAGAAATCGGGGAGCTGCAGAACAGTGACGAATGTCTTTCAAGGTATCCAGGCCTGACGGTGGTGTCCAGGCAGGGCACCGACCACCGGGGGGGGGGGGGCGCTCTGCCTGACGAGCCGCCGGCGAATCCGGAGCCCCCCGGAGAGCCGGGGCTGAGCTCCAGCTCCGCTGCAAACAGGCACAGCCCGGGCAGGGAAGATGATTAGCAATAACTGCAGAGCACCTCAGGGGACCCTCCCACAGACAGTCTGTCACCCAGTGTTTTTACCATTCCATTTCAAAGTTTAATTAGATAATCACTTTCCAATGCTCAGACGCAATTAACCCCTTTGGAACAGCCCCCGCCTGGTGCGCAGTCAACTTTCACGGGCCACGGGAGCGGAAAGGCCCGCCACAGTCTTTAGCCTCACGGGCTGGAGGAAAACGTTTCTCAAAGAGAACAAGAGCTGACACGTATTTGCGAGGTTTAGAAAGAGAACTTTTTTTTTCCCCAAAATGTCGGAAGCAAACAGCGTCTCACCCGGGAGTTCGGCCGTCACGGTCAGGGCCTGAGCAGGCAGCATTCTCTTCGGCTGCAGCCAAGCCTCGCTCCCCGGCCCAGGGGGAGAAAGGAATGGCAACCTTCCCTTCAAGGCCAAGGTCGGGTCAGTCGGTTGCTTCGCTGGCCCTATGGCGTTTAAATCAGCGGGACCATGTAGATCCCTCTGGTCTTCCTGGATGCCCGAGCCTGAAACGACAAAGAACGGAAGAGAATGCAGAATGTCCCTGGGCTTCTAAAAGGAGTCTGTTTATTTGCACATGTGTATGTGCCATGGTTTCTCAAAGCACGCCTGCGTTGTACCCGGCCCTCATCATGCCCCCGTGAGGTGGACAGGAAAGAGATGGCATACCCGTGTAACACACAAGGACACTGACTCAGACAGGCGACATACTCAATGTTGCATGGCTAGCGAGAGCCAGGGCAAGACTCAAACCCAGGGCCCCAGATAGGGAGCCCAGCCCCATGCTCTTTCTACTGAGCTTGTTCGTTTATTCATTCACCACGTGCGTACTGAGCACGTGCTATGTGCTGGGCCTGGGCGTTCGGCACCCAGCAGGACAAAGGCGCCACCTTCCCTAAGGAACTCTAAACCTAACAAAGGCAGAAGACCAGAAACAGCCATGTAAGAGTCCCGGGACAGGTGTGAGCTCCGGAAGCCACCGGATCCCAGACGGTGGGCCCAGTCTGATGCCGGGAAGCCGGACGGAAGTCACTCAGCAGAGCCAGGAGGAGCGCAAGGCAAGTGAGGCACCCCGTGAGCAGAACTTAAGGAGGCCCTCGCTCTTAGGGGCACGCAGGCAGCGGCCCTGGTACTCAAGGGTGTGCTAGGAACGTTTTTGTTGTTGTTTCTTTTTTAAGATTTTATTTATTTATTTTTAGAGAGGGAAGGGAGGGAAATAGAGAGAGAAACATCAATGTGCAGTTGCTGGGGGTCATGGCCTGCAACCCAAGCATGTGCCCTGACTGGGAATCGAACCTGCGACATTTTGGTTCACAGCCCGCACTCAATCCACTGAGCTACGCCAGCCAGGGCTGCTAGGAACGTTTTAACTGGCTCTCCCGGGAAACCGGGCCCGGTCAGCAGCGTGTGCCCATCTCCTCGGTGGGAAGGCCCCCACAGCGGCTGACGTCAGGCTGCCCACGTGAAGTTGCTGCAGCATTAGGAAGAGATGACCCACACGCGTGCTCTGCGAGCAGGTGCAGGCTGGTGCGGGCCAGGGCACGGGAACCCGGGGAAGGGACGTCTAGACTGAGGCCTGAGGGCCGGAGACACTGGGACAGGGGGGGCAGCTCCGAGGTTGAAGGACAGCGGAGGCAGGACAGAGGACCGGGTTTACCGAGCTGCAGCGTCCCTGCTGCGGTCACGCGCCGTAGCTGGCAGTTGGATTTAGATTTCAATTAATTAAAATTAAATTAAGCTGAAAACGCAGGTGCTCGGGGGCACTGGGCGCACCGTAAGTGCCCCACAGTCACGTGCGGCTAACGGCCACCGCCTCCGACAGCGCAGGACACAAAATATTTCCAGCATTCTAGAATGTTCTGTGAGCGCTGTGGGGTGGGAGGGAGAGAAAGCATGCCTGTCCAGCGAGGGAAGAGGCATTCCGAAACGGGAGCTGAGAGGTCATCTAAATACATTTCCTGCACTTCAGATTTTTTCAAGGCTTTAAAGGAAGGATGGAGTGAATGGAAGAAGGACAGCCAAGGCGAGGCAGGTCTTGTCCATGGTGAGGCCCCTGTTGTTGGGGGGGGGCAGCTCCCTGTCTTTGAGGAAGTGACAGCCCCCCAGGGCACACCCAGAGGCCTGGAGACCACGGCCAGCACAGGGTGCCGTGGAACACACCTTGGAAAACACCTGTCCAGAGACATCGCTCTTCGTGGTACCTGAAGCCCAGAGCTGATGCCACTGTGGACGGAATGCTCAGGTGTGGGCCACAGCGGGGCTGGTTTGGGGTAACACCCTAACGGGGGAGTAGCTTTCTCTCCAAAGAGAGCATACTCTCCACCCTCCTCTGGTGTCATCAGCATAAGTGACAATGGCAATGACCACAGGGGACATAAGATGCAGACAAACAGAGGTCGGGTCAGCAGCTGAAGAAACCAACCCCACGTTTAACGGCTGAGGAGGCAGCGAGCATTGGTGGAGCCCAGCAAGACCCCAGGTCAGGAGCAGAGGCAGGATTTGAACTCGGGTCCATGTGTCTCCCAGACTTCTCCGCCCCTCACCCCTCCCTCGCCCCTCCCTCACCTTAGAACCCGACCCTCAGCCCCTGGTTGTCCTGGGACCTCGATTCCTTCCCTTCCTCCCTCTCGATCTTTCTCTTGGGGCCCAATGTCCCTTTCACAACCACTCTGGAAAAAGGGGGAGGAAAAGGCAACTGTTTTTATTCCATTCTAAAGGGAAATCCACGCACCATCCAGAAAACTAGAAGACAAACAAGAAGAAGAAGGAGGAAAAAATATCACCCCCGGTTTCCAGAGCTAGGTGCGCACGTGAATGCTTCTCACGCGCGACTTCCCCAGTGGAGCGGCATTGCGATTGCGCTGTAATTCAGCTCTGTGTCTGCTCCCGCCCCGACCTTTGACCCCTCTTGCCTCCCAGGCCATTGTCAGCTTGAGGCGGTGGACAGACCGTAGTTTACTTAAACGAGCCCACTTCTGTTGGACACTCAGGTTATGCCCAGTGTGTTCTCTCGTGAGTGGCAGCTCAAGTTACATCTCCAGGCAGAAAGCTCTCTCCCCACACATTTCAGATTATTTCTCTGGGCGACATTCCCAGAAGCGGAATTACTGGATCAAAAGGTATGCGCACTTTAAAGTTTTTGATGCAGATTGCCAAATTTCTTTCCAAAGGGACTACACCAATTTATACCCCACCCCCCAAAGCGCTGCGGACTCCTCCCCGAGTGTTATCACAGGAGCCTCTGCTCACTTCCTCGGGGGAAGTACTGACTCCTTGTTCTGATCTGAACTCCCTCATTATTTGGGTGGTTGGTCCTTCTTGCAGATCCCAGTGCCCACTGAAAGGTCCAGGGCGACTGAACCGGCCCGTCGTCAAGAAAGGCGTGCCTGGTCCGGGGTCTGCCAGTTCTCCGGCGGTAGCCATGGTTTTCCTGGAAAGTCCGGCCTCGGAGAGACTGCCCACTGGCACTTGGGCCCCCACCACCTTACTGCCCCTCCTGGGATGAGGACAGTGCGTTCCAGAAGAATTCCTATTGACCTGTGTTTTTAAAATAAAACAAAACCAACAGCCAGGCCTGGGTGGGCTGCAGAGGGGCACTGGGACCCCACAGACCAGCAAGCAGCTCATCTCCCCAGGTCTGGATGACCAATTCCACCTGGCGTGCCTTGGGATCATTGCACAGGAGGCCAGTGATTTACCGTGAAATTCCCTGGGCAGCAGGAAAGCGCGTAGGTTGAAGGCAGAAGAAGGGGAACAGGGCCAAGAAACTATAAAGTTGGAGGCTGAGAAACAGAAATGGACACAGAGCGAAGGAACAGTGAGGCCTAAGGGGAGGAAAAGGAGAAAGAAGCAAGAAAGAGAACGGTGAGAAAATTGGGGGTGGGGAAGCGGGTGGAACGGGGAGCAGGCTGCAAGACAGACATTAGGCAAGACCAGAATGCGCTTAAGGATTCGCAGCTCAAAATGAGGGGAACAGGAAAAGGGGAGGAGAGTCAGGGGCGCAGCGACCTTGGCCGCGGGAGATGGAGCCTAAGCGAGAAAGAGAAGGGCTGGGAGGGGACTGGGCCGGGAAGGTGGCGCTGTGCCGGGAACGTTAGAGCGCGTGGCCGCCTCCGCCTCTTTCGGACGAACGCGGGCGGCAGGTTGGGACCACAGCGGGCGGCTGCCCGAGTCTGGGGCCTACTCGCCCTGCTTCCAGGGAATGCCTGGTGCTGGACGCGAGCGAGCGGCTCCAGACATGGAAGGGGCTCCCCGGAGTTTGCAGTAGAATCAGCCAACCCACGCCCCCAGCTCGGAGGGGACTCGTGAAAGCACACGAGCCAGTGCACCCAGTCGTCCCTGCATCCCCTAGGTCCCACGCACCCTCTCGCGGGCTGGAGACGCTGGCGGCGGCGATCCCAGATGTCGTGGAGATCCTAGATGTCGACGCTAGAGGGCGGAAAAGGGTTGCTGCTCTGCGCGGGGACCGCGAGAAGCGGCCCCGGGGAAACGCAGCCACCAGGCCAGCAGCTTGCAGGGTGCCGAGTGCTGGCCCCGAAGCAGGGTGCATGGGGGAGCCGCGGGGGCGGCCCTGGCCCGGAAGCCCGCCGCTGCCGGGGTGTAGCGCATTTTGTTTATTTGTGGAAGAGGCTGCACCTGAATTGAATCTTTGCAAGGCCCGACAAGCCCGTGTGAAGCTGAAGGACAGGCAGGAGAAAAGGACAGAGCCCCCGCCCCTCCAGCCCTCGGCTCCAAACTGCACCCCAAAACTGCTTCGGAGAGAAATAGTGTGATTCCACCAGCACTCGCCACTCCACAGAACACACACGCACATACACGCTTTCAGAATGGGGGAGGGGGGAACTTTAAAAGGCTTTTAATGCAAAAAGAAAAAAAAAGAAAAGGAAAAAGAAAGA